>NC_137611.1:32788818-33091318 GCF_963280865.1 Gymnoscopelus braueri
TGTGTGTGTGTGTGTGTGTGTGTGTGTGTGTGTGTGTGTGTGTGTGTGTGTGTGCGTGCGTGTGCGCGCACGCGCGCATGTGTTCGTGTGTGTGTGTGAGCGAGCGCGTGTGTAAGAGAGAGAGAGACACATGAAAGCACTGAGGCAGGGCATGTCATTTTCTCAACAAAAAAAAATCTGTTTTCTCTCCATCTTGGGTGGAAAGGGGTTGGTTATATTTTGGCATCTGTCACAGATTTTGTTAGTCTCGTACAGAAGCGTATTGCGTTCTTTCTAGATATTTCTCACGTGATTGCGAGGTCTTTTTCTCAAAATCAGCAAATTCCATTGCCCCCTCCCCCATTATAGGATATTCTTGTTTCTTACTCTAACAATTAAAGATCATGCAAGAAAAACCTTTCATCATGTGGCTTTGAGGATGTCTGTATTATGAGGAAAAAGATCGCGTGAGAACCTGGAAAATATCTTGTTATTACAAGCAAAAGATCATAACGCCGTAGAAATGCATCCCTCCAGAATCAACGTAATACACTTCAGTATATTTGCATGTTTTGGTTGGTATTGCATTGACCAAGACTGGGAATGCTTGATATATACTGTATGTATATAAACATATGTATATATTTATTATGCATGCAGGCTGCTCTTTCTCTGTATTTCTTCTCAACCAATGAGAGAGCCTTCCTGATAAAACATGTGTTGTCTTCTGTCTGCCCCCTCCGTGAACCTCCAAAACACCCTCTTCTCCTCCTATCTGTCCATTTCCTCCCTCCCTCTCTCCTCTTTTCTCATCGAACTCCTGTCCAGACTGCGCAGTGTGAAGATGGAACAGAGAAAACTCAATGATCAGGCCAACACCTTGGTGGACCTGGCTAAGGTGAGGCTATCATCACTTGCTACACATCTGTCGTCCTTGTGCGTCACGCATTGAGCTGATTGACGTGGGCATGACACCCTAGGGGCCTAGGCTGATATTGTAGGTTGTTTTCCTGTTCTGTACTGTACATGTTAAAAACTGCAGGGTATAAACATGGCAGGCTTGTGGTAAGCAACGCAGCTGCAGTTAATAAAAGCGATGTGGTTAGAGGCTGAAGAGCCAGAAGACATGCATGCACTTGGGTTTGATCCTGAGGACGAGATCAAAGCATGAATCTACACAATTTACGGGCCTCCGCTGAAAAGGTCCCCTGAATATAAATGAATCAGTGCCTGCGTGTGAGAGGTGAACCCTACCATTTCACTGGCCTGCGCTGCTGGAACCAGCTGACCTAGCAGAGTGGGGGGGGGGGGAAGGGGGGGTGTCAGCTTCAGCTATGGTTTCAAAGGGGAGCGGAAGGCTCCTGATCATTTGATGTAGGTGGCATTTGCACCCCAGCTGCCTATTTTAAAATGTTCTAAGGCTGCCTCCTTTAATGTGTGTTTACTTGCCCTTCCACTGCTGGCTGGTCAGATCTGTGTGTACTGTGTACACCCAACAGCAGTCTAACCTCAAACTGCAACAGACTGCTTCATATAGTAGTGTAGTGTACCACCAATGTCCACCCACCATGCACCCCTTTGAGTTCTTCGAAATGCCATGGCATAGGAAATAGGATTTCATTTGAATTGGAGAGGTGAATTCTTTAAAGCACTGTAGTATGCAACACGTGAATGTAAGGTTCCATTCTATTGTAAAACTCGGGATTCGCACCCGGGTCTCCCGCACGGGAAGGGACACTGAAGCCAAACCGTTGAAGGGGAATCCCCTTGGGCCGGGGCAGATGTTAGGCTTTTGGTCTTCGGGCAGAGGCTCTGAGCCACTCTGCTGCACTATGCGATAAAGTAGAAAGACGTAAAGCCACTTAATGTTCATATTGTTCAACTCTTATATATGTACACAACCATCAACCAGTCTTCTTCACAAGGGGTGTGTTAGATTTCCCCAGACATATCGGTAGGCAGAGATCTCTGAGCATCTGGCTACGCAAGACTGAGTTGCAGGCCACTCCATCAGTGAAGCATGCACTGAGTAGAGTACGTCTGTGAGGCTAGCTGTAGTTGGAGCTAATGACATGGCTATTGGATGTTAATGACCAATTAGAGTTTGAGTAAATGATCCTCCTTGTCATTTAGATCTGAGCTCCTCGTTTAATTAATCAGTGTTCTTCCTGACATGACATCATTCATGCTTTTCATTTAATACATGACATTATCGTAGCTATTTTAAACTGTTGGAACATGGCAAAAAAAGGTTTGCATGTTTCATTGCAGTACGGTATGTGTCAGTTATAACAATTGTAATATAATAATAATAACAATAATGTCTCACTGAAAAGAGGGTTTGGGGTGGGCTAGTCTCGCGTGGCCAGACTGTTGCCTCCCACAATTTTCAAATGTTTCCGGTCATACAGTCTGGGACTCGGAAGCTCTGATCATGATTAGAATATAAACCGGATGTGAAGCCTCCTACCCACTTCCGTTTCGTCTTTACAGTCGTGCAAATTTATCCAAATATAAATACAAATCATCTAAGTATATTTAGCTTGCTGCTTAGCATAAATGGAAATTAAAGAATAAAATGTAAAGATATTTTAAAATATATTTTCGTGAACGGAAGTGCCAGTTTCCTCTGTGTTTCGGGAGGTGTAGTTCCAGACTCTATATAGCATTCAGAGATTGTGGAATAGTTGTCTGGCTACGCGAGACTAGGGGTGGGCCAACACAGGATCTCTTTAATGCAATGTCTGTGTCTTCTTGTTTGATACCCTACTTGAGAACTGTACTCCACTCTTATCATATCCCACAAGCTATTATTCAAGAGATTTGTGACAATTCCCGTGTCCAGCAGAGTTATCAGCCCTACATGGAGGGCAGTGCATGATGTTATTACCCGAGTGACGAGGGAAGAGTAATTTAGACTATCCCAACAAGTTGTTTCAGGGAAGCATTCTTTGAATGTACAACGTTGTGTGACTTTCAGTATGGTTTCATGGGAGTTGTTGTGAACTGGATTTGTTTTCAAGCATGTGGTAGGCACAGAGATTATTTCTGGTAAAATGCTCATGTGGATGCAGATCATTTTCATGTTCATTTAAAAATATTTAGTTAAAACGTATTAGTGTGGATATAGCCTCATTAATTCACGTATATTCGCCCCATCTTCTCTGTCCACCTCTCTGATACGCCTCCACGCCCCCCTCCCCACACGCACACCGCACCATCTTCCTCATCAGACCCAGAACGTGATGTATGACCTGGTGTCGGAGCTGCAGGAGCGCAGTGAGGAGCTGGACAAGCGCATCGGCCAGTTGGAGGACAAGCTGGACTCGGTGACGGGCAGCCTGCAGGCGCTGCCCTGCCTCATCTCCCAAGCCATAACCCAGCAGCAGCAGGAGTTCCTGGACGGCTTCGTGCACCGATTCCGGCCCGCCTCGCTAGCCTCGGAGCGCTCGGAACGTTCCGAGCGCTCGTGGACGTCCACCGCCCGCCGGCGGCGGTCGCCCTCCACGGCACCGCACACCTCCTCCGACAGCGGATAACCCTGGCAAACACGCCCCCTTCTCCTCCCTCCCCCTCCTCAAAAGCCCCCCACACCTGTCATCTGCCATCTGAAATCACTCCTCCAGTGACTCTGTGTTTTGAGTCACACTGAACCCGTATCTTACTGACTTATCCATGCCCTCATGCTCTCCCTCACACCCATCCCTGCCAACCCCCCTGACCCCCCCCCCCCCCCAAATCGATCGCCAGACATCAAATCCAAAACCCAATTATTCTGTGACTGCGTCTCTCAGCACAGAACTGAATCAGAGCTATACTCCAAAAGAACAAAGGAAGGAATGAAGACTCAAAACAAGGAGAATCACACAAACATAATACATGCAATCCCCGCCCCTTCCTAAAACAAACAAAAAAAAAGATAAAAAGTGACTTAAAAAAAACCGAGATACAGTAGAGATATGGTTTATGTTTTAGCCATTGTATGGCTGTTCAAGTTAGCTTTTTTTGTAAAAGCCCTTGTATAGTTAAAACAAATGACTGAGTTCAGGGTCGCTGGGGTGAGAGCTGGCTATCACACCGGAGAGTCCTTAAACCAAGAGGGGGGAAGTTGGTTTACTTGCTGGCCCACTGCAGCCATGGAGGACAGAGGAGTCCAGCTTCCATCCGTCCATCTGACCATCTGTTCGTTTGGCGAGGGGGAGCGAGTAAAAAAAAACGTTGGACTTCCCTTTCAAAAGACTAGTGTCATGGTTTCTTCCCCATACTGGCCAAGTGGTGACAGTTTCGAGAGAGCCACCGAAAGCTCTGACATAAGCGCAGTGTTTGAAACGCACTGAAGGTGGGGATGGGAAAGTGTCACGCTAAAGAAGAAGAAAAGGGGATGCACATGGCATTACTACTGAGTAGGAAAAATTTACACAAATGCCAACTTTAAGGTTTCAGTTTCCTTGTTCTTACCAAGGGAAAGTTGAGAGCGACTATCTTTTTTAGTTACATATTGACATGTGATTTTTCAGTGCCTGAATGTATAAATAGTAGAGGGTTATTTAATTACTAATTTCAGAGCAAGTTTTTTACGATGTTAACAGTCTGAATACAAGCATTGCATTCCTTTTTCAGATACATTCCTCTCCAAAAACTCAAAGAAAATGTCTTAATGTATTGCATAACATTGCCTCCATTACACAGTAACTCAATGTTTTGATTTGTCCCCTTTTCTATTTATACTAACACCTTAAATATGAGAAAAGATCAGATAGCGAGAGAGAGAAAGCGACAGAGATGGCTTTAGAGATAAATTAGTGGGTATCTTTGTGAGAAATAAATAGTTCACTTCTAGCTCAATGCTGCACACTCATACACAAAATAACAAATATTATGTAGTCTATCCTTTTTCACCACAAAATCAGAGCTTCCACTGGTCTTCAGATAATGGCTTGAGGTCTACTGGGATATTTTTCCACACAGGCACAAGATAATAGCCGAACTGAGAAACCTACCCTACCCCTTTGCATGGTTCTGTGCAAAAATGATGATGGAGCAAAAATTCCTTTGGATGGCTTGATGATATATTAGATTTTTTTAATTTTACAATGCTTACTTTTGTTGGTTTGTTTTCTTTGTTATTAGGATACCTAGGATTTCTAGCGTTGCAGAATTTAGAGACCTGCAGTAATGTGATACTGTATAACAACGCATTCCCTGTTTCAAATTTTCATATTTAAATAGAATCCTGAAAGAATACAAATAAAAGTGCTGAAGAAGCGGTGGTGGTTATAGAGCACTGAATTTGGTCCCTCAGTTAGCCAAACATTATTGGACATTATACATCGTACATTAGAGAACATTGGACTATGTACTGTAGGTTAGAATGAAGAATCGTAAAAACTGGTAAAGAATCATAAGACATGCTCAGCGTAGAGTTGTGGTGATTAGATGTGAACATTTTTGTTTGAGGAGAAAATACGATTTTAGGATTCCCAAAGTTTTATCTCAATTTCCACAAGGAGCACGTGCAACTTGTGTTGCTGCAAGCAGGACGTAGCTGGATTAGCGTGTTAGCATGCTGTATAAAAGTTTGTATGGTAGATAGTCGGTCTGCATCTGAGTAAACCAAGGCCCCATTTGCCAAAATGATAGAAGGTCATCTTTATTCTACAGCCCAGTGGACACATGGATCTTAATTCTAAGCTGCTTTTGGTTAACCACTTAAACCCACTTGGCTGATCAGGGTCCTCCAAATCTCTTAACCACAAATAGCCGATCTACGAGCTTGTAGATCTGCGATTTTCACCGAATGTTCGCCCCCCAGAATAGGGACGCTAGGGTTCATGTGGTTAAACTAAGTCAAAGCCTGTGAGAGAGCAGGTACCAGCACCCACATGTTCTGTGCTGGCCAGAGAGAGCGCTTAATCGAATAACACATTCAGGTTGCTCTGAATGGGACGTAATCAAGTATGAACCTTAGTTTTTTATAACTTGAGTTAATGAAGCATGAGTCTTCAATAATAACCCCTCACCCCCTTGCATCTCATCCCCCTCCAAATCACTCTAAGAGCTACGCTCCAATAGGCCTCTTCAATATGAAGGGACCTTATCACTCCATTACAGTCTCTGATCTCAGTTTCAATGAGTGTCCTTCAGTGAGTCAGGACTTTCGGACACGAGTGTAGGACTCAACGCTTGATTATGACCTCACTGCCCGTTCCAAGCGTATCTGAGGTTTCCACCTCTTCATTACTATGGCGATTTAGCCCCTTGTTTGTCATCTGTCATCATTAAGAGCATTAAGAGCATTAATGATGTCCTCATCATGCCCATGGAAGATTCCCAAAGGGCCTGCAGCAAAGACATTTTAGTGGTTCCAGAGAGAAGGGAAAAGAAAGAAAAAAGCCCGGGAGCCTCCAGGTCATGCCCCGTGTTGCACTTAGTGTGTAATATTCTGTTACACCAGGAAACATCACAGATGCTTGAGTGTCTTCCCCAGAGAGAAGGGCGAGCACTGTCATTAAGGACTTCATCCTTCATCTATGAAACGAGAGGGAGAGGCAAAGAGAAAGAGAGATCAGGGGGGCAGTGGGAGAAGAAGATGGAGAGGGAAAGAGGGCAGCATAGAATGGGAAAAAAGAGATGAGACAGATGTCCATTTTGGCCCATGGGGTTTGGAGAACATCAAGAGTGGGCGTCCCATGAATATGACCTCATTGTAGATGTCACAGAACAAACGGGACAACTGCTATGCCGCAGGGGGATACCCGGCCAGGCAAACACACAGCTTGTTATGCAGTAGGAAAACAATATGCAGTATGGAGAGGACATGAAGGTTTCTTAACCACTTTAACCCTGGCGTCCCTATAATTGGGCAGGTCATTGTAGGCGAACATTTTCTGAACCCCCCCCCCCCCCCCCCCCCCCCCCCAAAAGAAAAAAAAATCTACAATCTACAAGCTCACAGTGCGTACTTTTTAATTTGTTTTAGTTCCTTTTACATTTTTGGAACAGAGGGCTTAAGTGGTTAATCTTATTAGAAGAAGGTTTTTTTCTTTTTGTTCAACGCATCTTTTTCCCTCTGATGGTTTAGGTTACTATTCCATTTTTTATCCTGTCATAGGTCACTCTCTTTTGTCTTTTCCCTCTTTTTGACCAATCAACAACGAAGAACTGCCCAAATGCCATTCCAATGAATTTGATGGTGATCTGATTTGCTCCTTTATAAAAAAAAAGAAAAAAGAATTACAGTCACACTTGATCGTATAGTGAAACGAGGGACATTCATGATAATATTCTGATGATGGTAGTCAAGTGAATAGAAGTCCATCCCACAAATGTTTTTACTATCCAGAAGAGTAGGCTTTCCTCGTAGAGCAGGCATCAGAATGTACATCTACTAAACAAAAACAGAGTGGGGAAAAAAACCCAAAAACGTGAAAAAAATGTAAACCGTCATTGTTCTGTGTACACTGCCACATAAATACATAATGTACGTAGTAGCACTGGAATAAATCAACTTTTAATGGATGGCAAATGGGTTTTACATGGTATGTTTCTCTGTATGCTGTACGCTGTTCCTTCATTTTGCAGGTGAATTTTGTCCTAGCAAGGAGAGACATCAAGGTCAAATCATTAAAGACTATCTTCAGCTATGTATGGGCACAACTCTCATCTTTTTTTTGGTCTGAAATGGTGCAATTCTTCATATAATATGTGGCCTTTTCATTGTAGGCATTTTGTTCATGCTCTCAGTGAGTGCAACGTCTAGTAGTATGTGATCAAAAAGTAGGCGATTGTCTTCAAGGACACTTCAACAGGACTTTCCGTCAGTCACTCTAAAC
Source organism: Gymnoscopelus braueri (assembly GCF_963280865.1). Classification (NCBI taxonomy): domain Eukaryota; kingdom Metazoa; phylum Chordata; class Actinopteri; order Myctophiformes; family Myctophidae; genus Gymnoscopelus; species Gymnoscopelus braueri. The sequence continues at coordinate 32,796,630 of NC_137611.1, forward strand.
AGTAAAACAGTGGTTTTAAAAGTGGGGGCTACCAGGAACCCCCAGGGGGGGCCAATTAGAAAGGAGAGGGAAATTAAATATATGATTTATTTAAATTAAAATAATATTAGTAAGATTGTTGGCATCCCTATTTTGGGCATGTCATTATTGTAAAAAAAACATGTCAAATAGCCATAGCCTCCGTCCAATAGTGTAATGCAATAACAAAAGCATTTTGTTAAATCTCGTGGAATTATGCTTGCTATTAAGCAAGCATCCACAGTATTGCCATGCATCCAATCAGACATTGTGAAACATTCCCCAATGTATTTTATTTATTTATTTATTTATTTCTCCTCAGGGTAGCCCAGAGTAGTAAATCCAAGCCGAACTGAGATAACAGAGAGAGCTGATTCATTAGTCATATGGTGGTGTTGCATGGTGAAAAATGTTCATGTCTCACAACCGATCGTGGTTGTGACATGTTGTGTACATGGGTACACCGGGTTATGCATAACTGGAGGAGCATGTGTCCCCAACAGGCATCGGCCTTGTTGATATTAAACATTATAAAAATGCAGCCCTCCATATGGACAAACAGCTGCTGAACCACTTACAGCCGGTCGTCCCTATTTTGGGCAAGTCATTATATGCCAAATTATTATTTGGATTAAGAAAATAATCAAAAATGGCTAAATAGCAGCTCTACAAGCTCACAAGGTGAACTGTGACATGCAAAACGCACTCATGCACATACTCTCACACGCACGCGCACGCACACGCACACACACACACACACACACACACACACACACACACACACACACACACACATACACACACACACACACACACACACACACACACAGGGCAGAGCAGGCCACACCACACCCATTAATGTTCAAACCTTGCTTAACAAGCAGCTATTCATGTCCAAGTGTATAAATGATGCTCAGCGTGGTTAATTATCCACGGCCCAATCAGCTTGTGGCAATATCCCATAGGAGCAGCAGGTCACCCTGTAGTTGTTGCTACAGTACACAACCCTGCTACAGTACACAACCCTGCTACAGTACACAACCCTGTAGCAGCACAGCAGACAGTGGTTCACTCTTGAGACACAGGGCTTCTTCTTCAAGTCCTCAATATGTTCTTTATCTTTTTCCTTGTATTTATATGTGTGTGTGTGTATTGATGTACATATGTATGTATGTATGTATGTATGTATGTATGTATGTATGTATGTATGTATGTATGTATGTATGTATGTATGTATGTATGTATGTATGTATGTATGTATGTATGTATGTATGTATGTATGTATGTATGTATGTACAGTATGTATGTATGTATGTATGTATGTATGTATGTATGTATGTATGTATGTATGTATGTATGTATATGTACTGTATGTACTGTATGTACTGTATGTATGTATGTATGTATGTATGTATGTATGTATGTATGTATGTATGTATGTATGTATGTATGTATGTATGTACAGTATGTATGTATGTATGTATGTATGTATGTATGTATGTATGTATGTATGTATGTATGTATGTATGTATGTATGTATGTATGTATGTATGTATGTATGTATGTATGTATGTATGTATGTATGTATGTATTTAGGTATGTATGTAGAGAGAGAGCGACACGGACGGACGGACGGACTGACGGACTGACTGACTGACTGACTGACTGACTGACTGACTGACTGACTGACTGACTGACTGATTGATTGATTCTTTATTAGTCTGTCAAGGAAATTCCTACTGCACTATACAGTGATCAGGAACACAAAATACAAACACAGCAATACTTTCACTTTCAGCATTCACCCTATAGGTTGTTATGGAGCAGAGACAACATTTACAAGAACTGAGGTGTTTTTTCAAAAGTGCTCTACTTGAGGGGACAAATTATCTTGAATTAGACCGAATATGAAAACAGCAATCAGCAAATATCAACTGTATAATGGAGACCAGTGTGAACTTTTACAGATGGTGAATTACTTTGTGCAGAGATCTGTTTTAATTCACCATGAATCCTATAGTGTTCCTGTTCTGGGCATGTCATAATAATAGGAGTAACAGGCAGAAATAGGTGAACATTTGGTGAAAATAGCAAATCGCTCAGTCGATCAGCTATTTTCAGCGAAAGCTTTCCCCACAATAACAGAAAACGGAAAAGATACTAGTATAGAGCCCTGGCCAGGGGTTTAAGTGGTTAAGTGGTTACATTTGTCTGGATTATGGACATTGGCATATGTATGGTTCACCCCTGGATGTGTCACACAAGAAAGCTGGTTGCTCATACTTGAGTTAGTTAAACAGGTAATTTAATGATTTGAAACATTTGTTTCAGAATTGAGAGATCATCCACATCTACAGTATAGCCTGTACTGCCCATTCTGCGTTGCAAGGCGTTTTGGGCAATAAATGAGGGTTAGACCTACAAAGCATCTCCTCGGAGAACACTGAAAAACGACATGACATAGAATGGAAGGAGGTTTCAGCTTATGACCTTTGAACTATGAAAAGACAAGGGAGAGAAGCTTGACCCCGGCTGCACAACTGTCATGCCAGGGTGGTGATTGTGGAAAACTAATTACTTGTAATACATTCAGATGTTAACATTAGTTGTCACACTTATGTCAAGTGTGGAAAGACCATAGTTGTGACTCTGAATCTGTATCCCTTCACAGCCCAAGGAATGTGGGGGAGAGTGGCAGGCAGGTTTCGGGAAAGTTGCCTTTTGTTGCGTTTCAGGGAAATACAATGAACTGGGAAAGCTTCAATTCAAGTGACAGTTTAATAATTACCACAAGATGAAGAAATAATTCCATGCCAACCCTCCTCTAATGTTTAACTGAACTCAACCAAGATCAAAGGTACAGTAAAGCTTTGTCTCCTTATTGTCTCCGCCAGGCCGAAAGGCATGGCGAGAGAGTATGTTTTACCCCCTGTCCGTCCGTACGTCCGTCCGTCCGTGTGTCCGTGTGTCCGTCCTGTCCGTCCGTTAGCAGCTAATCTCTGGCACCGTTGGCCCGGCCGCTGCGAAACTGTGCACGCACACTCCCTGGATGCCAATTCAGAATCTCTGGTCTAAATCTTTTAGATTGGCCGGTTATAGCGCCACCAGGAGGCCGATATGTGAAAAACACATTTATTGATACTACTCCTACAGATTTTGTCCAAACATCACATAAATCGGTACACAGTATCTCTATAGTGATGTGATCAACACAGATTTATCCGATTTCCCATATTCCATCCTGATTGCCTAAGATTGGCTTCCAAAGTTTGCAGGATTGGTCCGTTTTGAACAAAATGCCTCAAATCATGAATGCAGCTTGCAATTTCCGTGAAATTTCACACGCACATTTCTATTAGGCAGAGGAAGAAATGCCACCCTTTTCACATTGGCCTGTTATAGCGCCACCAGCAGGTCTAATTTAGAAAAACATAATTTTGGAACAAAATGCCTCAAATCATGAATGCAGTGTCCGATTGCAGTGAAAAGCCCTGGCTTGAACAAATGGCACCCTTTTCACATTGGCATATTATAGCGCCACCAGGAGGCCACAATAACATACCTGACCTGGTGGAGACCTGTGCTCCGAGGAGCACTTTTTCTAGTTTTTTGTTTGTTAAGTAAGTGTCTGACAATACACATTAACATGAATCAAACATATTATCGCTTGGTAACAAGCCATAGTCACTTCAAAGAAAAACCTGTGGAATACTTCCAAGCTAACACACATTGATGAGCCAATTAGCTAAATAGTGAAGGTAAACCGTTGAAGACCCCATACCTAGAATACTAGACTGGTATGTCTAGGGCTGGGCCATATGGACAATAGAACCTGTGTTCCAATGGATCCAATGAAGTTATTAAAATAGTCACAAGCTCTTGTTAAAACTTTCATTGGTTCAATATTCTACTCTGATCTGATCTATACTTGGCTCAGAAGGCCATTCGTGTTACTTTTGTGTGACACTATTGTATGTAGTGCATTAATTGTTGAAAAGTAGGGCATTAATTGACAAAAAAATACATGATAAGTTGAAATATGGATATAAGAGGTTTCTGCCCAAGATCAACAATATGTGTGAGTTATCTGATATATAATGTCTTTTTTTAATCTCTTGGACCACAATCTACACTGTAATATCCTCAGTGTTAATTTAACTTTGAGAATGTAGACGGGTCCATGTGGTTCCTTGTGTACACTCTCAGAGTTACAGACCCCTTGGGGTCCATTTGGACCCTTGGTTGTCCCCGGACCCAAAAGTGAGACCAGTGTATAAGCTGATACTTGGGGAAATTGAAAATGAGGTACACTTTTTGTTTTATTGCTCAAAGTATGATGATATAAGAGAGATATTTGTTAGTAGTTGGATGATTATGAAGAAATTGAGTTATGTTTTGTTAAAGGAGCTTTTGTTGTGGCAGAATTTATTTGTCAAGCTTGGGAGCGAAGACAGAACAGTCTGTATAATTCTGAGGTATAATTCTGAGATGTAATTGAATGTACTACGTGAATATATTGTAAAACATGTTATAAACGTAAAATGGTGTCTTATAAACCCATGAGGGTTGGGCGCTTTGTGTGCAGGACACAGAAATAAAATTATCTATCTATCTATCTATCTGTATATTTGATCATTCAATTCAATTCAACTTTATTAAAGCACCAAATCACAAGACACTTGTTGTCTCAAGACACTTTACATATAGAGCAGAGACCTGGCATTGTCCCACCCTGAGTAAGCAATTTGATGCTCAATTGAACTGTTTTTTTGTTTGTATTGTTTATTTTTTTCAGAATATGAAGTTGCATGTTGAGGGGTCCCTATAGAACGCACCACCAAAAGTTTTTTCACTTGTGCCGATAGGGGACGCCACAAACGTGAACAGTTGCACCATCTGTCGTAACCTTTCGTTTTCCCTGTAGCTTCCTCGTGTCCTGATGTTTGCACCCCACGACTGACACAGGCCTGGATAGGCAACCCAGCCTGGCGGAGATTTTCTAATCATTTATTCTGTAGTTGTCATGGCTGCCAGTTCCCACCTGATGTCGTGCGGGAGTTCAGACTGCTCCAGATTGTACTGAATAACTGCTAGCTTGCATAACGTCTTCAGGCTAGGATTCAAGTCTAAGATGAACAGTGTGTGTCTGTATCCTCTAAAGAGGATGATACGATCTCCCACCATGCAACAGGACATACAACTCATCCGAAACGGGCGTTTCCCCTTGGGCTCAACCTTCTTCCAGGAGAAGGTTTCTGGATTGAATTTCCACAGATCATTGAAATTCTGCTTCAGATGACTGTTGTGTCCACCAAATATGTACAGCTCTCCATTGTGAGCAAAGGCTGCAGGGCTCCAGCGTCCTTCTGGGAGAAGCTGTGTAGAAGGTTTGCTCAGCCAGCAGTTGGTCTCCGTGTCAAACACTCTAATGTTGTAGTTTTCGTTCTGGTTCCCTGTTCCCCCAAATACAAACATCTTTGTCCCGATGATGGTGGCAGAGTGCAGTGATGAAGCAGGTGGTGGAGTGCCTGTGTTGTTAATTAAAGACCAGACCATTGTGGTGGTGTCCAACTTGTAGATTTAGTCATTAGTTTGTCCAGTCAGCTTATTCCATCCTCCATAAATATACATGACCTTCCCCAAGACACAGGCTGAATGGTACCTCCTCCCCTCTGGAACTGTCCCAGAAACCCCGGGCTTGACCCAACTGTGGGTGTCGATATCAAATGCATGAAGCATGTTGGAGTCGTGCCCCTGGATTTTACCTTCCTCTATCTGAAAATTCACTACACCACCCCAGATGTAGACAATAGCTTCTATGAGCACAGCTGTGTGGAACACACAGTTGGAGGGAACCTCAGGTGGATGTTCTCCTCTTCCAGTTGTCACAGGAGGCAACTGAATCCATCTCAAAGACACTGTATTGAAGACATGCACTGCAATCTGGTCCCTGTCATTCAAGTTAAAGTACCCTCCAAAGGAGTACAGATTGTGTTCCACTGCTACAGCAGCATCGAAGGATCTCTTTGTTCCTCTGTTCAGATCCAAGGTCCAATGCCACATTTTGGACAGCAGCAACAAAGCAGATGAAAGTGACGTACGGCCAGCCAGTTGTCCTGGTACTCTGTGTAGGGTCAATATGTTCCTCGAGCGTCGCTGATTACACTGGATTGCCTGATGAGCTATTCCTGATTGGGTCTATGTTGCTCACTCTGGAAGGGTTAGGACTGGGTTTAATGCCGATGATGAGACTAGATCAACCCTGACATACGGCTTGTTTTATAACACTGAGGGTGGCTCCTGACATCACGGCGGTGATGTCAGGTGGTGTCAGGCCTTCCCACATATGGAGCTGGCTATGTCTCTCATGCCCAAACCGGGGACTATGATGTCAGTCCTGGATGGTTCCGGTTATCTCCGTATATGGGGTTTCTAGAAGGAGTGTTCTGATGTCAGAGCTAGGTATGTTTTTAGGAATCTCCTTTTCTAGCTATTCTATACTGTCAGACTTTGTCTCCATTTATGGGGATAGGCGAGTATGGGTGAGTATGCCCTGAATGTTCGTAACAGCTGCCCCACGGATTTCCCGTGGAAATACGTTAAAAATCCAAGAACGTTCTCTGGCATACGCCACTTCAAGTCTCTGTAAAACAATGCAGTGATGTTCCACATGCTAACACTTATATTGGTACAGCCATACAAACACAAACTCCATATTTGGGCAAAATTAACATTATATTGATGACATCATTGTGTAACTCCTTTTTGGGCAGACATATTCTTATCTGATCTCACATCCGGGATGGAAGGCGGTAAGGCCGTCACGATACTCGATACGTATCGAAAATGTACCGAAATTGATCAAAAGCTGTATCGCGATTCTCTGGTTATTAAACCCCGGGTACATAATTGAACCAAATGGACCCGGGTACATCCCTGTGTACATTTATGTTGTACATCTGTTGTAGAACTGCAGCCTTGCAGACAAATCAAGCCCACAAATTGGTATTTGAGTCAACAAACAGCGTTTTCTACCGAAGTGACATCCGAGCGGGGAGGACCAGGACCTGCTCTGTGCTCATCTTCCCCGGGCAGTGCAATGGAGAAAAACACACGGTCGGTCGGTGCTTCATTGAGAAGGGTGATTTATTTGTCCACGGTCATGTCACGAACAAGCGACTGAAGCGACAGGACACATTTTTTAACAGCGATTCAGGTATTAATCCAGGCAGGGGTACTCCTCCTCTCCTCTCCCTTCCCCACCTCTCTCCTCTCCTCCTCTCCACTTTTTTCAACCTTGCAAACCATTTTTTCAACATTTTGAAATGTTTTTATTATATATATATTTTTTTTTAAAATCAGTTTCAAGTTATGGCCTGATTCTAATCCCTCAAAGTGGCAAAGAAACATGTTCAATGACTGTTCCTGGCTCTAGCATATGGTTCTTCAACAGGGGTTCCTCAGAGTTACTACATAGGGGCCACCAATTTGTGATAGGAGCGTTGTTTTTTGTTTGTTATTTAGTTTGTTAAGTAAATGTCTGATAATACACATTAACATGAATCAAACATATTATCGCTTGGTAACAAGCCATAGTCACTTCAAAAAAAACCTGTGGAATACTTCCAAGCTAACACACATTGATGAGCCAATTAGCTAAATAGGTAAAACCATTGACCCCTGCTCTAGAATACTAGACTGGTATGTCTAGGGCTGGGCCATATGGACAATAGAACCTGTGTTCCAATGGATCCAATGAAGTTATTAAAATAGTCACAAGCTCTTGTTAAAACTTTCATTGGTTCAATATTCTACTCTGATCTGATCTATACTTGGCTCAGAAGGCCATTCGTGTTACTTGTGTGTGACACTATTGTATGTAGTGCATTAATTGTTGAAAAGTAGGGCATTCATTGACAAAAAAAAACATGAAAAGTTGAAATATGGATATAAGAGGTTTCTGCCCAAGATCAACAATATGTGTGAGTTTTTCTTCAAGTTCAGACTAGAGGTTCTGAATTGTGACATCCCATTCATGCACTGAAGTTCCATGGATTTTTCAGATCTGAACTATCTCCCTTTAGATTTTTTTTTTTTTTTGGCCAACTAGTGTATTAGTTCAGTGATTTCAAGGTTTGATATGTTTTAGGACACGGGCCCCCATCTATACTGTATATATAATGTATTTTTTTCATCTCTTGGACCACAATCTACACTGTAATATCCTCAGTGTTAATTTAACTTTGAGAGTGTAGACGGGTCCATGTGGTTCCTTGTGTACACTCTCAGAGTTACAGACCCGTTAAGGTCCATTTGGACCCTTGGTGGTCCCCGGACCCAAAAGTGAGACCAGTGTATAAGCTGATGTGTATATTTGATAATTCAATTCAATTCAACTTTATCAAAGCACCAAATCACAAGACACTTGTTGTCTCAAGACACTTTACATACAGAGCAGAGACCTGGCATTGTCCCACCCTGAGTAAGCAATTTGATGCTCAATTGAACTGTTTTTTTGTTTTTTTGCTTGTACAGTTGCACCATCTGTCGTACAACCTTTAGTTTTCCCTGTAGCTTCCTCGTGTCCTGACGGCTGCACCCCACGACTGACACAGGCCTGGATAGGCAACCCAGCCTGGCGGAGATTTTCTAATCATTGTCTCCGCCAGTATGGTGGAGAGTATGTTTTCGTCTCCGTCCTTCCGTGTGTGTGTCCGTCTCAGCCATTACATTGGTCAAGCCTTACATGACACGTGACAATATGTTGTCACCAATGCTTTGATTGGCTAGCGACGCATGATGAAATAAAAACCTATAAATAGGTGACGCACTTCAAAAAATCATTTATATTTTTTTGAAGTGACCTTCAATCAGCCAAGATAACATTGGTCAAGTGACACGTGACAATATGTAATATAAATAGGTAAGACAGGATTAATCAGGAACAGTACTGGCGGAGACCTGTGCTCCGAGGAGCACATTTTCTAGTTCTTTGTTGTGTTGGGATGACTGTCACATGGTATGGAATACTATGGATCACTGATTATTAAGATTGTATTGACACTTGCTTTTGATACCTGTAAATGTATACATTTAAACTGTTCATTCCAATGGAATATTGTGCTGTTTGGAGAAAAAATAAAAAGGAAAAAATAATAGTGTGTGTGCAAATTCATAAAGGAAAGGGTCTCAGAGACCCTGTTAAATTAATTCTGTGAATGTATGGCTGTTCGGGAAACCACCAGCATCCTCTGTTATGTTAAAGGAACGAATAGATTTGAAAAACAGTCTTATCCAACACAATGGAAGAAAGGCTCCTGCATACTAGTACTGAGGACAACCCTTTGACTTTGAAAAGGCAAGGGACGAGAATGAGATTGCAGGGTGTGGAGGATCACCCAGGAGTGTGAAAAGGTCCTTCGGGGACAATTCAGCAAAGGGTCATTTATTGAATTACGTGCCTACTTTGCTATCTGCCTGCTGGGTTACTTGCTAGCAGCTGCATTATGCTAAACACAATCCTTATCACTTTCTGCTAACGTGGTTTGGCATACACTGTGGGAAATCAGCTAGGATAGGAGTATTGATCCAAGGGGCAGTTTTTGAGAGTTGGAGAGGAAGGGGCGAAGAGCCGTTTCTGTTCAAAGAATGAGGATTATTTTTGTCCTCCATTTCAGCATCCATCATCTCTTTCTCTCTCTCTCTCTCTCTCTCTCTCTCTCTCTCTCTCTCTCTCTCTCTCTCTCTCTCGGTTCTCTGAGATGTCTGATTTTAGCTGATACAAATGAGCTTGTCTGTAGCAGGCTGCCATAGCTTCCCCATTTCATTTTGCAATGAAGGTGAAAAGAACCCATTTTAGAGCGGCTCAGCCATGTGTCGGGGCTTGAGCCATGAACCTGTGTGTGTGTGTGTGTGTGTGTGTGTGTGTGTGTGTGTGTGTGTGTGTGTGTGTGTGTGTGTGTGTGTGTGTGTGTGTGTGTGCGCACGCACGCACGTGTGTGCTTCTAAAGCATTTGTCCTCCACTTGACAGAATCGCTCTAGCCAAGGCTATTGATTTAGATCTATGATCATATCTTGCTCGCCTTTTCAGAAAAGTCACACATGAAATTTTTCAATTTTGCAGAATGGTTTTCTCTAGTCTTCTACCTACAGTAATATTGAATGCTGACAACATCACTCTGTGACTTGTCTAAATTGGAATTGTGTCATCTTATATATCAACTCCTATCCCAGCCATCAAAGTTACTCGTGCTATTGATCTATAGGAGAATGTCCCCATACAGAAAAGGATCAGGGACTTCATCTATAAAACTGTGCAGAGGATTCACATCAACACCATTGTAAATACGAAGTAAGTTAGAAACGCAACCTACAGACCAAATTTCCCAGTTCCAGCTTTTAGTGTACCTGAGTTACTTTTATGAAAATGAACTAGTAGCTTAGCAAGCTACATTTTAAAAGTAGCTTGCCCAACACTGTTTCTGTAAATGTGTTTAAAATAAACTCACTGGCTGTCTGGCTGACAATGACTAACTGATTCACTGCTGACATTGTTTGCTGCACAAAATATTGTCATTGAATGTTGTTGGGAAACTTGTATCTGGGTGTTATACTGCACATTCACCTGGGACAGGCATGACAATAATGACAATTTGATTTAGTAATTATTGAGTGACTGCTTAGTCTATGGGATACATTATTTCTTGATTCTCTTATGTATTCGAAACCACAACCGTCCTTTAATATAGCCTGCCTTAATGTGTCCTTTAACTGATATTATGGAGCCCAGGTGCGTTTCTAGCCACACATCTGTGCCAAACCTTAACCACTTAAACCTTCTAGTTAAAGTAAACTGGACCCGAGTTGCCTTTGTACTTGGACTGCGTTTTTTGGCCCCTCTCGGTTGTGATTGGATTTCTCTGCCCCCGAAGTTGTGGGGCACCAATCAGGGCCCAGTATGCAAATATGGGGCGGTATTTTTTTGAATTTTCCCCTTGGAAATGCAGGTTCCACACTGTCACGGTGTGTGTTAAAGTACTGTTGAACCCAAATGCAGGCAACATAGGCAGAGTAAGTTCCAAGTTTTTAATAGCGACCAAACAAAGGAATGAGGCTTACATTGACATGAGGTAGGCAGAGGTCAAAAGCATACACAAGCAGTCCAAATAAGGCAAACACATCCAAAGGGGCAGGCAGAAACAATCAAAGTCCAAAAACAGGCAGAAGGTCAAAATCCAAGCAAAACAAAGTCTTAAATCCAAGGAACGCTAGGAATAACCAAGGGAGATCAGGACAACACACTAGCAACATTGGTTACCATCTGGTAGTGAATTTTATACAAAGAGTCCAGCTTTACAGATTGGGGAAGTTGCCACAGGTGAGTGAGAAGGTAACTGTTGGGCTGATGAGGCAGTTGGAGACAGGTGTGTAAATGGGACTGAAGCATGGTGGAATATGATGTGGGCGTGGCCAGGGCAGAGAGACAGGACAGAAAGAGAGAAATAGAGCATCGCAGTTCCCGCCCCTTCCGGGTTCCACCGCAAAATACTCAATGCATTTTTCCCATTGACATTTCCAAAAATATTTATATCAATTAATTTAAGCCTAGAATCAAGCCATCCAGGGTCCTGGTGAATCATGACCATAAAACGTTTGATTCTGTGATTATTTTTTTTTGAAAACGGCAAAACAAAGGGTATTTATTAAATATAGTATATCATATAATTAAATATAAAATAAAAAAAATCACAGAAAAATACGTTTTATGGTCATGATTCACCAGGACCCTGGATGGCTTGATTCTAGGCTTAAATTAATTGATATAAATATTTTTGGAAATGTCAATGGGAAAAATGCATTGAGTTTTTCCTTCCGGCACCAGGAAGTGGGCGGGAACTGCGATGTTCTATAGACAGGTAAAGAGCCAGACCGTGACACACACACAGAGATTCCAGACTAATATATACGCAGTGATATTAGTTTGGCCATGGCAGGCTAAAATCTCTTCACCAAAAAAAATCCATACTTTTGGCTAGTGTTCCCTCAGGCCCAGAATACGGATGCTGGGGTTCAAGTGGTGCATATTTTCATACCGAAACACAGACAAGAATGTTTCACCTGTTTACAGATGATGGCACTATGCTGAACCGTTGTGGCGTGAAATACAAATGGTGGCGAAGTAAACAGAATCGATAAGCAAGTAGTGGAGTCGATATTCACACACAGAAATGTATATGTATGCTTGCATTGTTTATGGTTGTTTGAATTGATCTAACTGAAGAAAGAAGAAATGGGAGAAATGGCTTGTAAGCTTTGTCTTGTGGAGCAGAATCTGAACGTTACCCATGTGTGCAGTGACAACTTCATTAAGTTATTGTGTTAAACTTCCCTTTACACCAGACTTATACCAGACATTACCTTGTGTGTGTGTTGTTTTTTTTTTGATTGATAGTCCACAGTGAAGAGAGACAGGAAACAGGGAGGGAGAGTTGGGGAGTGACATGCAGCAAAGGCAAGCTATGAGCAGATGCTGTAATGACCATGTAAGGTGTTGCCAAAAACACTCCAAAAAGCTAATTTACGCAGCAGTATCTGACTTTCAGGCAGACAACCAACATGCGCATTCACGAATCATAGACTTGTACGTAACTCGCCTCATTACATCCCATAGCCTGGAGGGACGATTGATTTGCAAATAGCTAGCTAGTTGTCAAGCCAACCAAGGACTACATGCCATAGCCTGGAGGGACACCGGCTCTGTAGGTCTGTTGTTAGGCCAACCAATGCTTTGCTCATGAGTGACTCACTGACAGTGATTCAATCATTCAGTCAAAAGACTTGATATGTGCCCCCAAGTATTCCTCAGTGATACATGTACATGTATCTCCATCACAAAAATGACATATTTTCAACTGAAAAATGATGTAGTTTGTTCAACACTTTGAATGGGGAAAGTCCATAGAGTTAAAAATAAGGGAAAGTCCTGTATTTCACCTCATTATGTGAAGACTGCAAAACTCTCAGTCATCATGGCAGACAGCAACATGAACGTGCCACTGAGGCTGGAAATGAGGGGAAGTGGGCTTTTTGGGACGCAGCAGGTGTATGAATTTCCCGACTCTCCAAAATGAACACCACTACATTGAACAGTGAGTCGTTTGAAATGTGGAATACTGAAACATTTAATTAGCATAACATCTGATAAGGTGTCATGTGAGCAATGATTGACACATATCTTTTTTGTGTTTTGTATTGATCGGATTTATGGTGTTCAGGTGTTGGCGTTAAGTGATGGACATTTTGACCTTTAATGTAATGCCCCCACCTGGCCAATCTGGGTTATATTTCTTGGTGAACTGATAAGAAAGAAAACACTGATAGCCTACTGTGTGATTAATGACTGATTATTAAGAATTGTATTGACATTTAAACTGTTCATTCCGATGGAATATTGTGTTGTTTGGAGAAAAAAGGAGGAAAAGATAGCGTGTGCAAATTCATAAAGGAAATTGTCAGAGACCCTGTTAAATTAATTCCGGGAAACCACCAGCATGCTCTGTTATGTTAAAGCAGCGCTACTCAACCCGCGGGCCGCATGCGGCCCCAACGCAGCATCTTGGCAGCCCCCTCATGGTCAAAAAAAAAAAAAAAAAAATTAAGCACAGGATAAAAATATTAATTTCCGTTCAAATTTCTTTTTCAAAAACAAACAGACAGACATACATACAGGTGTGTCAATTGTTACAGGTATAATGCATAGTTTTCTATGCATTTCGTTTTTTTGGGGGGGTTTGACCCCCAATTTTTTTCGGCCGCGCGGCTTTGCTGCGCGCCCAGGATAGGTGTCCCTTATTTCAATCTCTGGGAGTTGGCAACCCTAACCTTGCCATACCTTAGCTTTTGCTGAACTGATGCCACTGGACATACACACAAAATAAACAGGTACAGTGAAAATAATATGATGTCAAAATGTACATTTTCTTATAACAATAACAATGTGTAGTGTGTGTTACAAAATCGAAAAATCCAAAATAGGACCGTCATTTTTATGGCGGCCCCTTGGACTTTTGGTATTTTGCTGAGTGGCCCCTGAACCATCTTAAGTTGAGTAGCCCTGTGTTAAAGGAACACATAGGTTTAAAAAACAGCCTTATACAACACAATGGAAGAAAGACTCCTGCGTACTAGTACTGAGGACAACCCTTTGACTTTGAAAAATTCATTTCAATATCATAATATTGTGCACTCACTATTTTCATTCTGTCTTCAATGTTGTATTGTATGAATCTATGGACAAAGTTTATACCCATACATATATGTTCACATGCATCTGTGTTGTGCCCTACCATATGTTATGTTATTCCCAGCTGGGTTTTCGTCTGCATTGTCAGCATAGGACACGCAGGACAAGACCAGATGAGGTACCTTCAGGGCAAGGCCACTGGTGAGCTTCACTACTCACTTGAGAGCGTGTGTGTGTGTGTGTGTGTGTGTGTGTTTGTGTGTGTGTGCATGTGCATGTGGTGCATGTGAGTGTGCACGTGCATGCATCCGTGTGTGTCTTTGTGTGAGTGCGGTAAATGTATCTGAGTGCATTCATGACAGCTGAGTGTGCGTTTATGTGTGTGTATGTGTGTGTGTGTGTGTGTGTGTGTGTGTGTGTGTGTGTGTGTGTGTGTGTGTGTGTGTGTGTGTGTGCGTGCGTGCGTGCGTGCGTGCGTGCGTGCGTGCGTGCGTGCGTGCGTGCGTGCGTGCGTGCGTGCGTGCGTGCGTGCGTGCGTGCGTGCGTGCGTGCGTGCGTGCGTGCGTGCGTGCGTGCGTGCGTGTGTGTGTATTGTACTGTGCTTATGTGAGTGAGAGTGTGTGGGGGTGGAGGGGTCACTGCATATGTCCTTGCCTTGAGCTTTCTCTCCATGAAAATCAGTAGAGCTGATGAGAGATTGCTGGCATAGAATGATGTCATATTATCCAGCATGGATGACGCTTAAAGACAGAGCTTCACAAAGAACAAAACAGATGAGGCATCTGTGCTGCTTGGGGTGAAATCACTCTTCATTTAAAAAACATAATTTGTATCATCTTACGTAAGTAATAACACATGAATATACCACATAATGATATTATACTGCCTGAATGTATTAATTGTGCTGCCATGACAGTCATTTGGGTATTAAGTCTTTGCAACATATCATAACTTAGGCATGCATATGCAGCAGATGCCAAGAACCATGTCATTGTACACTTTGGGTAGTTTATGATTGTGGGAATGGACCCACTGTGACCGAACCTTTAACACCTTGACGCTAGCATAGACGTTTAGCAGATCTGGGAAATATATATGTATTTGTAAAAAGGCAAATCGGAGTCAAACAGTCTCACTGTATTGTACAGCATAATGTGGGAGACATACAAGTATGTTGGTTCCATACCTGCCAGAAGGCATTCTTCCAAGGACATACATACAAAAAGGTCTTTCAGTGCTATGGATGGCAATATGATGACACCAGACAGATAAGCTAGATTATGGTGAATTGATAACAGTTTATAGAAAAAACTAATAATTCCAATTGAGACTATGACATTTTTTATTAGTTTAAACCAGTTGTGCTACACTCTGGTCCTGGGGACCAGGTTGTACGATTGGTTTTCATTCTAGTATGACGGTATGACCTGAGACACTAGGTGAACTTAAACACATGCAGCATAGAAAACTAGAACTATAGTCTTGGTCACCAGGGCCACAAGGAATTAGGCCTTGGGCCATGAGAATAGAGTTCTCTGTCTGTTACATTCTGTTCTCTCCAAATGTTCTAGTTTTATGCCAATGGCCTTCTTTACATGAAGAAACAGGGTCAGGTCAGATGATGCTCAACATGGCTGATGGGTGGCGTACACAATGCTAGCAGAGAAGTGGCAAGTGTGACAGTATGAGACAAGGCATGAGGGGGAATGAGAAGGATAGAAATTGGGATGGAGAGAGACAGAATTGGGGGAGGGAGAGACAGACAGACAGACAGACAGACAGACAGACAGACAGACAGGCAGATAGGCAGGCAGGCAGACAGACAGACAGACAGACAGACAGACAGACAGACAGACAGACAGACAGACAGACAGGCAGACAGACAGACAGACAGACAGACAGACAGACAGACAGACAGACAGACAGACAGACAGACAGACAGACAGACAGACAGACAGACAGACAGACAGACAGACAGACAGACAGGAGAGTCTAAGGGAGAAGCACCAGTGTTTGCTGCCCTCTAGTGACGAATATTCAAATGGACCATCTGCAACTGCAACATGACTACGGTGTTGAGATGAAATTGAATTATTCATAGATAGTGTAAAGATAAAGGTGTTTAGTAGATCTTAGATATAGGCGGTAATGTATAGTTTGGGACTGATATGGTTGTCACTTAAGATTACCATAATCTCCATGTGCAAACTAGATATCTTACAATTATATAGCCATCCTATTTTAACAACTACTCTAACAAAGCTGAGCCTATATGTTGTATCACCATATCTAGGTTTTCTACAGTTTACTACTACACTTTTACAGCTGATACCATCTGTGCATTGTTCTTGTTCTTGAATAAACCTACATGAACATCAAGGAGCCTAAAAGAGGAACTTCTATATCACCTGTTGTGAGAAAACACACATCGGTTTAGGACTGCTTTCTGTCTTTTGAACGACAACATTTATGACCTTTCTCTCCCACAGATTAGCTGAATAGTGCCTGCCTCCCCGCTGCACCAACACTCTGGCCTGTGCTGGTTTAATGTTTAAGCTCTCCCACAGCCACCCTCTGCTCTCAATGCACACACACACACACACACACACACACACACACACACACACACACACACACACACACACACACACACACACACACACACACACACACACACACACACACACACACACACACACACACACACACACACACACACACACACAGGCTGGCCAACAAACCTGCGTGTGCGGAACTGCGAATTTGATAACAGGAGTGAGTCACCTGAGAGCCTGCTTCTGTGGGCCTGGTGGAGTGGAGAGCGTAGCCATTTTATATAGCAGTTCCTCTTGTCTTACAGGCAGCTCCTCAGTTCCACAACAAATTCAACAACTGCCTGATCAGAGTGAAGAATTGGATTCTGCATCAAAGAGGTAAAGAAAGCTGTTGATTTCTTAATATATATATACAGTTTTTTAACAACAATTACAATATCAACAATGGTTCAACTTTAACCTGTTGTACGACTGTAGTTACTGGTGTGTACTTAAAAACTGTGGTGAGTTAAAGTACACGGTTTAAACTCCACTGTAATTTGCTTGGCTTGCTGAAACTTAGGATCTCTCTTACTGTGCAAAGCCTCCTGTTCTGAGTTGAGTGAGCAAGGAGCTAGGAAAGCTGTGTGCTTTCCCACAGAGAGCTTAAACTATTTCTGACATTGACTGCACAATGTGATGAATGGGTTTTTCTTAGTATCTCAGTCAGAGGAGCGGCTATTGTGTACCATTACAGCATGCTTTATCCAAGAGTGTAGGAGGAGAGCAGTCTCTCACAAAATTGACTCTGTTATTTTAAACATCGCAACTCAAAGCTATATATGACATGGTATATAGAGGGCATAGCTACAGTATGTACTCTTATATTGTACATTTCCAATGACACATTTGAATGTGTGTAAATACAGCTACCTCTGCACTCATGATCAAGAGTCTGATCTAGTTTGATGTGAAAGTGAAAAGATATCCGATTCACAAGCTTTCGATGTGTCGAAGTGCAATGCGTTGAGAGCTTGCACTTGTAGATCGGCTAATTTCTGGGCACGATACCGGTGCACAATCAAGTATGAATCAGACATTAAACTGACCATGAGCCTCTTTTCCATTTTCCAGTTTTTTCCTCTTCATCACAAAATGACCTCCATCAATCCTCCCTTCCTCGATTAGCCAACTGAGGAATTCAGTACGCTGCACGAAGTGTCCAAAGCGCAGATTTGGGAGACCTTCCGTGAGTATGGTTCAGCCCTTCTCCAACAGAAGAACGTCCATAAGTGATGTTCCAGTACCTGTATGGGTGGATCATGCACCCACATCAATCAGCATGTCAGATGATGGTGGCGACTCCGTTGGCCGTATATCCAGCATCCCACCGCATGCCCCAAAACAGAGCGGTGTCAATGATGGGAACATCAAAAACAGACTGAAATCTCTCCTCCCTCAGTCATGGGGGAGCGTTGTACAGAAATGGGTCAAGAGAAATGACACTGATCATGACTTTGAGAGCAGCTCCAGAGATGAGTTCAAGGTCCTTCCCAATGGCACCAGAGTGAGTCCGCCTGTCAGTCCCCTACTGGAACGCAGACACTCGGGCAACCAGGAAGGGTCGGTGGGCTACTCCAGCCACGGCTCTCAAAAGCCTTTATTGAGGGACAGCCCCTTTGATGATGACCTGTTCCCTCCACGTCCAGCAGAGGAATCGCTGCTAACCAGTATCCATCCTGCTGAGTACTATGCTGAAAAGGTGGAGGTCTATAGAATGAAGTACTCATATCTTAAATCGTGGCCTGGGCTACTCAGACTCCTCGCCGGAGTAGAACTTCTCTTTGGAGGCATGGTCGTTGCCTGCGTTATTGCCTACGTCCAGAGAGACAGTGAGTGGTCCAACTCCTACGGACTCTATAACGGGGCATACAATAACGGTTTGGGCATGTCTGGATACTCCTACCGAGGCCCCATGACCCCTTTTGTCCTGGCTGTTGCCGGGCTCTCCTGGGTCATAACCCTGATTCTTCTGGTGATGGGTATGACCATGTACTATCGCACCATTCTCCTGGACTCTCCCTGGTGGCCGCTCACAGAGGCATTCACCAACGTAGCCCTGTTCCTGCTGTACATGTCAGCAGGGATTGTGTACCTCAACGACCTGAACCGTGGAGGACTGTGTTACATGACGGTAGGCGTTAATCCCATCATGGGAAATCTATGTCGGGTGGATGGGGGCCAGATGGCGGGGACGGCATTCATCTTCATCAACATGCTGATGTATCTGGTGAGCTTCCTGGTGTGTCTGAAGATGTGGAGGCATGAGGCTGCACGCAGGGAGATGGAGCACATTAGGAACATGGTAACAATTTGTCTCATTTCTGGAATTTGTGAGAAAAATGTACATTATATAGACGTATACACACATGGACAAACATACTGAGCTGAACTCACACAGACAACTAACATTACCCCACAATAATCCCATGGGGATATCCACATATCAAGAGTGCACCCAAAAAAGACAAGAAAGGGTAAATAAATAAGCTGTTGATTATAATAATGCACCTGCTTCTTTCTGTACCTTTTTATAATTATGAAAGTCAGTCTTTGTTGTTGTGAGTCAGTGCCTCCTACATCACATTATGTGTGAGACAGAAGGCTGAGTCATCATATAACTTATACAGTAAGTGCAGCTGTGGCATCACTGCCAGTCCCTGTCTGTCATCTTAGGGTTTATTTTAAGGATAGTTATATGACACATCAAAACACACATTCAGGTAGGGCTGCTGAGACTGACTGAGTCAACAATAGGTTTAAAACAACTCTGAAGAATTTCCAAGTCAGTGCTGAATGTACTGTGTTTGATGTGTAATGTTTATGTTTTAAGCGTTTATGTGACATACAAGGTCAATGCACAATCTACACGCATGCGCGCACACACACACAGACTCTAGATGTACTAATAAGATACATTCTAATCTGTGCACTTTTGTCTCATAGCTGATCTGACCATATTCTTCTACCCTTTCTCTTCCAATTTGACCACAGGGAGAGCCTTATTCCTCTGTCCAGTTGGCCCAGACCAAATCCAAGAGGATTGTGTTTGAAGATGAGATGGATGGGTATCCAAGAGAGAGCAACAAACACGTTAAACTGCACACATCCATGACAAGGTTCCACGAGGACCCTGTTACCCTGAACCGAGCTTTTCCTCCCAGCTATGTACCCAAAACACAAGTCATTGCAGATTATGTCTTGTGAGTGTCAAGCTTTTTAAGTGGATGCCTTGATAGCTGGTGCTTTGCACTTGTTGCATTGTGCAGGGAAAATAATGTCCATTTGTTCCCCTGCTTCCTCAAAATGACTCCAGCATTTAACATTCTTCACTGAAATGAAGGGGTGAAGAATGCTAATTAAGAAAAATAGCTATTAGTATTTAAAAAGTTGACTAATATTCAAAATGTCAAGGTTTGCTTACAGTAACTCTATGTACCCACACATTTTACACTGCAGGTTATTTAATAGATGTTGCTGTATTAAATCAACCAGCTAAATCTAAGGGGAACACAACTTTTAGATGCGCAGTCAAATCTTCAGTGTTAATTTGACTCTGAGAGTGAAAATACTGACCCTTTCTCTCTCAGTTAACTTTAGTAAAAGTAACATTATCCAATGTATCCATAATCTTACAGGAAATACCCAGAGATCTGCACTGTGGAGGAAAGGGAGATGTACAAAGCAGTGTTTAATGACCAGTATGAGGAATACAAGGAGCTCCACAGGGAAATCAGTGCTGTCCTGATGAAGTTCAGACAGTTAGACACCATGATGGCCAAGCTTCCAAGAGACTGTGTAACCACAGAGGTGAGAGAGATATATTCATGTACTATCAGATATTTAAAGATAAATAATTTCGTTCAAGTGGCAATAGGATGCAGTCATGTAACGTAAATTGACTAATTCCTCATGTTATTTATTATTATTAACCCCAGCCAAAACCACATTTTAGACTTTGATAGTTGTACAATTTATTTAGTTGGACTATTGTCATGTGATCATCAGTTGAACTTGACTTACATGAATGTTGTGCTGTAGCTCACATTCTATTCTATTCAGTTCCGTCATTATTATGTGTCTTCCCTATAGGAGCAGAGGAGAATTGAGGAAGTTCTGAAGAAGTTTGAGCAGAAAAAGAGTGTAAGTGATGGATTCAGTTACAGAACAAGGGGCTCAGTATTTACCTCACGTTCCCAATCTGCTCACTGTGAAACAGCCTCCAAAATCATTTAGCAATCATTTTAACATTTAACCGAGAGATGTATTAGAGCTGTTACTGTTGTCCAAACACCCAGGTAATTATTTGTTTTTTTGATGAGGCTGTCCACCCATGCAGATAATATTCCTGCCACTATGAAATGTGGCGGCCTCTGGGAATTCCAATTTCACACATCTGCATTAATGAAAGAAACAGGCTATAGGCAACAGAACATGAAAAAAAATGGGAAAGAAAAAAAGAGATGGAGAGCTTGAGCAACTGTAGTCATCTCTCAATAGATTGTTTCTGTTTGACCTCACAGGACCCTTCCTTCCTGGAGAAGAAAGAGCGCTGCGACTATCTGAAAGCTAAATTAAGCTACATCAAAAAGAGGATTCACAGTTTTGACCAGAACACGGTGGCAAAGGGTCGGACGTGAGGAAATCACACACGGCCATTTTGCTCTTATGTCATACTCCCTACATGAAAGCATCTAGGCTACTGTCAATTCTACAACCTCATCGGCCTATCCCCTTCATCTCCACCTGTTCCATCATCTAATGTCCTTTTGCCTTTGTGAAAAACTGTTTTACTATCAGCATTTATATTGATTTTATATGCATATAAATATGCCCAGGGGTACGCAGTGTGTGGAAATATCAAAGATAATGGAAATAAAGAGAAATGTTTTACTTTTAACTTATAGAGATGTCTGTTTGAAGTCAAACTCACATTAAGCATTATAAGCCTACCTAAACCTATGGAACCATAATGTAGGCTGATACACTATTTCATTTTGTTCATGAATAAGCTATAAATAATCATGCATTCAGTCATTGTCATGACTTTATTGTTAAATTAACAATTCGATTTTTGGATTCACACATGATTTTCTTTTGTAAACTAATAAATATTGTATTTTTTAAAACGTGGTGTGTAGTGTGGTTTGTTTTCTATAATGGTAAGAGGATAGGTGGTGGGCACCAAGGAAGTGTGGGCACCTCAGTGTTAAATTGGCTATTGTTTCCAAAATGTAAAAAGAAAATATAAGTAAAGTTAATGATTAGAACATGCTTAAACATAAAAAAAAATAAGGTCTAATATTTTTACAATTGCTACAATTGCTACAAATTGCTACAAAAAGTTCCAGAGTTGATCCAGTCATTTTGGGGCATCAACAAGAAGTTGAAGGATAACATTAAGTCTGATAATGATGTAATGTGCATGTTCACATCATGTATAGCCTATTTTACATTACTTCATTTACTACATTTTTTAAATATTGCATTTGCTAATATTTTGTTTTGTTTTGGACAAAATAGCCAATTTTACATCGAGGTGCCCAGATGTCCCAAGTGCCCACCTATGTGTCCTGTATAAAAAAAATATTTAGCCTTATGGTGTTGCAAACATTTCAAACTGATTAAAAGTTGTCTAGCTACTAGTAGCCTACTATGTATGTAGGCTGGACGCTAAACTGTAGGCTATGGCTAGACCTTCCCTATGGAATAAGGTACAGGCATAACTCCATGGGTACAGGTCAGGTAGGCTAGAGAAGTTCATTAATC
Organism: Gymnoscopelus braueri; assembly: GCF_963280865.1. NCBI lineage: Eukaryota > Metazoa > Chordata > Actinopteri > Myctophiformes > Myctophidae > Gymnoscopelus > Gymnoscopelus braueri. The sequence goes on from NC_137611.1 coordinate 32,819,254, forward strand.
ATTACGTAGTCTTATGTCTTGCGCGGCATATCGCAGACAACAGTGAGGTGCAGGACAGACGGACAGACAGACAGACAGACAGGTCCCCAAGTCAGGTCTGCTATAGAGTCGGTTACACCAACACGTTATTCAATCTCCATCGAGAGGAAGAGTTTTACAATTAACTATGGAAAACGTAGAATTGTGCGAGTTGAGAGAAAATAAAATGCGGGAACAACGCGCTGCAGACGGGAACAGAATTGCAGCAGCACAGCAGGTAGAAAGTTGAAAACTTGGACTCTTCCACAGACACAGAGGTAAGATATCTATCTCCATATTATAGCCAGGCTAGTAGCCTGGGACTAGTACAGGTAAACCTCATAACTTATTGACCTGTTTTTAATTAAATAATGGCTATATATAGGCCTATATTTAAATGTATTTAGAAAATTCCTTTAATATAAATTATCTGACTGAAAAGGCAATTTCTGAATGCTAATTAACACAGCCAGCCTGTGACTTTTATGCAGTGGTGGAAGAAGTAGCCTACTCAATTTCTTTTACTTAAGTAAAAGTATCAACATTACAATGCAGAAAGACTCTGTTACAAGTCTGGTATTCAGAATTTACTTAAGTAAAGGTTCAAAAGTATTAGCATCAAAATGTACTTAAAGTTATAATATTATGCAGAAATTTTCCATTTTCATGTTCAAAATGTATAAAATCATTTGAAAATAGCCGACATCTATATATGGCTGAAGAAGTGGTTAATGTATGTTTTGTAATAATATTTATATAAGTCATAAGTAACTAGTAACTAAAGTTTTCACATAATTGTAGTGGAGTAAAATAACAATATTTGCCTCTGAGATATAGTGGAGAGTATAAGTATTGACAATTGGAAATACTTAAGGAAAGTAAAAGTACCTCACATTCTTTTACTTAAATAGAGTACTTGAGTAAATGTAATGAGTTACTTTCCACCACTGGCTTCTAATGTTCATCACGGTTTCAGATTAATTGCACATAATTCAGCACACAGTGTGGACAGAGCCATAGAAGAGAAGAGCAGGCTGTATGAAGGATGAATAACTGGAATTTCCAATTCGGCTATAGCTTTGATGTGTGGTAGCCTTTCATGAATGTGTCTAGTTCAGCTTCTGAATTATTCACTGTACCCTGGCTGTATGGGTGAGAAGAAAACCCTGCGTGCGTGTCGGTGCGTTTTCATATGCACGTTTGTGTGCCACGTGTGCAAGAGAGTTGAGAAATAGAGCAGAAAAGAGTGTGTGTTTCATCATTTGGCTTATTTCCAGTGATGGGAGTATTCAGATATTTTACTTAAGTAAAAGTAGCAATACTGCAATGTAGAAATACTCTGTTAAAAATGTACTTGAGTAAAAGTATAAAAGTATTGGTATCAAAATGTACTGTACCAAAAGTAGAAAGTATAGTCATTACGCAGAATGTCCCATTTCACAAGTTTTCAAACACTACAAAAATATTTTGAAAATAGTAGATCTACAAGCTCACAATGCCTCGCATCACAAGTTAACGCATTGTGAGCTTGTAGATCAGCTATTTTCAAATGGCCAAAATGTATATAGGGCTGAAGTGGGTAATGTATGTTTTGTAATAATAATCAAAATCTACAAAGTAATTAGTCATTTTAAGTTTTCAAATAATTGTAGTACAATATTTGCCTCTGAGATGCAGGCAAGAGGAGTAGAAGTAAAAGTACAGAAAATTGGAAATACTCCAGTAAAGTAAAAAAAATACCTCAAAATTGTACTCAAGTACAGTACTTGAGTAAATGTACTTAGTTACTTTACACCACTGCTGAATGCAAATGTGCCCCTCAGCTGTGATATATCTCTGAAGAGACCATGCAGAGAGTATGCATGACTAGGGCTTCCCCCCCTCACAAATATCTCATCATATAGGCCAGGGGAGGGATAAACAAGGAGCTTATGTGACGGTGCATGGGGTTCACCTTGCAGCAAACACCATGCATAGCTGCCTCAGGTGGCCTCTGGTCTGCTGTCTGTCTGAATTATTGAAGCCTCTTGGGTTTAGTTCCACTGCACTGATGAAGCATGGGTCACCGATATGTATGTGTGTGTGTGTGTGTGTGTGTGTGTGTGTGTGTGTGTGTGTGTGTGTGTGTGTGTGTGTGTGTGTGTGTGTGTGTGTGTGTGTGTGTGTGTGTGTGTGTGTGTGTGTGTGTGTGTGTGTGTGTGTGAGCGAGAGAGAGAGAGCGAGGGAGAGAGGTGAGAACGGTGTGTTGGGGTGCAGTAGAGTGCAAATTGTTTAATTGGAAGAATTGCTCAAGAGACTTAAGAATTAGACTGCTAGGTTTGCCATTATTTAAAATCGTCTGTGTTATTGTTGCAAAGCTAACATAAAATAACATGCAATTTATTTCCAGGGCTCCCTCCTCTGGCTGCCATCCTCACAACTCCATCATGTTTGAGACTCGGCAGTACGACAGACCCCCGGCGTACAACCCCGGCAACTCCCGTTTCAGCGTTGCCCCGAAGAGCGTCCATTCGTTCAGGAGCCAGTATGCCCCCAACACCTACAACAACCGCCCTCCAGACTCCTACTACACGGAGGAGAGGCCTCAGTACTTCTTCCGATGGTTCTCTCCTCCCGGCTTCGTCAAGACCTTCCAGGCCGCCACGGTGCTCATGTGCTTCCTCATCTTCGCCTGCGTCGCCTCCACCCTGGTGTGGGAGATGCACGGAGTCGGCTACGGGGCAGGGGCAGGGGCCGGGCCCACGGGGGCCGGTTCGGGAGGGACGGGCTCAGGGTACTACGGGGGCAGCTACGGCTACTCCAGTGGGTACATGACGCCGTACTCGGCCAAGTCGGCCATGATCTCGGTGGCAGCCATCAACTTCCTGGTTGCGCTGGGGTTTCTGGTGGGGAGTTTCTCTCGGTCGCCTAGCATGCGGAGCCGCTGTTTCTACCTGACGGTCTTCGTCTGTGACATCATCCTAGCCGTCCTCCAGGTGAGTCAGGCTGGCCAGGACACTACGGACCTCTGTAAAAGGTCCCTGTCATAACACGACACCTTGAAGTCCTTCTGCGCCCTCTTCTTGGCTCTATTTCCTCTCTTGGGAATAGTGGAATACACTGGAATGCTGTCACTAGCTATACATGCTTGTGCTGCACACTATTGATTGCTTACAATGTTGATGATCTAGGTTGTTTGTCCACAATGTCAATATACTGTAGGTGGAAAATGATGCACTTTACAATGTGCATTACATTCACCCATTCACACACACATTCACACACCAACAGCGGAGGAAACCATGCAAGGCACCAACCTTGTTATCGGGAGCAGATGGGGTTCAGTGTCTTGCTCAAGGACAATAACCTAGGGAAGCTGGGACTCGAACCGTAACCTTCTGTTTCCCAAGCGGCCATTCTATCTCCTGAGCCACTGCTGCCTAGGATTGGGCTTCAAAAGCACAGGCGTCCACATTTTTGAACACGCCTGGAAATGGGGTGTAAAAAGACTCACAAACTTTAAGATGTAAGAAAGTCAGGCATTAGATGTTACATCTTGACAGAATAATGCACTTTTCACCAGACACCGCTGGATAAGCATAATGACTGACTTGTAGTGACTTGCCCCAAGTCTATGGTTGTGTGTGAAATCATTCCCTACTAAGTATATGAACTATATAGTGATTATGCCATTTTGCAGTGGTGGCTGAATGTATAGTGATAATTATTCTACCCTATATCGCAGACTCATCTAATCCCATAATGCATTGTGAAAAGTAGGGTACAACCGATTGCCACTATCGCAAACCCTACATACAGTACCCCCTTGCATTGTGCTGAAAGAAACATTCTGACGTTGATCTGGCACACAACAACAATTATGTAATTCACTATAGAGTATGTAGAACAACCTACTGTATAGGGAGTAGAGGGTAGTGAGTGAGTGATTTCGGGCACAGCCTGTGATCGGACTTATTACATTTAGGCTCAGAAGATCTCAGAATGTAACCATACATATTTTTGTCAAAAGGGGGGCATTAAGTTTCTGGGCATTTTAACCCGTGAAAGGTTTTTCCACACTTTGAATATATATATATGTTTTAAAGCTAACATTTTTAACTCCGATCTGTGCTTCTGGGGTTCCTTCCTGGAACAACATATTTTGAGATGGGGGTCTGCGGCACCAATACATATATTTTTGGGGGTCCTTCACATGGAAAAGTTGGAGCACCACTGATATAGCAACATACTGTTAAAAACATTTTTAGATATGTATTTGTCCGTGGACCCCCATCTCAAAATGTTTTGTTCTAGGGACCCCCCCAGAAGCTTTAGAAATATATATATTGAAAGATTTGCACAAATTTTCAAGATTTTTCAAAAATAGCAGATCTACGAGTGCCGCGCTATGAGCTTGTAGATCTGCTATTTTTTGAATAGCCAAGGAAATCTAAAATGACACAGATGCTTTCCCGGTTTGAATGGGCTTAGAAGGGGGCATTGGGTTAGGGTAAAAAAACAGCAGGCGGCATATACTGTACCTCAACGCAGTAAGTAGTGGATTGCTTTGACAATGTATAATAGATGGATAATATAATGGATATTAGACCTTTGTTTAAAACATGACAGAACAAGTATCAAGTGCCGTATGTGTGTATGTGTTTGACGTTTTCCAGGGTATTATTGACATCGTGTTTGTGATCGGGGTGAACCCCATGTCCCAGAGCTCCCAGAGCATGCTGTACAACCCCATGCTGATGATGTGTCAGAACATACCAGGCAAACCCAGCCTGAGTGGCAGCATCGGGGCCGGCTACCCAGGAGGCTTCCCTATGTACACTCAGTACCTCCAGCACTACTGCTACATGGACCCAGAGGAGGTCAGTTCATATGTCCTGACAGCTATACAATGGCCATGTTTTTACACTCTCAGTGTGGACAGAATAACCCATTAAGACCGGGAACGCATCTGTGTCATTTTTAAAATGTCTATGGTTATTAAAAAAAGCAAAGATTTGAGTTAAAAATGTATATATATATTCAAAGATTTGCACACATTTTCACTATATACATTTTTTTTTAACCGACAAGCTCATAGCCCAGCACTCGGTGCCGTGCTATGAGCTTGTATATCTGCTATTTTTGAATAGCCCAAAGAAATCTTAAAATGACACAGATGCGTTCCGGGTCTTAATGAGATAATAGACATATTATATTCTCTGTTTAATGTATTTTTTTTATAATCCTATCTATAATTTGTTTATCATCTCTACGGGGTGGAAACCTCTGTCCAAAACTGCTACTTTTCAGGATTCAAATTCAAAAACAGCAAATCTATAAAGCAGATCTCTCAAAAAGCGCCGCTTCACGCCACTTTTTCGAGCTTGTGGATCTCCTACTTTTGATGCTTTTGTGTGACGCTGTAGCATGATCAAGTAGGGCCTTAATTTACGAAATAAATAACATCTAAAAAGTTGCCCGACAACAACGTTATAATAATGATGATCTGTTCCAGGCTGTAGCTCTGGTACTGGGACTGATGGTGGTGATAGCCTTGTCCCTGGCTGCTTACTTTGCCTACAAGACCCGCAGTAAGATCTGGCGCCATGGCAAGCCCAACATCTACTGGGACCGACCCCATGCCGGGCAATCAGAGGGACACCATGTACTGGACTGGGTCAGTCAAACCTTTTGGTGTTTTACTCACTTATTGAGGGATTCGTTTTAAAAAGGTGGAATGAATTTGAATGAAGGCATATGACAGGGTGAGTGCAGAAGTGGGTGGCTGGATGGATGAGTCAGCGTGGGTTACAGGCAGAAGTGAAGGATTGGTGTGGAAACCGACTCCGGACTTGAGCCATTAATTACACTACGAAACTGGATAATGGACCTTTGTGTGAACACGAACCTCAACAATACAATGAATGGCTAGGCCAACTGCAGCCACTCCACAGAAGTGAGACAAATGAGGTCACAAAGACAAAACCCTCAGTGCCACAGTGATTCTAGTGTTTGATTTCTCAGTCTTGGGCTGATACCGACAAACACATGGCTAGGAATCATTGATCACATTGTCCTTTCACCTGCTGCTATTGGCCCACATGTTTGTCTTCAGCACGTCTGGTTTCACTGTGGCTGATCATTAACCAGTGGGGGAAAAAACAGATACGAGATAATAAAAACTCTTAATACCAAAACTATGACAAACAATGTCACGTCCTCGTTAAAAGTGATCCAAAGGTTATGTTTAGTCACACAATTCATTTCTTTCTTTCTTTTTAGGCAGTTCTGCCTTATTTGTATAGGAGAGAGTTGAGAGCAGGAAGCTGAGGGTAGTGTGAGTTGAAATCATATGGTTGGTGCATTAACCATTCCCCCAATGTGCTTTGATCTATACCTAAAACCTGGACATACGGGTAGCATAGAGGTAATAAAACACTGAGGCCTGGGTTCAATTCCCATCACTTTGTGGGTTGAGGCCCAAGGAATCGGCGCTGGAATTGAAGCTCTCTTCTGGGTTCTCTTACAACCTGCTGTTCCTATTAATGGCTCAGCAGATGTCACTATTTTACCCTCTACCGGTCGCAATATAATATAATCTCAATACAAGTAAATGTGGTTTTGGGCGATTTTGACTTGATTTTATTACTTTAGTAAACCTTTTCATAAACAATTTATGTTTTCAATCGCTAGCAAGTCTTTTTTAATTCATATGCGTATGATATGCTTTTAATAAATTATGGTCCCATTAATTTTGTAATAAATGATAAAGCAGGGAATGTTTCTAGGTTTCTACTGGTTCTACCGAGTGAAGACCGGCCCTTGCTGCAGTTGCAGCCAATAGCAGTCGTTTCCGGCAGCATTTCGGGACCGGAAGTTCAAATATGTCGGATTTCAATTCGTCGAAAAAGTGTTTCAAAGCGGTCTGTAGATACCAATGGCTTCGCTTTGTCCATTCTTTTTACAGTCTATGGTTGAAAAAGCCAGCGAGGAATTAGTCTATCTTTGTTGCTGCATAGGGACCCCTGCTGGCTGGTCATGGTACCTGTTCAGCAGAGAGGGGATCTAGCAGAGAGAGTTGCACGTTTCGATCTTTTAAATTTGTTTATATTACTCCTACAGATTGTGTCCAAACATTACAGAAATCGGTACACAGTATCTCCATAGTCATGTGATCAAGACGGATTTTCATATTCCATTGTGATTGGCCCGTTTTGAACAAAATGCCTCAAATCATGAACTGATTGCTATGACACTTTGAACGCACATTTCCACTAGGCCAAGAAAGAAATGCCACCCTACATTTTGGCCTCATGGTGGCGCTATAACAGGCAGATTCATGTTTTTCCCTATAGCTCTAAATTGTGAGCAGAATATTGCTGATACGCCTACATCAGGAAAGACAACGTGGTGATGGTTTTAGGTTCACAATACTAATTTTGGATACTTTGTTAGCACCTGCCTGGAACTTGGTGAAAACACTACCCTAGTTATTGGCCAAGCGTGCCAGTTTTCAAATAGAGGCCCAACACTGAAATGTATTTTTCATTTACTTATTATTCCAGTCTTTTTGTACCACAGCATGAAATGTTTGAAATTGTTTAGTACTTTCAAGGCTGTCTAATTCACTGCAATTGTACAGTACATGTAGTACTCCTTTACAGTAGAGGTATTCAACTATATTATTAAGGGGTCCAGATTTGAAAATGTTATTTAGAGGTCAGACATCTTGCAATACCTTTTCCCTAAATATAAAAACATTGATCAAACAATTAGAAAGCTACAGATTAGTTAATTAAAGTAAAATATTACTGAAAGTTAATTCTAAGTGGTTAAATTAATAGTATTTCATTGTATCTATACCATTTAAAAAAAACAGTAGTAGCCTAAACAGTGTCTATATCACTGTTGATCTGAAACACATGTATACACTTCCTGATGGGAAATGCTGCACTTTTTAGATTGGGAAATGTTTTGGCACATAGATTGACGGTTTGACTGCTGCAAATGTTTAGCCTGACACTCAGCCTGAATTTTTATTTCGTTTCACTACAGAATATATATTTTTTAATGGCCGTGGCTAGCGAGGGGCTGGAGCCAGGCTAGCAAATGTTAGTTTGAATTGCATTCATGAGAGAAACTAGATTGACATTTGTATGTTGATTGTTCAAAAGTAAAACACCAAAGCTCACATTTTAGGTATTGCACTGCATTAATATGTTCAGTCCAAAAACTTGTCACAGCCCATGGACTTGTGCTGGTATCAATATTAACAACAGTTAGCTGAAGAGGATCTAGTCATCAGCACAGGGACAGGGACCACAGTACACATGGGAATTGGCATCAACTCATTGGGGATAAGATGGGGGAAAAGGGGAAACCATTCAACAGAGAAGTCTACCCTTGCATCACCTCTCTTGGAGATTGAAGTCGTTATGTCGTTGCAAAGTCTGGTTTTCATTTATCTAAACACTGACATCACAAGAGTGAGATTAGAAGACAGTGTTTCTGTCATGTCAGTAACGGTTTTATCATCTCCCCATAGTTTCAAATTAAAACCACTTAAGTGCATGAAGATGGTCAAATATCATACTAACATTATTTGCTTAACTTAAATCAACAGTAGCTAGCAACTGATGCAGGTGACGTGTTGCGCTGTCAGATCATAGCCAGATGTTAGCACCTTATTTGGCTCAGACCAGAAACAGGTATTTATGTGGAGGTATTGAATGAAAACATAGGCCAGTGTATAGGAACATCTTCCTATTGGAGAATACTGAACAAAGGCTCATATTCACACTTATTTAGCTGAGTTTTTTATTTATTTATGTGAAATTATGACAAATTGTTATACGGGCGGAATCTGACCCCTAGAGCTGCAAGTTGAATAGGCCTGCTGTACAGCGTCAGTAATAGTCAAGCAATTTTGTAATAACATTGTCTATGAGAAGGTGTAGGCTGTATAAGTGACCTGTCTATTCCCCAGGCGACTCCATTATGTTGAATTATCACCGTATTATAATTGGAGGGAAATTTATTCCACACTGTGTGTTTGCCAGCCCACTGAGTTGCACGTGCCTGACTCAGGTCCTCTCATGCCGTGATTGCTCCACTTTACAGTGCAGCAGTCTACACAGCCTGATTTATCCTTAGTTGCATGACGGTGTCGTTCGCAGATTTCGGCGTGCATCTATGTCATACAGTGGAGTATAAATTAACCCTTTAAGACCTGAGGCGATTCTTTAAAAAAATTCTAAATCATAACAGTTTTTGGAAAAAAATCTAAAAGAAAAGTTTTCACGATTTTTCAAAAATAGCAGATATACAAGCTCGTAGCGCGGCACTCGGTGCCGCGCTATGAGCTTGTATATCTGCTATTTTTGAATAGCCAAAGACATCTAAAGTCAGGCGCGCGGGAAGTCCTTAATACCTAGGGGGGCTGTGCGTCGGGGGGGAGTCCTCGCGCCCGCGATTTTTTTGCGATTTTTTTTGGGGTTTTCTGTGTTTTTCCCCACACAAAAAGGCAGAAAGACAGTGTAAACACCAGGTTGAAGTTCATCCATGACCGTAACAGACTGCTATGATCCATAAAATATATATATATTATAAAAAATAAAATAAAATAAAACTTTTTTTTTTTTTTTTGATTTTTCTTCCCATCACCAGGGGGGCTGCTCCCATCACCAGGGGGGCTGCAGCCCCCATAGCCCCCCCCTTCCCGCGCCACTGTCTAAAGTGACACAGATGCGTTCCAGGTATCAATGGTTTAATCATACTGCTTCCTTTTTCTCCTCTGGTACAACTATTAGATCACTTTGGCTCTCAAATTGTTTGAATGAGTCGATGTGCCTTTCGAGTGACGCCAGCCCTATTCTTGGGAACGCTTGTATGTTTGCCTCACAGGCAGTCATTTATAATGTATGTGACATGTATAATGTATAAAAAGTGTTGCGTTGCCTCAGTGTTACTGTGTGAATCCCCATAGAACATAGTGTCGGCGTGTCGCTAAATGATTCAGTCTGTCACCAGGGCTGCTTCGCACACCTGCAGCTCCCAGAATACAAAATATATTTTAAAAGAATCATAGTAAACTATGCAACATTTTCTTTTATATAATGGTAATCGTGTGGCAATCAACAGAAGAACCATTAAAATGAGCATGCATTGGCATCATTAGTGGCATGATACGGACATGATGCTGACCATGATACTGATAAGATACTGAGATGATACTGACATGATGCTGACCATGATGCTGACAAGATACTGAGATGATACTGACATGCTGCTGACCATGATACTGACATGATACTGACATGATACTGACATGATACTGACATGATGCTGACCATGATACTGACATGATACTGACATGATGCTGACCATGATACTGACATGATGCTGACCATGATACTGACATGATGCTGACCATGATACTGACATGATGCTGACCATGATACTGACATGATGCTGACATGATGCTGACCATGATACTGACATGATACTGACATGATGCTGACCATGATACTGACATGATGCTGACCATGATACTGACATGATACTGACATGATACTGACATGATGCTGACCATGATACTGACATGATGCTGACCATGATACTGACATGCTGCTGACCATGATACTGACATGATGCTGACCATGATACTGACATGATACTGACATGATGCTGACCATGATACTGACATGATGCTGACCATGATACTGACATGATACTGACATGATGCTGACCATGATACTGACATGATGCTGACCATGATACTGACATGCTGCTGACCATGATACTGACATGCTGCTGACCATGATACTGACATGATGCTGACCATGATACTGACATGATACTGACCATGATACTGACATGATACTGACATGATGCTGACCATGATACTGACATGATACTGACATGATGCTGACCATGATACTGACATGATGCTGACCATGATACTGACATGATGCTGACCATGATACTGACATGATACTGACCATGATACTGACATGATACTGACATGATGCTGACCATGATACTGACATGATGCTGACCATGATACTGACATGATGCTGACCATGATACTGACATGATACTGACATGATGCTGACCATGATACTGACATGATGCTGACCATGATACTGACATGATGCTGACCATGATGCTGACACGATGCTGACCATGATACTGACAAGATACTTGACATGATACTGACGTGATACCCTTTTCCAATCCTAGAGATAACAGATGTATAAGACTTGTAATTGTGACAAGAGCTAGGTCTGAAGGCTGGAGAGGCTTTATTAGAATCAATGGGGGGACTTTTAAAGATGGTGATGAGAAGAGTACCACCATAGTAGGGATTTGTTGGAATATGGGTATATTTTCTGGCACAAAATAGAAAACAAAAGGAAGCTAATTAGATATAAATTCAATGTTTTATGGGCCCACAGAATCATCCTCCAGGTCTGATGTAACTCCTACTTTGTATCTGATGACATCATGAGTTCAAGTCAGTACAGTACAGTACTCAGATTCATGCCTTATAGACCTCCATCAACTATTGTACATCATCTCCCTAAGGGACGAGGTTCCAGTTCAGAAACAACCCACTGCTGCAAGAAAATATACAATTGTTAAAAATCATGATTTCGGGAGTTGTCGGCTTGCAATAAAAGCATTATTTGTAAATCATTCCTTTGTTTAAATGAAAAATACAATGTGACAACATGCTAGTGGAGAACAGATAATGGCACATATGTTTAGCACAGCAGCTTTGAATGGTTTAACCTTGAAGACAGGACTTGTTAAGACTTGTGGATAGGATTACGCTTGTAGCATAAAATCGATGCATTTTCAAGAACTCCAAAATGACCATCAGAGTAATATTCAATGCAAAATTGGACCCTATATATACAGTATAAATATAAACACGTGCACTTGGACCCATGCACCTCGTCCTCCATCACTCACATTGGCCCTCCACTCACGCAGAAAGCAGCTGAGGGAATTTCTCCTGTGTGGCCCTCTCTCGCTGAGTGGCTCTGACAGTGCTTTTACTGCTAAGAATAGGAGAGGAGAGAGAGGTTGGCAGGCAAGACACTGATCATCCTGGACACCTGGAGTAGAAGGACTCCTGCCCTCCGAGGATGATGGATGTTGGAGTTCCGTCTTGTTTTACCTCAGTGTGTCTCACAGTGACTCAGGCTACTGTCACAGTGTCTGTTTCAGTGCATGCATGTGCAAGTGCGTCTGTGTGTGTGTCAGCATGCACACTTGTATGTACCTGTGGCTGTCCATGACGTATTTCCTTTTCACTCAAGGACGCTTGTCAGTGCAATATTCTCCTACCAGGAGCAGAGAACACTCTGACAAATTGAATACAGACCAAGTCACATAGCAACAAGACATTTCTTTGTTTCCTGCATCAAAAATGCATTTCCCCCTCCTGCTGAAATGTAATTTCGTCTCCACTGCACAGACCAGCAGTAGTGATTGAGGGCATATCCATTAGATTTTAGCCACCCGGTTCTCAAAGTGAACTTTCTGAATAGTGTTTTTATATATATATTTTAACAATAACAATTTTCTTAACATTGTCTGGAAAAACAGCATTTCACCTGGGTATTGCATTTGAACTGCCAGTCCAAAGTCAGAGTGCACGTGCTTTGACTGTCACTGAAATCATGGAAGGTGTAGTGTAAGCATTTTATATTCCATTTTCAGCATGCAGGAAACACACAGTCCCAGATCAAATGAACGATAATGTACCAGGTCGTCCTGGTGGATGGATTAACCCAGGACCTGTACGCACCAAACACACCTCTTGCACTGTTTTGTGACCCATTTGGGCCCCAATTCATCACTATAGGACTACTATTTGTGAGTAGTCTGACAAAGTAGGTCTGACACAGCCCTGGGTAGGCAACCCATGCCTGACGGAGATCTGTACTCTGAGAGCGCTCTTTTCCAGTTTTTAATTAATACATTTTTCATGAACCAATGCAAATGTCACGGTGTTGTTCCAGGTGAACAGCGTTGGGCAGGCGCGGAGCATCCCACAGGCGCCGACCGTGGTCCTGTCAGAGAGGGCTGCACCCGTCCCTGACCTCAGAGCAGTGGACAGTGTGCTGTCCTATGGCAACGGAACAGTGAGCATCTACAGCGCGGGCAACACGTGAGTAGTGGTGAGACCTGGTCACTGCAATCTCCTCGCCACCTGTGCTCAAGAACAGTGGTTCTCAACCTGTGGGTCGGGACACCCAGGGGGGGTCCCCACATGATTGTGGGGGGTTCCCAGATGACAGTGAAGTGAAGTGACAATGTAAGGACTTTTAAGACCTTTTTAAGACCTCAAAAAGAAAGAAAAGAAAAAAGACCATTACTGCATCAAAAGTAATCAACAAACTATACTATAAAAACGGGTCAAACATTGGCCAAATTGTCAAATAATATATGCATATATCTTTTGAAAATAGCAGATCTAAAAGATTGTAGATCTGCTATTTTCCCAATATGTATCTGTGGAACCGAAAATGTAATGCCTTAACTCCTACATTCCAAGTGCTTATCAGGGTGGGGGGTCCCCAGTTCAAATAATGGTTATTTTGGGGGGTCACGGCCTGAAAAGGTTGAGAACCACTGCTCTAGAACAGACTGTAATCATACAGATGAACAAGCACACACACATTATAGTACACCACGGTTCTAAAACCACAGCATCTAATCTGACTCTTCTGCTTCTGGCTTTACATTAGGGATGCAACTATCAATTATTTTCTTTGCAATTATTCTATTGATTGCTTTTTTGATTAATCGAATAATTCGAGAAGCGCATTTTTGGGATAATAAAAAAATATACAAACGAATCAACACTCCAAAATTATAATAGATTTTTTTATAATCAACTAAACCCATTAGTCTGATTAACCACTTAAGCCAAATTTTATACTTTGTCGCACAATGGTGTCGCGCAAAAATACCGAAAATAGCCGATCTACAAGCTCACAACACGTTGTGCTATTTCTGGTATTCCAACTATCGATTATTTTTTATAATCGATTAAATCAATTAATTTGAGGAACTGTTGCACCCCTACTTTACTTTACAGTTATCCCGGTCACAACACTAACTCCCGTGGTGCTGAGCCTGCGCATGGAAACCCCAGGGCGCCTGTTAGGCCCAACAGCTCCTCAGATGAGGCTGACAGCATCAAAAAACGTCTTCAACCTGTAGCGAAGGCGTGGCAGCCGGACCATCAGCCCAGCTCCGCTGCTCAGGAGGTGGTTGAATATGAGACGGGTTACACCACTGGGGGAGAGAGTGGGAATGAACTGGCTCAGGACCAGAGGGATTATCTCTTCAGGTGGGCCATTATAATTTGCTCCCAAGCACACACACACATACACACATTTGCTCCCGATGTATCTCTTTAATCATTCATTCATTTTTTTACATCCCTCCGGCCAATTTTGTGAAGTGGTTTAAAAAAAGAACATCAACCAGAATAACTAATGGTTGTTTTTAGAAAGGCCACATATTAAATTAAACTGTTAATGCTTTCATGTACACGCAACTATTATCTTGAAGGCAAATAGGGCTGCTGTTTGTTTTAAAATGACAAAATGCTACACAATCCCTACTCCTTATCTATACTTAGCAAAGAAAAAGGGAATTCCCTCTCATTTAGCTATTTACCAAAAAAAATTGATATTGTGTCTTCTAAACAGTTTTCTGAAAAACGTATGTTGCTATATCAGTGGTACTCAAACTTTTTCATGTCCAAAGACCCCCAAGATTATGCATGTATTTGGCCACAGACCCTCATCTAAACATGTTTAGTTCCAGCCCCCCCCCTCCCCCAGAAGTAAAGATTTGAGTTAAAAATTTTCACTTAAACGAATATACCGGTATATCAAAGATTTGCACACATTTACACGATTTTTCAAAAATAGCAGATCTACAAGCTCGTAGTGCGGCACTCGGTGCCGCGCTACGAGCTTGTATATCTGCTATTTTTTAATAGCCAAAGAAATCTAACATTTTCCCGGTCTTAATGGGTTAACGTGACTATTGGGCCCCCAGGCTTTACCCAGAGATAACGTCGGATGAGCAGCGGCGTGAGTACAAGAGGGAGTTTGACGCTGACCGGGTCCACTATAAGAGGCTGTGTGCCGAGATGGACAACACCAGCGATCAGATTCACAAGCTGAGCCGAGAAATGGACACCCTGGGACACTCCTCCCTCCATTACCAGGTAGAGGAGAGCAAGACCCAGGACATGTTCTGTAACCTGAGCACTGGTGGAAGAAGTGCTCAAGAGTTTTTTACTTTAGTAAACGTATCAATAGAGAAATGCCCTGTTATAAGTTAAAGGCCTGTATTTTACTTGAGCAAAGGTACAAAAGTATTGGCATTAAAATATACTTTGGTATCAAAGTAATAGTACTCAAATTTGTCAAATTTGTAAAATATCTGAAAATATCTGATCTACAAGTTCACAACGTGTCACATAGGCAACGTGTTGTGAGCTTGTAGATCGGCCATTTTCGAGTAGCTGAAGTATAAAATAGGGCTTCATTATAGCAATAATAATAATAATAATAATAATAAAAATTACAAAGTAACTTTCAAATACTTGTAGTGGAGTAAAAAGTTACATTTTCAGATCAAGATGTAGTGGAGTATTAGTATAATATTGAAAAAACTAATTAAGTAAAAGTACCTCTCATTTGTAATTAAATACAGTACTTAAAGTGTAGTTACTTTACACCTCTGAACCTGAGAGCTGTCCCTTCTGTGTGTGTATGCTGTTCTGAAGCCAAAACCGCAAAACCCATGTGTCCGTTGCTGTGACTGACGCAGAGGAAGCACTCGTTTTCGGTTCATGTGATAACCTATTCCATCCACCACAGCTTGCCAACTCAGACACAGGTGTTTTCGCAATTCTTTAACCAGAGGATAGGGTGTAAAGATGTTAATACATTAAAATCGGCAGCTATTCTTAGCACACCATAGCTCAAGATTATACACTATCATACAATAGGCTATTATGTGATTTCTCAGTCATTTCTCAGTCAGTAAAGCTGCAATATTCTCATATTCTCTAACTGCACAATTCAATTGTTGACTTTTTTTTGCACATTTAATTTAAGTGACGGCTGTCTGTGACTTTAACCGTCTTGCATTTGCACTGTGGTTTCAAGCATGACTTAGGGGCATGTGCCATCTAAAAACCTAAATAATATATCTAAGAGGACCCAAATCAGTTTCAACATGCTGACTAACGTTCCTGAACAACTGTTAGGATGGTTTCTTTTTTGTCTGACTGCATTTTGTCTTCCTCAGGGAGTGGCAGATGAGTTAAACAGACTGAGGGAGCTAAAGAGGGTGAGTACAAATGAATGACTAATCTGCTCATGAATTAATTTTGAATCAATCTGTTCCTACAAAAAAATCACCAACTTTGAGCAGGAAAGATGTTTTAGAATTCACTCACTCACAATGGTCATTTCTGTGAAAATAAACCCTTCAATGGTTGGCAGCAGCTGTCTGGTTAAATCATCTGTTATATAGTGCAGTGGTTCACAACGTGGGGTCCAGGGACCCCAGGGGTCCTTAAGGGAGTTCCCAGCTAAATGATTGATAATTGGGGACCAAATGGACCCTTATGCGTTTGTATCGCTAAGAGTGTACAAATGGAACTAAATGGACCCGTCTCTATTTGGTTCCATCTGTACACAGAGTAATAACACTGAGGATTGTACAGTGTAGAATGGGGTCCCAGAGATAAAAATGGTATCAAATGGGGGTCCTTAGTCTAATACATATCAAACTGGGGGTCCTTGAAATGAAAAGGCTTTAGAATCACTGATATAGTGAATATTATAAAGCAGATGGTGACGGCAGTGTTTCTTTCCTAGACAACAGACTATCAAGCCAAGAAGAAACAAAGCAAGGAACTGAGGCAGAAACTGTTCCACCTCAAGCGCCTGGTGAAGAACTATGACCATGGCCTTTGTTAAACTACACTGTCTCCCACCGTTGCTTCCCCCCATCATGTCAGACAAGACACTGGCGGAGCCCGACCCTGTGATAAATTGGGACATGCATAAGACAACACAGCTTTTTGTGGCCACCTCCAGGTAAGGGCCACTTAAATCACCACCCCACTTTTCATGGAGGATCCAATATAATCTGAGAAAAATAAAACGTGTGCAAAATGGGATTTTGTCTTTCCATTTAACTTTTGCGTTTCATGCCATTTTGATGCTCTTCGAAGACATTTAAGATGTAATGTTTCTTACTTATTACAATGCCCATAGTAATCATGCTATCCCTTCAACAAGGTGTCAGTGTCCAAATGCACTGATGGTCACAATTTGTTTAGTTTTTTGGAATAATGTTCCTTTTCCAACACTCCTTAAGAGATTTAAGTGGATAAAGTAACAGATTTGATGATACACTGTATTCTAGTTTTAGTGAAGAAATAACCAAAGCGAAATTTTGTATAGAAATGTATAAAATATGTAATACGTTGAAATTGTAACCACTGAGAATGTAACGTCATCAATAAATTGCTTTTCAGTATAGTAAAGTCTCAAGTTTTTTCTTTCAGTATAGTTAAGTCTCAAGCATTTTCTTATAGTAGTAGCATACAAATGTATGAAATGTTAAAGTGTGTAATCCTTTTTCTTTTACAAAACATTTTAAGTAATAAGCTCACAATTAGATTCTGGCCTTTTAATAATGCTTCCATACACATGAAAATAAAAAACTAGAGAACTCAGCAACACAAACAGTAATAGTACATTTATCTTTTTTTCTGTTCTTTATAGGACCTCGTTGAGTGAGATTAAAGGAGTTGAGTGAGTAAAGGAAGAATATCTCAGTTACTGTCAAAAGGCCAGGGGATATTTCAAGAAGCTGAACCGTCTCCTTCTCCAGAGAGAACATTGTGAACGCAACTCATGGTTTTGTGGATTAACGTCAAATTCAACATCGAGAGGCGGTTCAGAGGTTGTGCCGTGATGAGCCTGAAAGTTACCTTTGCAAAACATGCTTCTTGAAATACCCTCGTGAGGTAAATCCTGGTGGAGCAGAACATTGGACCCTGTCCTCCTTCAGCTCCTCACAGGTAGTGTGACATTTTGGCATTGTATATACTCCCAAGTGCAGTCCATCTGTCAGATTCATGTCCAGTACGATAGTGTCTCACATCGCTTCAGCAGAGGGGAGAGCCATTTGGTTGCTTTAAGCCTGATTTATGCTGCGGCGACAAAAAATGTCAACAGGCTTTAGTGATGGGAGGCAGAAGCAGCCTATTGATGGCAATGTGATTTCACCCATATTGGCATGTAGTTCTTTTTTTCCTTCTTCTTTTATTTTATTTTTTACATCTTGACAGATGGAAGAGGTATTTTATGTAAATATTAACTTTAAGGAAAAAAAAACAAAAAACAGGAGCAAACAATTAACCAAATGTTTAAACACTCAAAAGAACACTTTTTTTCAGAATTTCACTGTGTAAAGAATTAAACAATTTGAACTGAACAGAGATCCAAAACAAAAATTTAACATGCAGAAGAAAGACTTGGCCTCAATATACTGTATATATATATATACACACACACATTTCAATACATTTTTGAGTTCTTTTCTTGCACAAACATCGTAGACTTGAGTAAACCTCTGATAGCTTTCCAATGGTAAAGTTGATTATGGCAATTTTGAAGCACCACCTACATTTGTTTGGCTCCTTGTTTTTAGCATGTAAGTATAATTTACATGTGACATGTCTGTTCCCTCATCCATTAAAAAACAAAACAAAAAAATTCAACTTATAACAAACCTTAGTACCAAACAATCAGGCAGTCAGACACAGTTTTCGTTGTATACAACATCTGGTTTCAGACATGAAATGAAAACGACCGCTTCGGGCTCTTTCAACAACAAACAAAAGATGCACGTTTTTGAAGCTTGGGGCTGTTTAAGACTTGTTTCATATTTCACAAGTGTTCCAAATTTTCATCAAAAAAGAAGGCGGCTTGTGGTGAAGGACAATTTCAGAGGCTTGCTGTAAGGAAATATCAGACTAAAGCATTCTGATGTCTTGTGAGGTATTAGTCTGTTGCCATTCATCTGTGGCCATTTTCTCTTCAACTACAGTGAAAATCAAACAGATTATTTTCGTCAGCTGATAACTGGGAGGTCAGAGGCCATCCACCAGCTTTTAACTGGTTTGTTTTGCTGGATCCACAATTTAATGTGTATTTATATTTGATTAATCAAAAAAAGTGATAATGTGATAGACTTTGGTGGATTCTCCTTGGTCCAGTTTCATTCCGGTTCCCCTAGTGCCATGTACCATAGTCACATTGTGTCCATTTTGCTCTTACTTTATACTCTGGGGGTGGGAAGACCCCCCTGCTCCCCAGTAAGATGTAGTGTGAATATGGTCAATACCCTTATCAGGCTGAACTTTGACACAGATGTGCACAGATTGAGTCTCTCAGGACAAAGATCTTGAGGCAAAATGGTCCCAATTCTTACTGGGCCCACAGTTTATACAGCCAACTGCAGTTTATCACACAACTACGGTTTCCTGCACTTTCCAACCTTTTTCATCAGTGATTGAATGTGCCAATTTTAATCAAAGTCACCATACCACAAATGATGAGCAATGGAAAATGAGTCCAGGTTGGAGCAAATTGTTTTGGTGAGCTTCCATGGCAGGGCATTACTGGCCATAATACAGTATGTATTTGTAGCGAGGCAGTGCTGCCCTCTGCATGTGATTGTGGGATCCTTTGTCCCTGTGGCATGTGGGTGATGGCATGGCTGGCTCTGATGGCCATATCGGAGCCCAGCAGGACAGAGCTGGCCTTTGGCCTGAGACCTGGCACCAGAACTACTGGGCTGGCACCAGGACAGGCCCGGGCTGGCACAGGCCCCACTCTCCTCTGTGGGCCTGTATAGAAACGGAGGGCTCAATTCATGAGGGGGAATAGAGCGGTTAATGTACAGTACATATGATGGCCAGCTGGCACTGGGTCTGCAGAACCACACAGATGGATAGTGATGACTCAAGAGGGTTCCTGTGGGTCCGTGTCGTCACCAGGCCAAGGCGGAGACCTGTCTCATCAGGGGTGAGGGGGGGGGGGCTACTGTCCCGGGACATAGGGCCAGCTGATGGAGCTTCCGGAAAGCTGCATGTCACGGATGAGAGTCTCGATGGGCGTCTTGCCTACCAGTCGCATAAAGAAGAGTTGCGAGATGAGGGCGGCAGGAACGGCACGCAGGGCGGGGAGGCGAAGGAGCAGGCGGCCGAAGCGCTGAGGCTGATTGGGATACTGCATCCTCTCGTACTCCGTCAGGGCCACCTGGGCCTTCTCCTGCAGAGACTCCACGTGGACCGGGTCTGTCAGTCCACATGCATCTTTCAGGGTAGAGGGGGGAGGGGAGATGGAATGTTACTTAATTGTGTGGGCAGGTTACATAAAGAGTCGTGATCAGCATGGAAGAAGTTTGAGATGCCAGCCGATAATGCAATTCAGTGACCCAGAAGGCCAAGTATACAAATGCAATTCCTTGGCATCTCTGAATAACAAACTTATAACCCAGACTTATTTTCATACAGTCTCTTAAACGGACACTTTAAAAAGAACATACCAGTGGTCTGGCATGTGAAGCTATTAACCATGATGACTCACATTATAGTTAACATTTTCCAAAGCATACAGTATTTTTATTTATTTTTTCCCAAGGATACCATTGGATTTTATTCATTTCAGTATGGTATGAAAAACTAATTACAAAGACTTGAAACACAAAACAACACAGTAAACTTTCTGTTACTTTTTTGTCAAAGTTATCATTGAGTTTTAAGGTAAACGCAGACTGATCTGAAGTTAAGCAAAATGTTGTTCCTGGAGAAATGATCGTTTAAGAAACTAAATTCAAACATCTATGATGACAAAGATACATCAGCTGGAGAATCACAGAATTGGATTTTATCACCTCAAAGTTTATCACCTGAATGTTTGAATTATAAGAATAGTGAAATCTGGTAACTCGTCCAAACAGTGCAGTTGAGTTGTAATCAATGGGCTGGACATGCCAGACCACCAGTATGGTCCTTAAGCCATTTTCAACCGTATCTTCATTTATGTGTCATTCTTGCATAATGATCTTTTCTTGTATTGCAGTAAATAAACACAATTTATATGGTTTTCCCTCCTTCCTCCAGTGATGTACAGCAGTGGTTAGCAAACATTTTCATGTCAAGGATGCCCAAATTGACATGTATTTGGCCACGGACCCCCATCTTAACCCATTCAATCCGGGAACGCATATATGTGCCATTTCAGATTTTTAGCTATAACCATTATTTTATACTTTGGGCTATTAAAAAATCTTGAACACTTGTGCAAATCTTTGAATACATATGTTTTTTGAAACAACATTTTTAACTCCAATCTTTGCTTCTGGGAGGTCCCTGGAACAACATATTTTGATGGGGGTTTGCGGCCAAACATAATTCT
Source organism: Gymnoscopelus braueri (assembly GCF_963280865.1). Classification (NCBI taxonomy): domain Eukaryota; kingdom Metazoa; phylum Chordata; class Actinopteri; order Myctophiformes; family Myctophidae; genus Gymnoscopelus; species Gymnoscopelus braueri. Next base: position 32,840,796 of record NC_137611.1, read on the forward strand.
TTCAACTTTTTCATGTCAAGGACCACCCAAAATGGTTACAAATGTTCGGTTTAAAAAATATATAGATATTCAAAAATTTTGCACACATTTTCACAGGTTTTCAAAAATTGCAGATCTACAAGCTCATAGCGTGGCACCAAGAGCTTGAATATCTGCTATTTTAAAATAGCCAATGAAATCTAAAAGTGACACAGATACCTCCCCGGTCTTAAAGGGATACTTCACTTTCACATAAAATAAACATTTAAAAAATATATTAAAAATAAATGAAAAAAGTAATGGAAAAATCACGGCCCCCTCACGCATTAGAGTGTCCTACTAATGTGTGAGGGGGCCTTTATTTTGCCATAACTTCTTTCATTTTTTTTTAATGTTTATTTTATGTGAAAGTGAAGTATCCCTTTAATAGGTTAAAATATGTTGTGCCAGGGACCACCGTAAGAGATTTGTGTTAAAAAAAAGTTTAATCATTTTGCTGGGGATCCCCCAGAACCCCATCAAGGACCTAATTTGACCGGCTAAAATATGTTCCCAGCATATCTGCACAGAGGACGGCTGTGGTGGGTGATTTCACATTTTACAACACTATGACAGAGTCAAGCGTTCAGTTGTATTTGAATGAGCTTGAGAAAACTGTAGAAGAATTACGATGCGGGGGGGAGGCTTGGGTGCTCGCGGCCATGGCTGAGTCAAGCATCGCAAACACACTGGTGATGTTTGTGCTCAAATTACCCACCAAACTGCAAACTGTGGACATTTGTTTGGCTTCTGCTGCTCACACCAGCCCAGAGGGATGTGTATGTAGTATGTGTAGGTGTGTGTGTATATGATTGATTATACATTTTAGTCAATGCCAGAAACTTTCTTCAGCATCTCAAAGATTAATTGGAAGAAGCCAGCAGGACAGACAGGAAACCCAATGCTATATTGTATACTTAGTTACGGCATTTCACTTACTTTGCAAATGCTAAATGTTGATGTTGTCTGTGGCTATCATTTAATGGTTGTCTATGTGTCCTTGAACAAAGGTATTCTTTATCAAGCAATCTAAATGTTTTGCCTCATGTGGGGACATAAAAGTTTCAAGTTGACTATGTGATTGTAACATATTGTTGGGATATTTTTGTTCACTCAAGCTGGTTGTGCACATCCTGTGACTTGTAAAACAGTCTCTGCAAGCACGAGAGCCCTGAATTCTCTGTCAATTTGATTAAATGGATTGCGTATTACCAGTTACCACCAGCAGTAACTGGGCACCCACTTTACAAGTGCTGGACTCTCCATTGATTTACTATTTGTTTAAAATAGATCATCTATAATGTATTTCACACTGTGCTGCAGTTTTAAATTACAGCATCAGTTACTGTATAGATAATGCTGAATGTCGTTTCTTGAATATGCCACAAGATGGTGCTATAGCACAGGATGCACTTACATCTAACTCTTCAGGTCTTCAGTTATCTTAACTGAATAGATTCTTCAAGGCTCTCTTTTTTCGTCCCTCCGAGAGTGTACAAATGTCCAATACGGGTCCCATTTGGTTGCATTTGTACACTGTCCGAGTTCAGTTAACATTCAGGACTTTACACTGTTACAAATTAAAATGGACAGAAAGACAGTACCTGGTGAGAAAAGCGCGATGGCTTTGAGGCAGCTGTACTCTGCCGAGTCCACCTGCAGCCGGCTCAGTTTGTCCACCTGGTCTTGGAACACCCGGACCTGGTCCATGAAGGACACCACGCGCTCAGCCGACATGGGCGAGGAGTGGAATCCGGCGGCGGCCAGCAGGGGAGCCATGTGGAGGGGCAGGGCTGACTGGGCTGCATTCAGGATGAACAGTTCACTCCAGCTCAGCCGCAACAATGCCACCTGTGGATGGGTACAAAATCCATGGGAATCTCGTTACACAAACAGCAATGTGGCGCTAACAAATATAGACACTAATAACCCCTCCTCCCCCACATAAAAGTAACGTTTTTTATATATATATATATATATATATTCTATTGTTCTGGATTCAATGTTGTGAATATTCTCTGAAGCAGAAATTAAAGGGCAAATGTATTTGTTTTGTTTAAATCAGAATTGTTCTATTGTGAAGACGTGAAAATCTGAAGGAAACCGCAGTTGTGATAAACTGCAGTTGTCACACAGACTGCATTAGGAAGTATTACTATCAGACTTTTACATGTCCTCTTCACAACAGAATGTGTTTTTATGCATATTTGTCATGTGTGAAGCACATTGCACTGTGAATTGATTCAAAGCCCTATGAGAGGTTTGCAGTTTATTATAAAGTATGGTCAACTGACCTGGTCTGATACGGGCAGCTCAGGGAAGTAAGGGATGTTCCTCGCCCATTCGATGGTGCTGAAGAGCAGCCGGGCCGCCAGCTCGCAGATGTTATCGATGCCCATGGCGTTGTCTGGGCCAGCCTGCTGGTTGTACTGGTGACCGTAGCGGCTGCTGGGGTAGGGCTCGGCGCGGAGCAGCTGGGAGATGAGCTCCGATACAGGCTGGCCTCCGCCACTCCCCCCGTTGTTGTTGTTATTGTAGAACTCGCCTCCAAGGCCACTGGCGCCCCCTAAGGGGGTGATGGACGGGCTGAGGCTGGGCTGAGGTGGGATGCGCCCACGTTGGACTGCTGGAGTAAGGGGTGGTGGGGGCAAAGAGGAAAAGGAAAGGAGGGGAGAAAGGCAGCAAACAGGCAAACAGAGGGACAAAAGACAAAAGCGGGGGGGTTTGGGGGGGCGGGGGAGGATAAAAGAAATGAGGAGAACAGGTTATTGGGGCGAAGCCAGCGAGGAGGCCAACTTGAAAACATGTGTGCTCAGTGGAGGGGGGTTTGACAGATTATCAACAGACGGCCTTGACCAGATTAGGATGGTCTAATTCCAGATTAAAAGGGGGCACAGCTGAGCACAGAATTGATTCCCAGACAATAACAGTGGAGTTGCGGAGACATTACTAGACTGCAGCCACATGCTACTTGAAGGTTATCTCCAGAAATAAAACGTATACCACAGGCGAGGATTTATTTTCTTTTTTTGGGGGGTATTTCAATTTCTAGAAGATTAATTCTCCACTGGAGGGGAAATGTCAGGGTGGTTATTAAGAGTACGAGCTTCTCTTGCGTTTAAGTAGAGGACAGCTTCTATAACTGTTATTTTAAAATGTGAGAACAGAATTTTGGCCTTGAGAGTAGAGGATGATGTTGTAGCTATGACTTGCAAAACTATTAGAGAATCTCAGAGATAATTCACATTCCTTTGTTTCTCATCCCAAACCTAACTCTGCATAGTAATCCATATCAACAACACAGCAGGGCATGCTATAAGCATCTGTGGGCACGTTATATTCCATTACTTTTTTCCAATTTCATACAATACAAATCAACATAAATCAATTAAAACAGTGTGATTGTAAAATTTCTGAAGGAATACACATTTAAATAACAGTATCCAGAATTCAAATCATTGAAGATTGTTAAAGCTGCACTGTGTAACTTTTGAATCCGGTTTCCTGCAAAAGTGCTGAAATTTTAGCTAATAGAACCTGCCGGCTTGCTCAGGGGATACATTGAATCTTGATCAGTTCAAAATTCGTGTCAGATCCTGTGTCTAGGTGAGACATGACCTTTGAGTTTGACATGATCTAAATGTCTCAATAGAAGAGCAGGGAGCCAAGATACAACCACCCCAATTGTATAAGTTATATTGTATTAACATACTCTACCATACAGATTGGACAAAATTACATTTATTCATTAAAGAATTAAAGCTTTGAGATAACTGCTAAAACACAGCGGAAACAGGGGAGGCTTGTCGGAAAGGAACAGCTTCTGCCAGTTGAGATGATCACTACACTTGCGATTCCACCTGATTACTTAGTTTAAACACCACAACGCACCTCAAGAGAAACATGCCACTTTTCAATAAATGTACCTGCAGCATTACTAGTCTGTGTACATAGCCGGCTATTCATTTAATTCCGTTAAATTTAAATCACACTGAAGAACAATCACGTTTTGACTTCATTTCCACTTAGGATGAAATCGTTGCTGGATTGCAGCTCATCTAGCCAACAAGGCACAGGGATTCTGTATACAAGCGGAGGCTTAGGGCTGATATAGAGGTCTGCCTGAATGACTGATACTCTGGGACACAGGTGTCTTAGCACTATATTAAGCCACTAAGTACATTGCATTGAACCGATATGCGCAGCTGGCTTAGTCGTGATAGGCCACACAGCCATGTATGCTATTGACTCTAGTCTATGTATCAGGCTCACGCAACATTATAGACAAGGTAGTTAATAAACCAAACGCATTCATATTCATTTCTTCACAAAGACAGGTGTAAGTACTTGAGAAACTCTTCAGGGTTCTTAAATAATTACCTATAAATGTCAATCTTAAAAAAACACTTATACCCCCCAAAAAACTGTTGCTTATCCAATAAGCTGTGTTCCAGGGGCATTAAGACGGATAATAGACTTATGGGTCAGGATGGGAAGATACCTTCTTTGCGCATGCCGACACGGAAACACTTCTTCAGGCGGCAGTACTGGCACTGGTTCCTGTGGTGCTGGTCTATCTGGCACTCTCTGTTGGACCTGATAACATAGACAGACATAGATGTTATGGGATTACTGTGATTGATTTATGCACAAGACAATCACTGTGGTTCTAGCCTTCACTTGTATCAGGGTTAAGCAAGGCTCATGTTTTCACCGTAGCAGCTATAGCAGCAATCACATTTTGGTTGACCTCCACTGTCAGGCTGTATTATATGCCTTCACCTCAGCAAGCAGCTCGTCTGCTTTGAAGCAACCAGACAATGCTGGTAAATAATTGCATAACCAGTGCTACTTCAGGCCAAATGCAAATGGAGAAAAGCGTTGTTGCAGCGGCAGTAAACATGATTTGAAACAAAGCAAGCTCCTTCCATTCAAATACACTTTAATATATGTAAAGCTGATTTCACAGATTATATAAGTGTCTAGCAGCCGACGGGTGCCTTCCTTACATGAACGACTGCAACATTAATATTGCATCATGATCATGGATTTTTCATGTGGCTAGAGGCAACTGTAAGGAGGAGTAGATGAGAAGTGGCCAGCCGCTTGACTCACTAAGAATGACTTCAATCACATTTGTAATTTCAGTTGCATTTGGAAGTACAGTTATGTTTGTCCTGACTCCAGACCATAATCACTGTAGTGCCATTTTCAGATATAGGTCATGCATACAAATGTATGAACCCCTATGTCAATGGAGGTAGCCTATACTTCCACCATGAAAGACAACAGAAGGTTTGTTTTTTTGTATGCGAAGGACAGCAGTGTATTATTAGATATTCCTATGCTTTCAGAACTGTAATATGAGGAATATTATGTTTGTGGATCTATGTGAGATGAGTCACCCACAGACACGCACACACAGACACACGATCTGCTGTAGGCAATTTTAACTGCTTGGCAGAGTCAGGTTGTCTTAATGCATGACTCATTATAGCAATTTGTATCCATTTCCTTTGTAGACCCGGAGTATCCATTATACATTATAACGGAACTGAGAACTGAGATTAAATATTTAATTAAAATACACACCTCTTCATGACACATATACATAAATGTGTCACTTTGTGTGTACGCAATGTACTATGTATAGAATTCACACAAACCAGACACGTGAAGAATCATACTTGTACAGTGCTGGTACATTTCCCATAAAAATATACCATAAATATACTGTACCATTATAACCATAATTCCACTGACCTTTATCAGTGGTTCTCAAACATTTTCATATCAAGGACCCCCAAATGTATATGTATTTGGCTACCCATCTGAAAAGATTTTGTGTCACGGAGACCCATAAGAGAACATGTGTGTACATTTATTCAAAGATTTCCCCCAAAAATAGCTTATCTACAGGCTCACAACGCATTGAGATGCAACGTGTTGTGAGCTTGTAGACTGGCTATTGTTGAATTGCTGAAGTACAAAATAGAGTTTCAATGATTTTGATTCAAAATGATATTAACTCATTTAGCTGGGGACCCTCTGGAACCATCTCAAGGGCCCCTGGGGGCCCAATTAGAGAACCACTGACCTATACTGGTATGATCATGAACATGTGTGTATTACTTATTGTCCAAACACAACCAACTACCCAGAGTGCCCCTCTCACCTGCAGGTGTAGTTGAGGTTGCGTCTGATGCTTCTCTTAAAGAAGCTTTTGCAGCCCTCACAGGTGAAGACTCCATAATGTTTCCCACTGGACTTGTCGCCACAGACCACACAGTCCACCACGCAGGCCTTGTCGTCATCCCCGGCCTCCATGTCGCTGCCCCCGGCCTGGGGAGAGCCGTCGTCCTCCTCTGCCTTCAGATAGCCCTTGTCCCCGAACCCGTTAGTGCCCCCGTTGGGATCTCCCCAGCCCCCACTGACCATGGCCATCGCTTGGTTACCAAACCAGTGCTGAGGAAAATGGACAGGCAGCCAAGACTCTTGGTTGCTGTCAAGCTGACAAAAATGGTCAAAAAAGAAAATGAAAAGAAAAGGCTTGTCTGTTTGCTTCCTCTCCACCTGAAGAGTGTCAAGATTTCCTTGTTTGTTGTTATTTTATGTTTGTTTTCCAGGTTGGCCTTAAAAAAACAGCAGTGGACTTAATTGGAAAGTATCCTCAGTTCAAAGAGCAGACATCAAAAGGAGTAAGCACGGTTCAAAGAAGTGTGGAGAATGTTTGGCAGGAAAAAAAGAAAACACCAGAGAGTCTAGTCTCCTCCCACTCCACTATGACCTGGAAACAGTCTCAGCTTGATAACTTTCTTTTTGTTTTGCATGCCTGTGGATCACAATGCCTTTTTCTTCTTTCTTTACCGCACTGTTAGTCACTCTTTGTGCAATTTCTTCTTCTTCTTCTTCTTTGGCCCAATTCCTGAGATGTCGCGTCTTTACAGACTTGTCCAGTCGCACAGTTTCACGCCTCAGCCAATGAACCTTTCACAGGAAACAATGAGTCAAACACACAATATCCAAAAAGAGAGCAAAGGCAGCCTTTTTTGCCAAACAGCTTTCACATGACACAATGTGAAATTTCTCTCGCGTACACACACACACACACACACACACTCCACTCCCAGCTCTGTCTGTAGCCACAGTAATGGCTGAAAAAGGACCTCAGTACAGCTCGCCCTTAGCAGCACATGCCTAGAGAGACCATGACCACCCCTCTTAAAGTACCCCTCACACAAGAATTGGTGGCTACTGGCTAGCTCATAGCAACCACTGATATAAGAGTTGTCTGTTATTGTTTGGCTATACTGTAACATTGGATAGAAATCGGCATACAAATTATGTCATGCTTCTTATGCTTACCTCGGAAGGAAACGTTCACGCACCGTCTATGGCTTCCCTCATTCAGAAAGGCGTGTTGGCTAAAGACAAATAGCCTCTCTCTCTTCTAGTTCTTCCCTCCATCCAGCGAGACTGGGAGCAAAAACAGGGCACACAGAGCTCTATGTGATCTCCTGAGCAGCAGCCTCATCCTGAGCCACCAAAAAAAAAAGCCCTCCAGATCACCACAAGCAAAACAACTTGATGATGGCCACACGGTTCACTTTCTTGTGGCCGAGGGTTTCATCGAGGCACATCCAGCTGCAGCTGTTAACAGGCTACGTGGAGCGCCTGAGCCTCTGACACCCTCCCCTTCTCCTCCACGGATAGATCCGAAGGAAGTGCTCTCTCTTTCTCTCTCTCGTTTGTTGTTGTGAGAGAGGGTCTAGGTTGTAGCAATTATGCTCTCTTTGGTGCCGGATTGCTGCCTTCCCTCCAAAAAAAACAAAACAGGAGAGGGCAGGGGACCGGAGTGAGGCGTCGGTCCGTTTAGCTCTCCATAGCTCCCCGAGCGCTAACACAGGCTTCTCCCTCCAGCCTTTTGTCAGTGTTTGCCCACCGAGAACTAATGACTTGCGGCCTAGCCCTATGTGCTCCTTTCCGTCTGTGCGTGTGAGTGTGAGCACTCTGCACTGAGCAGCCTATCCCTGTAGCTCAACCTCAGACAAATGGGGGGAAGGGACTTCTCTCTTCTTCCCCTCTCTCTCTCTCTCTCTCTCTCTCTCTCTCTCTCCCTCCCTCTCTCTCTCTTTGGCTCCACAGTCCACAAATTGAATTAAGATTTTTTTTTTAAAGGGCAGGGCTGTAGACAGACTGGTCTCTCTGAAGCTACCATACAACACTTCTTGCTCTCTCTGTCTCTTCCTCTCCCCTCTTCTGTCTGTTTTTCTCGACCTATGTGTGTATGAGGGAGAGAGAGAGCAAGACAGAGGGAGGGAGCGACAGGGAGTGTGTGCTGAGGGGGAGGGGGCAGTCCTGTGTGTGTGTGTGTGTGTGTGTGTGTGTGTGTGTGTGTGTGTGTGTGTGTGTGCGTGTGCACGTGTGTGTGTGTGTGTGTGTGTGTGTGTGTTCACTCAGGGATTTGACACTGCTATTCAAGCCCTGCGGTTACCATGGTGCCGGCTGCCTTATATGGCTATTGGAGTCAAAGAGCAGAGAGTGGGTTGTGTGGGGCAGCACGCACACACACACACACACACACACACACACACACACACACACACACACACACACACACACACACACACACACACACACATGTGTGTGTAGGAGGAATGTGGAGGCTCTCTCTCCTCAGAGATGCAGAGAGCGTGACCCCAAGGCCTGACTCAACGCACCCTGACAATACCAGACTAGCCTGAAGCTCTCCAACAAATAAACAGCAAGATGATCCCCTATCTACTCTTTGTCTGGCCTCCATGCACATTCACAAGTTATTCCAGGTATAGAACAAGCGCATTGAAAAGTTTGTTACACATTGCTGCTGCTACTGCTCATTGAAGCCCAGTCCCATACTGCTTCACAGAACAAATCACACTCATTCTTCTCACAAAGTAGGAATCATAGTATAAGCAAGAATGTACTTTCTACCCTTGAATAGAAGCTGTTAACCACATTATCCCTGGTGTGGCTATTTGGGCATGTCATAGGTGACATTTATTAATTACTCAAATGAATAAATAAATAACTTTACGATTTTCGGAAATAGCAGATCTACAAGCTCACAACAAGTCGCATCATGACACATTGTGAGCTTAATAGATCGGATAATTCCGATATTCATCGTACAGAGAAGTATATAGGGGCTTAAGTGGTTAAATCCTATGGAGGCCCTAGCGTGTGATTAGTCTGCTTGAGAACATTGTGTTTGGACAAAAAAGGTGGCCATTTTGTGGTCATTGCCGTTTCACAAAGGCCCTCTCTCCTCGTGCTTTGTGGCGCACATGATGATTTGTGTTCGAGGTTAGCCCAAAAGGTCAAACTGACTTTCACACCCCACGCTAAAAAACCCTGGGTAAAACCGAAACGCTGATAAAGAAACAACTAGAGGACAGGACAAAACCATCCTGGCTGAAATCCAGAGAGACATGAATCCAATGGTTCCTGCGTGGCTCCTGTGTGTGGGTCACTCATCGCCATAGAGATGTAGAGATGAGAGTTTGAAGCCTTCAAAGCCTTTTTTAACATAATTGTCTTATCAGGGGAATGTTTACGGAGAATCTCAAGACATTCTTCTTCACCCCCCTAAAACCCTTACAAGACATTCCACAATCTCTGCTCACAAACTCTGCTTTAACCCCATGGGAGGGATAATGTATATGAATGACAGAGAAGCATTGTCCTGCCCTTTGTGTAGCTAATGGCTCATCGCAAGGAGGTGTGTGAGTGTGTGTGTGTGTGTGTGTGTGTGTGTGTGTGTGTGTGTGTGTGTGTGTGTGCGCGCGCGCGTGTGTGTGTGCGGTTAAGCTGAATGAAAGTCCCTTTAATTAGGCTGGTGTGCCTGCTTATTGTCGCTTCTTTTGTTACGTCAACATAAGCCTCCTCAAATAATGGCTCATTGTGTAGGTGTGTTTGAATGCAAAAGGGGATATTCAACAGGGTTCACACTGACGTAATCACAAAATAGGGATAATATTTTTACATTTTGATTTGATTTAATTCATATTTGCTCCATTAAATCGGTGGATTTTGACTCCTGAATGCAAAGATGTTGTCTTCATAGTTTCACATTTATATATAACTAGTCACCACAGCAGCTCCTAACTCCCAGCAGGGTGCCATTATAGCATGACAGTGACACATTCTCAAGGGCTTTCTGTCAACCATCATATCAAGGAGTCACTCTTACCCAAGGCCTCCCCAGTAGCTGTTGGATGGAACAGTATCGTAGGAAAATATTGGATATATAATTGTATCATTCGCAGAATACGTTTAGCACATTAGTGTGTGTGTGTGTGTGTGTGTGTGTGTGTGTGTGTGTGTGTGTGTGTGAGAGAGAGAGAGAGGATTTTACTGTGCAGGGACAATGCAAATAGACATTATTACATGTTAAAGCATGAAATGCATCATTGCATATTAATTTCTAAACAAAGCTAAGTTAACTTAGGGTTCATTTGAGATGTAAAGTTTTCATGTTCAGTGCCAATCGTGGATTACCTCATCAAATTAATCTAACCTGATTAAATTTGATTACTTTATAAATACAATTTAAACCAGGACAGTGTCCACCTCATAAAAACAGACAATGTCCTAGTACATCACAAACTAAAGACAGAAGTAGAATTGTCAAGGAAATGATATTATTCAGGTTCTTAAATATAGCATCAGTGAAGATTGACATATTTTGATGGCCAATCTGCAATCCAACATAACTTCAACATATAGCGCTAAGTTACAGCGAAGCGACAGTCAATGCGTGATGAGTGATGCAATGAGAAATATAAGTGATACAGATATGGAAGTATGTTAGAGAGACTTCACACCATAAGATGAATGCAATGATATTTATTGATAAATACAGATGATGACATGAATGCAGTAGTATGCATGTATGAATAGTAATACAATTATATTAGATACTGTAAGTTAGAACACTTTGGCACGGGTCCCATCGCAGGAGAAGAATCAGATCAGATCCGTCCTGATCAGATCCTGCCTGCTGAAGGCAGGGGGCTCTTCAAGAGCCCGCCCCCTGTCGATAGGGCCAACCTGGTGGTGCCTGCTGCTTGGGCGGTGTCGGGGAGGTGCTGCCACTGGTGGGTGACCTGAACAGAGAGCATGAGAATGGGTGAGACAAGGAAGGAGGAGGAGTCATTTTAAAGGGACTGTCAATCAGCTCAGCTGATCTGATTGGAGCAGGACTAATGAGGTGATAGGTGAGGAATTACATTTTGCTCAGTTGAACTGTCGTTAATAAAAAACCTCTATACCAAGTACAGTCAACTCAGGTCAAGTTGACAAAATATATAGAGGTTTTAAGAAGTGGTTAAGAACCACATCATAGATTTGTGTGGGAGCGAGGTTCCTTTGCTTTACAGTGCAATAGGGCTGCAACTATCTTAGCGATTATCTATCGATTACTTTTAATCGGATAATCAAGAAGTTTTTTTATATATAAAATGTCTTTTTATATAACAAATTGATTAACCACACAAGCGTCCTTTTATACTTCGTCGCACAACGCTGTAATGCAAAAATATACTATTATCAGTATTTTGCAGTAACTTGTAGTTAGAAAACCCACTAAAGTTTAGTGGATTTTGTGACCTAACACCTAAAACCATTTAAAACACCTTCAATGCACACAGGTGAAAAGGGGACTGAACACTCTACAATCAAATATTTCTTGTTTTATATTTGTAATGAATCCTGACAATTTAGAAATGTGTTTTTCACTTTGACATCATACAATACGTTGATAAATGTTGTATTGTCAAAGAGTAAACACACACACACACACACACACACACACACACACACACACACACACACACACACACACACACACACACACACACACACACACACACACACACACACACACACACACACACACACATATGGCACAGGCAGCAGTCTGTTTATTTTTGCATTCTCTGTTTACTAGATACGTGTGTGAGCAACGGGGGTGGGGAGAGACATGACCTTTGAACTACCCATCAGGAATGTGTGGTTGCTCCCGGCAAGCGATCCAGAAATGCAAAACTGCAAATGATGCCTGCCAAGCTACACTGACACTGAGCCCATAGCTGGGATAAAAACAAATACAGGCGTACACACACACACACACACACACACACACACACACACACACACACACACACACACACACACACACACACACACACACACACACACACACACACACACACACACACACACTTGTATTACTACCCATGCGGGATGTCAAAAGCTATTTTTTTAAACATTTTTTAAACCCTAACCCAACCTCTGCCCATCAGGCTGGACCTAACCCATAAATGCCTAATCCTTACCCTGAACCCAACCTGAATCTTTTATTTATTGTATCCTTAGCTCTAAAAATCTTTCTTAGCCATGAAAATGACCATTTCCCTCAAGGCAATATCCACACAAGTCAAGTTTGTCTGGTTTTACGCGCGCACACACACACACACACACACACACACACACACACACACACACACACACACACACACACACACACACACACACACACACACACACACACACACACACACACACACACACACACACACACACACACACACACACACACACGCACACACAATAGCATCACAGCAATGGCTTAATTACTATTCACAGATCAGAGACTTTAGTGTTTACAGTGAAGGTAACATGATTATACTTTGTTATCATCTTGTCACGCAAGCCACCAGGAGGTTCTGGATCTCAAAGTGGGGTCCGGAGGCTTCCAGGAGGTCCCCAGCAAAATTGCTTAATATAGCATAAAAATCAGTTTAACCACTCCTATACATCGCTATCTGCAAGCTCACAATGCATCTCGATACGACACCTGAGCTTGTAGATCTGCTATTTTCAAAAGAAAAACAATGAAATATTTTTCTGAAAGACTTTAACAACACACATTTTGTATGGGGGTCCCTTGCAAAAAAGAAGGGGGTCTGCAGCTAAATACATATACATTTTTATGCCCTCATGTTTTAAATGTTTTGTTTCTTTGCTGTTGTTGTTGATGTTTTTTTTTGTGGTGTGATGATTCTTTTTATGCAATTGCCTATTGTAGCACTTTTTGCAAATGTAAAGTGTGCATTCTAAATAAAATCCATTATTATTATTATTAATTTGGGGATCCTTGACATACAAAAGATTGAGAACCACTGGCCTGTAGCAACATACAATATTTCTGAAGCCTAAAATAGATATTTTTTGTGGCGCTTTATAAGCACCAAAATCATAAACTCAGTCCAGAATAACTTGGGTTGTTGTCCTAGCTGTGCTTTTTGATCTAGCTGCATGTTAGAATACTTTGGCCTTGATGGTGCTTCTTTTTGTTACTTACGCTTGAAATGGTTTGTTGCCAACGGTTTGTGGCTGAGCCACCACATTACTGTAATGTATTCAGAGGGCTCAGAACACTCTGTACAGAATAACTTGCCTTTATTGTTGTCCAAGCTGTGCTTTGCTGATCTACAGTATATGTGCGTGTTGACTTATTGGGGTGAAAGGTCTCCAAGTTTGTTGTAGTTGGGAGTAAAATCAACAGAGAAAGAAATTCATGGCCGCTACCTGCCTGTCAAAAATAACTCCAGAAATATATCGAAACCTTTCTCTGTGATTGATTGAACTTGTCTGATTGGCACAGTGCCACTGGTGTTACTCATGAAATGTGGTTTAAAGTAGTTCTTCTTAACATGTATTGTAACTGTATGTCCTTGTGTTTTGAAAAAAATCCTGCCTGACACATTATACTCTGGAGGAGACATAGCTTGTGTAACCTTACAAGGGTTTGACATGCTGGGCGAACCTAAATCCAAAGGATCTTACACTAATATTCTAATGACCAAAACTAACCGTCTGTAATTTTTGTTGATAATATCAAGTGGCATTATGTTAAAAATAAGTCTTTTCTGTTTCTTTTTAGTTTCATGTGCTTTTGCAGACATTAAAAAGGAGGCAAATCTTTGATCGCTTTGTCGGGTGGAAACCTTGTTATGTGCAAAACCATTACTTTTCAGGAATGGAAAAAATAACCTGTGTCCGAATGGATCCAGTGTAGTTATTTAGAGTAGACACAAGTTCTTATTAATAATATTAATAGTATTTAACCAATTTTCATTGGTTAAATACTTACAGCTTTCTGTGGTTACTTAACCACTTTCAACCTGCTGTCCCTATTTTGAACTTGTTAAAAACAATAGCGAAAATAGCAAATTTTTGCTACTTTTGTGCAAAACTGTCATGTGCTGAAAAATAAAATAGATCATTAATTTATGGAAAAACCTAAAAAGATGAAATATGGAGATACAAGGTTTCTGCCCGACAGCAATGATATTTAACTCAACAAACTCTGTTTGCACCGCGTTTGCGAGTGTTTTTGGAGGCAGGCATGTCCGTGAGGCAACCCCCCAATCTGTGGAGCTTGTAATTCAATCCTGCGGTGTTAGTAGTGTGCCCTGAACCACATCGCCATATGGAAAGTAGGTCTTTACTTAAACTAATCATGAGGCGTCTGAACAGCTTCTTTTTTCTCTCTCTCTTTATACCGACAATGTTTCCACCACGCTCTGATGGCCGTCAAATGTTTTGACCTGCAGGGACAGCTTCTCCCTGAGACCACCGTCACCTCTGACCCCGAAGGAATGGACAGGCCTAGAAACAAAAACAGGGGGGGGCTTTTGTGTTACTCAAAAGGGAAAACATCTGCCAGGCTGGAGAGACAAGAGAGAAGAGGGCGGATTAAAGTCCTGGGGACTCATCAGTCTTTTCGCCCATAAAACATTTCTAATGAGATCTAAGGTGGCTGACGGGAATGAGAAATCCACTGTACCTCGCGTCACTAAGCCCCCGTCTCCTTCATTCACCCTATTAATGTTCCAGCTGCCTCTTGGCTTTACAAGTAGAATTGGACTGAAATATGCAGATGAATATGAAAAGGATATCTCCGTCCCTCGCATATGAATACAGCACTCTCTCTTATCACAGAGCCACAGGAGCCAACAGTCACAGCTAGTCATTTATTTTTAAATTAAATTTGAGTCTGGATAAATGGCCTGACGTTTGCATATCAGACAATGAATCCTGCCAATAGAGCGAAAGAATATATATGTTTAATCATTCTGGCTGTGATTTTGTCCTAATGATTAATGAGTATCTGATTTCTTTTACTGAAATCTCTTTGCACCACAAATTTGAATTGCATTAGAACCAGCTACGGCTCTGATGTTTCCTGCTTATGCCTGGTACAAATTATAAACCTTTTAGTCAGCGAGCATGTCAAATTTAATGACTACAGTTTCTGAATCTCACTGATGTACTTCTGTACTAAAGGGGGCAACAATGCACGGACTAGGATTCTCAGGGGGGTGACTAATTTACAATTCCCTCATGAATTTGATTTTAACATTTACATTTCATATTGAGTTGCCAGCTTCATTTTGGTACTCAATCAATGTGAGGAGCACCCTATACATCCACCAAATTAAACAAGCTTAATGGAAAATATAATGAAAATAAGCAGCTACTTTCTTCCATTGTTGCAGTGTGCTCCTTTAAATTTGTCTTAAGAGTTTAGTGTCTGTTAACACTGCTCTAAAATCTTGAGTAGTACCCATTCTTTTCCCTCTTTTTCCATACCTTTCTCCACTCATGCACATCTATTTAGCACCATACTGTTTATTTGTCTCACTAGAGCTAAAACAAGGGTCTGGCAGTCAACTATTTACCATTTACACCCCACCCGCCCCTCTCCCCCAAACTCCCTCCTCTCTGTATCTCCCAAGTCCCACCACAGCTTTCTTTCTTTTAACCAGCCACGTGTGTGTGTGTGTGTGTGTGCGCTCGTGCTTGTGCGTGCGTGGTGACTGAAAAGAAAAAGAAAAACATCGAGACTATTTAATTTCAACAGTGTGTTCTCAATTAAATATGAACTGATACTACTACTAATGTGCTTAGATAGACAGACCAGACGGACAGACGGACAGACGGACAGATAAGACAGATAAGACAGATAAACAGATAGACTACACTAAAATTATCACAGAACGTACAGTTGAAATGTAACTGAAGCTCTTTCAAAAAGTTACACTATCAAACCATTTTATATAGTGGGTTTACAACTGATGCAAAAATGTTATCACTTTTATTTGTGAATGAGGATTAGTTTTGTTGCCATTATGCTTAATTGAGGGTGTCTAACACTTCTATATTTCCCTGCCTGCCACAGCAACAACATAATTCAGGGAAAGAAAAGAAAAATACTATCTTTCAGTACCAGTTGAGTCAAATGTATTAACCCTGATTCAGATCTTGGTGCCATTTTTATTTCAGGCTCTCTTCAGGAGAACATCAAGGAGCTCTGGGTAGAGTAGAATAGAATACAATAGAATAGAATAGAATACAATAGATAATAGAAAATCCTCATTGGCCTTACCCCCGGCACAATAAGAAAAAAGAATGTAAACAGTATAGTATATACTGAGCACAGAGATAGACCATCTGAGCAGCCATCAGCTGGGTGATGCTGGAAATGACTGTTTTCTTTGTAACTTTGTTTAGTTTTCTTTGTAACTTTACCAAGGAATGCCTTGATTTATCGAACATGAGAAAGAAAGGTAGGATAATAGAATGCATATAGGCTATTAACCTGTGATGGTGGAAAAACTCAAACGAAGAAGGACGCTGATCAGATTCGGCTATTAGGTATCCTGACTTGTGAAACAAGTTTGATCTTTCACTCTACTGCCCTTGCTAGACCAATGCATTTGAATGGAGAGACCAGACGGGGGTTTTGCGCATCTGATGGGGTGTGAAGTGCCTTTAACTGCTGGCTCTTGTTTTCCTACCGCCTACCAACAACTAATCTACATACGCTACTACTGCAGCACTAGTATAGGCTATCATACATGTTAGTGTTACCTGCTGTTGTGCAAAGTAGCCAGGTGGGTCCTTGGTGCACAAATCGAACACATTCTCGCGTGCACGTGTGAGCATGCTCCTGCTCCAAAAACTGGTGGGACGCCGTGGTACTGCGTGCAATGAGCACTGCACCACTGGAAGCATCTCAAACCCACGGTGGAGGGGGGGGGGGGACTTGCGTTATCAACAACTTCCAATGCGTTTCTATGTGCAGTGATACAGACGTATGTGTGCGTAAATATAAGGTTAATTTGGGTTTGTGCATGTAAGATGCCATAGCATATCCTCTATGGGAGTCATGCCCATAGAGTTCCCTTGATATTTTATATAATAATATAACAAATATTCATGTTGTCAAAGAAAGCTCAACCCTCTCAGACACCTGAAAACAACTTGCCATAGAAGTTACACTATAACTGATTGGATAAATTGGATAAAATGTTAAGAGCTGAACATTTTAAATCCAATTAAAATTCCATAATAAATGCATTTTACATTGAATCTCATACCATAGCATTGGGGTTTTAACATAATTGTAAAGAATTAACTGAAAGATGTGTGACAATCACAGGTCCAGGTCAACAGGAACACATCTTAGCTGGATTCTAGGGTTGTCTACATTTTTCATGTTTAGGGACCTGTTGTCAGCTAAATAATTCAACAGGATAGACTATGAGTGGTTTGGTCCATCATTTATTCAACCAAAATAATCGGATCTAAATAGGAACAGGCATAAATAAATAAGGTACAACATTTTACTATGGAATAGCTCTCTGTATGGCTGTGTCATGTTGCTCTCTGCGGAACTCCACACTATTTAACTCTATGTAGCAAATTCATATATCCTAGAAATAGTTTAATTTATTAAAATCATTTCATTCAGATCACTAAAACCATTATGTTAATCAGGAAGGCCCTCTCAGTTGCAGTTATGTTTATCTCCACTAAGTGGCAGTGTATACCATAATAATGAAAAACTGTGATAAATATGGATGAGGGTGCATTTTGAGTGCTCACCTTTTAGATATTCATTTAGAAAATATTTTTAAAATAGGTTATGTAAATTTTCACTACACAAAGCAGAAACAGTTCATTGTTGAGACAGTTTCATAACCAGTGGTGGACAAAGTATATACTCAAATAAACACTCAAGTATTCAAACAAATCAGAAATATTGAGCTTGTAAATCGGCTATTTTCACTCTGAAAGTGGTTAATTAAAATATTTGAGAAAAGGTCCACACACTGGTAGCTCCCAGTAGAATATTTATTAAATATATAATAGTTAGCACAATTGTGCTAACTATTTAATAAATGTTCTACTGGGAGCTACCAGTGTGCAGACTTCCTCTTCCTTTTCTCTAATGTATGTATTGTGGTTCAGCACCTGAAAAGTTTTTTGGGGATGTGCGTGCTTCCTTGAGTTCCTTCTGAACTCTAATTAAAATATTTGACATTTGGGTTCCAAGAGTCCCTTCCTAGAAATGTAGTGTACAAAAAAAAACTAAAAACACTGCTCATAACAGTTCAAACTCAGACAAAGTCACCATTATGCCATTAGTAGAAGGGAAATTCCTTTTTAGCATCAGCTGATGGCTGCTCAGAATGAGACAATTTAATTTTCTATTTTTTTTGAAAATTAAAGCAGTAACAAAAAAACACTGTTGTTTGGAAAACCTGTTGTTTTACATCTTCATTCCTGAGATCTGACTGATTATGTAATTTTGACCTTGACCTTGATTCTGATTGTGGCCTATTATTTTAGAGTTAATCATTTCTTCCGGCAACTTACTGATCATTCCACCAAGTTTCATGCTTATCCACCCATCCATTAATTTTACCCTGGAATTTTATTGTTGGTTGTTCTTGATTCAAGGTTGGAGACAGAGGGTGCCTTTGCTGACAGAGCTCCTCAACTCTGGAACAACCTGCTTGCTTCGTCTTCTTTTCAGTCCCATCTTAAAACCTACTTGTATCGAAAGACCTTTTGTAATTTTAATTGTTTGTTTCCCTTCATGTTTTATTTCTCACTGTACTTCATGACATGTATTAATGCCCTCATTGTGCCTGATGATAGTCCTGTCATTTTGCCAGCATGTCACTTAACAGTTTGGTTCTTTGTTTGTTTCACTTTTCATTATTGCCCACTGGGCACCAATTCTATGCCTGTCCTATTATCCTTTTATGATCTTTCCCAAGGTTTCTTCCTTTATGTAGTTTTCCAAGCCTGACTGATGAAAGACAGGGATGTTGTTTGGTTTCCTTTGTTAATCTCTTGTTAATAGTTGCTTTTGTAAAAAAAAGAAGAAGAAGAAGAAGTAGAAGATAAATATTTAAAAACACATAGCAATATAGTACAAATGCTTTTCTCTTTTCCTTTTTTAACATGGCACTGTGTATGGTGTATCTGCTTAACTCCATATACCAGTTCAAATCCTAGGAAATGTATTCCATGTCAACATGATGCTATAAGCATAAGGTATAACTATGTTTGTGTTTGTTTAGTCACATACTTTTCCCTTCACATTCCTTAAGCCTTAGGCACTAAAGGTATCACAGCAGCCTTTGGTTAATAATCTGAAATGATCCAATTATACTTGGTTTTACGCTTTCAATGAAAGACACATACTTAATGCAAGTATGCAAATGATGCAGATGATGAGTGATGAATATGCCAGGTGAAAAGATGGTGGCAGTTAAGTGCCAATATATAAACATACAGTGTTGTACACACTGTACACACAGTGTGTACACACTGTACACACACACACTAGAGGTTCGGGCTACTACGCGGCCTTCACACTTACGTTGCACTGTCTATCCCACCAATATGTCTGAGTCAGTGTTGGGGGCTATGTCAGAGTACCCGTTGTAACCGTTGTACCTGTCTGTCTGTCCCTTTTATGCCCATATATGGAGATATCTGTACCTGTCAGTGCTTGTCCCTTTTATGCCCATATATGGAGATCCCTGATGTCATCAGTATATGCCCATATATTGGGATGCCCATATATGGGCATATTTGTTGGATCGGCGGTTCTGGGCAACAGGATATCCGAACCACTCGACAGCGGGCACTGCAACTCCCTCGAGTCCTTGCCGCTGCGCGTGCCGAGTTTGAAGTCTGTCGGTCCCATATATGCACATGTTCATATATGGGCATAGCGAGCCAGCCGTCCCATAAGTCAATTTTAATATAGGATATACAGTATATATACACAGTTATACGTTATACAGTACATATGTTCGTAATAATGTGCAAATATCCAGCAAAAATAGCAGATCTATAAGCTAATAATTGCTTTAGTAGTCTTCAGCTCCGCTTGGCCAAGTGGTTAGAGCCAGATGGGTGGGTCGCGAACACTTTAAAGATTTTAAAGTGGGCCCTGATCTAGAAAAGGTTGGGAACCACTGGGTTAGGGTGTCCGCCCTGATACTGGGGGGTCGGGATTGAACCCGACCCCTACACCAAATCTACAATTTATGGTGTAGATGGAAAAAAAGAGGTGGCTTCTGTAAGTACAGATCCCCGGGGGGAACCGCCAGTCAATGAAGTATAGGGTTTAAGTGGTTAGAGTTTACACACTGTGCAACTCTCTGGCTCGCCAACTTTGAAAAGGACTGCGCCCAACGTGGGGCTCGAACCCACGACCCTGAGATTAAGAGTCTCATGCTCTACCGACTGAGCTAGCCGGGCATGCAGCACATGCTGATAAGCGCCCTACACGTACCCTCCCCCCAACTTCCCAAATTCTTTCAAGAGCCACGTGGGGGGTGGGGTAGAATGATGTGGGGGTGCTTTCAAAAAGCACATGGAGAGGAGAATGAATGGAGACCTCCTCCCTACAGCTAGAAATGTAACCCATGGGGTCTCCAAGGCCACAGACAGATTCACTGTCTGCAGATAATCATGAATAGTCCTTATCTATGGAATCCCATTTCCACCACTGAATAAAATGTAAAAGAATTGTTTTCTTTTCTCTTGGGTTTTTGTCTCACAATTGTGACTTTTTATCTGAGATTTTTAAAAAAAAAATATCAGCACTCACTCACCCACCTAAATTGGCTTATGTTATTAACTCACTAGGTGCATAGAAAATTCTGTTCCTTCCACATAGGAATAAATATACCTGCAGCACATATGTTTCAGCTGGACCTTCCTCACTGCACACTGAGGAAGGCCCAACCGAAACATCTGTACACATGTTCTGCTCTGCGGACGGAGAATATCACGCAACAGGCATTCGTCACTGATAAGAGAGTATGTTAAATGCCTAAATTGTATTTATAAATTACTGCTAGCACATAACCCTAACGAGGAAACACATTTCAGCCCGAGCAAAGCGAGAAATGGACGAGAAATGCTGGGTGATCATTAATATCACATATCCAAAGCTGTATTTTCTTACAATGAAGAGAACATTAATGTGACCATGAATTTCTTGATTACGGAGTATAACATTTGTCCTCATTTCCAGAAAGGAATAGAGTACAGAAGTCCTGACGTCACTCGTTCATCCCCCGGTTCGTAAAGTAATTTCTCTATGGAGAATAACATTGGGTCATCTTAGAATCGTCTCATATAAGAATTGTGTTCCAAAAATAAACAAACTGTCTCGGCGATGTTGTCAGGGAGGTGGCTCTGTATCGTTTATGATAGTCAGTCACTTATATTTGATACAGTCTGTTTCTGGCAAAAATGTAACTAATTCGGCGGAAGTAACATTAGCGTTTTCTCACCGTCAGTTGATTGATTGATTGATGTACTTTATTTAGTAAGACATGAGAACAGTACATGACAGTACATAACAGTACATGGAAGTACAAATTCACAATACAAGGTCTACTAAACTGGAAATCTCATTAAGCACTGAGCTTGTTTAAGATGAGAACCCCATGCACACAAATCATGATGACATATAAGAGACAGACAGATATACACACTACTATACAGAATGTCATACAATCAGTTTACAGGTTACTGGTATGAAGAGTGAAAAATATGTACAAAAGAAGAAAGAGAGGGGGGTGGTAGGGGGGTAGGTTTAGGACATGGGGTAGGTTAGGACTTGGACAGGGGCCATTTTTGAATTGCAGCCTCCTGAAGGTGTATCTTTAGGGCAGTTACGAAAGTGAGTAGGGTTTTACACTCCTTCACTCCTTTTGGAAGGGCATTCTACATTTTTGATGAATAGCATGAGAACGAGTTCATTCCCTTTGTTGAGCCAAATCTGGGTTGAACATGATTTGTGGAGCTGCCTCTGGTGTTATGATCATGGACTTCATTAACATTATAAAGACTGACCCCGACGGGATTTGAACCCGCAACCTTCTGATCTGGAGTCAGACGCGCTACCGTTGCGCCACAGAGTCCTGTTGATGCTTCATATCCATAAGACTCAAACCGCCGGGGTCATTTGTTTATTTTTTTATTTAACACAGTTCTTATTTGACGCAATATTAAAGACGTCTATGGGGATTATGGGGTAAATTACGTCAGACTTCGGTGCTGACACCCACAGTCTACTCTCATCTGCAGAGTGCAACACTATCCGAAACACAGAACTTGTGGGGTGCCAGTTCAACTCAAATGTTAAATGTTTATAATGTAACAGGGAAACAGTCTGCCTTGGATCCGCAATTTATAACATAATGCAATGTGTTTGATAATGTGAGTGATCAGTACAGCTATCCCTTGGGGTTATACCTCAGCTAAAGTTAACAATCGAGTTCATCACCCGTGTTCTTTTGTCACTCCTCTTATCCATATCAAATAAATATTATATAAAGATAAATATTTTTTGCCCTTGGTATGTGTAACCTACCACGGGCAAAACACCCACAGGCAATATTCTCTCAGGCAATGATAAATGCCCGGGTGATAGTAGGTCGTTTGCCCTAAAAAGAAATGAGTAGCCAGTAGTCCTACCTTTACTTTTGAAATGTTCTTATTTTCTTTCTCCTTTCCATAAGTATTTTCCTCAGTCTAAAATGTCTTGTCTTGACTGCTCCTGTAGAAAATGGCAATAATAATAATAATAATAATAATAATAATGCATGATTAAGCAGCTGTAAAACTATTTAAGTTTGGCTGCTAAAAAAGACTAAAGTGCACCTTAGCCTTGGATCAAGACTATCATCAAGATCAAGACTATTTTTGTTTTAATCTAGTCTGACTTTTTTTTCCGTATCTAAGTCTTGGCTAGCACCCCCCAGTGCGTCCTGGACTTTCAACAGTAAAGCCCGTAGTTCTCCATACATGTACATAAAAAAAATATAAGGTGCTTACCCGGTTTCCCCAATTGTTAACTAGCTCTGTGGAGTCTTTGTGCAATGTATTAGTCCGTATTTTTCAATAGATATGGGTTTTATCCTCCCGTCTGGTCTGTGTCGGATTCTGTCGGAAGATCCCTCAATGGGCAGTAGTCACGGGGCGCATCCCGTGAAAGCCGGTATTACACTCAATTTAACTAGGAAGTAACCGAGGGGGGAAATGGCATTCGGCCACAGACGGGATTAGAACACATATCTATTGAAAGTTATGGGCTAATACAAAGACTTCGCAGCGCTAGTTGACATTTGGGGGCAACCGGGTAAGTACCTTATATATTTGTTTTGTACATGTACGGAGAAGTACGGGCTTTACTGGTGAAAGTCCAGGACGCACTGGGGGGTGCTGCTAGCCAAGACTATCGTAGATATATATATATTTTAAAATCGATAAAATACAACTATGATAGTCTTGATCCAAGGCTACCTCCACCACGTGAAAACGGGATATCAATTTGACGTTTTCAAAGTAATTTAGCCGTTCCATCTTTTATCAAAGTTAGTACACGTTTTTGCGTTTATCTTGCAAATGGTGATTTGAGCCAAGGCCTAGCCCTGAAACATGACTGCCATACAGACGAGACGAGACGAGCCGCAGCCATGGCTAAACCGGGCCTAGACTAGTTCAGGAGAAAACACATGTTGAAGTTGCATGGCATGCTGTGAGGCTTTCTCCTCATGGATGGTCACAATTTAACAATAGCCTAGCCCTAACCAAGTAAGCATACGCATGTCTGCCTGCAATGGTCACACAAACTTAGGACAGTAAATAATTGCTGCTATAGTGTTTCTTACCTGAAAAGGTGTGGTTATTATTAAAATATCCTGTAGGATTAGGTGTTGGGAGATATGTGTAACAAATGTGAAGAGCGTAGAGACCATAGAGCCAGCCAGAGCGCCCCCTACCGTTTGGGAGATAACCCAGTTAATTAGCTGACTGACCCATCCCCTGTTATCATGCGAGTCTATGGTACACACGCACCACGCAGGCACGGCGCGCGTGTGCGCACACGCATGCACACGCACGCACGCACGCACGCACACACACACACACACACACACACGCACACGCACACACACACACACACACACACACACACACACGCACACGCACACGCACACGCACACGCACACACACACACACACACACACACACACACACACACACACACACACACACACACACACACACACACACACACACACACACACACAGAGAACACACATTTCTATCAGGTAGCCTATGATCAGTGGTGTGATCTAGTTTTTTTCGGAGGGTATACGATACGGCCGATCTACACCAGACTTTTCAAAGCGCGCGTATGCGTGGCGCGTAGAGTGCGTTTGTTTAGATCCAATTGATATCAATGATAGCGGCTACACCAGGCGCGCGGATACGCGAGTCCCGCATACGCAGGCTTTAAAATAGGACTGGATCTAAAAGTGCGTGTGTGCGTGTGTGCGTATATGCGTGTGTGCGCGAAAAAAGTCTGGTGTGTTTCCAATTATTCCCTGCGCGACATGCGCGATATGCTATCGCGTTTTCAATGGATGAAATGGTTATTAGACACGCTTTCCCCCCAAAACATCTGCACTGTATACGGCGTATACAGCGGGACACGGTAGAACACATCACTGCCTATGATGATGACTGTCAAAGCAAATTTACCCAGGTCAAAAAAGATATCATGTTGGTGATTTGCCAATGGATTTAAACCAGCCAATGCAGTTTTGTCTATATCATTTTTATTTTTGTAATTTATTTTGCTATTCAAATTATGCTGACTGACCTTGAATTTGGATGAGTAGACCTACCCTAATTTAAACAAAGTTTTCAATATTAGACTACAACCACGTCCACTTGCAAATTACCGAAGTTCTGAATATAAAACTTTATTTAGGAGTATAGCAAAAAGTGTGTTTTAAAGAAAACACAAAATGTATAGTATGACAGTCACAGACAGACGGACGGACAGACAGACAAACGGAAGGTCAGACAGACGGACAGGGGCAAAAGTAGAATCTCTGGCCTTTTGTTGTCCAGCCTGGTGGATAAATAAGATACGAAAAAGGGTCATCAGGTAGCAACCAGCAACGCACTGGGATTAGGAAATGGTACCGGAGACCGCGTATATTAGGTTATACTGTTCTAGTTGGCACTATACTATACTGAAAAAAAACTTGCCTGGCTCTCAGCACTTGGACTAAAATACAGTCTTCAATTGACAGAAGACATCCTAAAACAAGGGTAGATGTTTAGATTAGATTTGTCTGTCTCATTTTGCCTTGCCTAGAGAACAACATAAGTAAAAAGTGGCTCGTCATCTTACCCACTGTCTCCATCGCCAGACAGTGAAATCACCTATAGCTAGAAAAGTGCGCTCCTCAGAGTGCAGGTCTCCGCCAGGTCAGGATGTCTACCCAGGGCCCTCACATTCTAGAAGGCAGCTATAGACAGTTGGAATGGTATATGATATATCTGGCTAATATGTCTTGTTTACATGACTTTAGAGATAATGTGTACCGATTTGTGTGAGTTTTGGACAAAAGTTGTAGGAGTTGTAGCAAAAAGTGTGTTTTGAAGAAAATGCTAAATGGTGGAAAATCTAGTTGGCACAAATGGGGAGTTGCATCATGATCCAAAGAATCCAGGGAAAAATATCATTTTGATTGTGAGACCTACGGTTCAACAGTTTTAGGCCAAAATGTGAACATTTACATTGAAAATAATTAACAAACAACCAAAAAAATAACACATTCTGAAGATAGAGAGGTAGCACTACAGGTGTCCCTCAAACCATCAAATCATTTAGGGAATATACTATAATTATAGGCTAATCCAAAGAGAGAGGAACGGTTATTATGACCAAAAGAATGGTATAAATAATCCAGGTCTAGGAAGGTAGGTTTGAAGATTTTAAAAGGCCTTTAATTCAGTGGGCTGGAGACATTAAATATACATATTATTACACATATTATACACATATTATTTTATTGCCTGGGCATGGTTTCATTATTATGCCTTTTTTGTAATATTGTTGTAGGGAGTATACTATTGTATTACTGTACTTATCATAATATTCTGTTAACAGACTGAACTAAGTAGGTTCAGTCTGGGCCAACTAAAAGGTGGTGAGTCAGCCAGCTTGGCAACCTCTCACAAACATGATTTTCACAAATCTAAACTTAATGACAACAGCCGGGTGTTTGGATTCAGACATAAATAACCCACTTGAGCTTCAATGAAATCAACATTGCCACTGTTTATATTTCATATTTGTCTCTGATATCCTGCGTTTGTTGGACGTTTTTTTATCTGAGATCTGCTGCTCCTGGATACCTTGGTGAAATACTGCTTCCTCTCAAGACGAGGGTTGGCACGCCAACAATGCCTGGCAGGAAAAGGTCCTGACTCTTGCTCTCAGACACATCTCTGTGTGTGTCTGTGTGTCTCTGTGTGTGCGTGTGCTTGCGCACACATGTGCCTGTGTGTGAATGCATGAGTCTTTACGTCTATCTGTGCCTCCAGGGAGCCACTGTCAGCTACCTACGTCATCATGTTGGATTGAGACACAGCATCAAATAGACCGCTGAATGAGAAGAAGGAAGAGCGTGTGCTATTGCCTTCCTGGCCTGCTGTGCACCGGATAATCCTGTTCATGATCCCATAAAGATTGGATCATTAGGGCAAAATTTCCGACCTACACAAGTACACATCTTGGAATGGGAAAGTACACAAAAGAGACTGCAAGTCAGCATGTGATCAGTAGCGCTGTGATTTGTCACAACATGGTTGTTGTGGGATTCCTATTTTGATCGAATTGCCAATACCAATTGTGATCACTCTAATAACATGTTAATTACTTTACATTATGTTTAATGTATTAAAAAATATTTAGCACAATCTTCCAGCAATTTGCCTCAGTCATTGTCACCATGTAAACGACGTATGGAATTTCTGGAATTTGTTCTCTGTAATCTCATGTGAAATCAATTTATCCATCATCCTGTTTCAGAGATGACCACAACGACGTGTCCCAAACATGTTGTCAAACAGAAAAACATCAGGAGGGGGTCTTGGTGCGTGCATGTGCGTGCAGTGCCCTCCGTGTTTTTCATTTTTCATTGTGCCATGTGTGCTTGTGGGCATACACCTCTGTACTCTGTATATATACTGTATGTGCTGTTATGTTAACCCCTCTGTACTGTATGTGTGTGCTGTTATTTTAACCCCTAGGCTCTGTGTACGGTATGTATGTGTGTGCTGTTATGTTAACCCCTGCCGTCGTGCGGAGCAGTGAGGGCAGGCAGAGAGGGAGGAATGAAAGAGGGAGGGGGCCAAAGCCAGGATGGAGTCCTGCAATGGGAAGTGTGCGGCCAGCAGTTTATAAACTCCACCATCGTGTTTACACCTCACTCACAATCTTACCTATTCTCACGCTAACAGAGCCACAGAGGGGAAACGTCTGACTTCACTACAGCATTGAGGTTGTCTGTGGAGCTGCACTAAGCCAGGAGAGGGGATAGTTCAGCAACTATCTGCAATCCTCAGCACTTGGTTATCTGAAAAAGACACAGAACTCACGTGGTTTATCTGAAGTAATTCAGCACTGCCTTATCAGTTCATCTGGCATTTGATTTGGGAGAAGAAACCCTTTGGGCTTGGAGACACAGACCAGTCTTTGTTCT
The DNA here is from genome assembly GCF_963280865.1 of Gymnoscopelus braueri. NCBI lineage: Eukaryota > Metazoa > Chordata > Actinopteri > Myctophiformes > Myctophidae > Gymnoscopelus > Gymnoscopelus braueri. The sequence continues at coordinate 32,868,812 of NC_137611.1, forward strand.
CTCAGTGGTTTAGAGTGAACATCGTTTGAGCTGGGCTTGGCATTTCAGAATCCAGCAAACTCCAGGACATGAGTATTCAGCACAGTCGCAGCCCTCGCCACGGTTTCCAACTGGAACTGCCCTGAGTTCTCTGTATCTGAAAAAGCACAGTGAATCACTTCATTTGCAGAGGATTGATTTCACTGTGAGCCATTGTGCTCTTCTCTGAACTTTGTTTGTGGCGCTGACTGACAAGACAAGATTTCTGTGGCTCTCCTCTCATCATAATCTATGTACAACAACAGCTACGCACAGGCCGCCAAGTTAAGGCTGGAGGCCCAGAGGAAGATGCAGTACCGTTCAAAGGGCAAGGGCTGTGGTTACTATTTGCGTGTCATTTTCTTCTTTTCTTCGCTCATCCAATCCCTCATCATCGTCAGCCTGGTGCTCTTCCTGGTGTATGGAAAGCAGCAGGACGCAGCGTCCAACGAGCGCATCCAGGACCTGGAGGAGAGCTTTAGCACACTCTCCTTGAAGAATGTGGCCTTCAAGCTGCAGAATAAGAACCTCACTCAGAGGCTCAATGTCACCTTGACTGCAAAGCTCCGTGACGACTGGGAACTGGAAAGGCTACGCTTGTATGCCAACCGGTCCATCTGGTACATCAATGATTGCAACTACAAGCTGGTGAGCATGGCCTCTAGAAATGTTAAATGGCAAATTATCAACATGTTATTTTTCTTTCTTGAGTATGTGGTGCACAAGTTTTATGATGCTTTCAATGTCCAGCTTCGGTTGTGTGAACCCCTAACCTTTACCTTTAACTATAGAAGCCTATATCAAGCCTTCTGTCAACATTGCTTACAGCTGGTAGTGCCATACTGCAGAGTGATATTAAGTAAACAAGTATAGAAAATGCATTAACATTTTGGACATCATAGTCCTATGTTAATTTTATTTGCCAATGGATTCTTCATGAATAGGTTCCATGCGGGATTATTGATTCAGTACTGGCGTCTCAGTATTTCTGGAGTGTAATGTGTTCTAAGCCGATTCCTCAGGGACCAAGTTGGCAAGCTTCAACCTGGTTTGTTTGAACCTGGCTTGAATTCATATTGTTGAGTCCTTATAAATAGGCCTACTGTCAAAATATGCACATAATCACACATTTTGTAGAACCAATGTAGGCTATGTATATGCTTTCCTTGTAATGGTGCAGGATGCTCATTGCTGCTCAAAAGAAGAAAATGTCCTATTGTCTTTTAATACAAAGGAGTAAAGAGTCTGTGGCCGAACGGATATCAAGTTACAAATCCTAAAATAGTAGTTTATTGACAGGACAACAAAAAAGGTCTGCTTATAAATCCTGCTTATAGGTAATCATATAAATGTATTGTAGCCTACAGAACTTTGTACACAAAAATTGAATTAATTATAATAATAATCAACACAACCTTGGCTGATGATCAAGTATACAGCGTTACGAATAAACTCCAATAGTTCAAGACTATATACAGTATACTATATAGACAGCGACGATAACGATATGCTATGTATACTGTGTGTGTGTGTGTGTGTGTGTGTGTGTGTGTGTGTGTGTGTGTGTGTGTGTGTGTGTGTGTGTGTGTGTGTGTGTGTGTGTGTGTGTGTGTGTGTGTGTGTGTGTATAATGGCAAAACAAGTGTGGTGGTAATTGTTAAAAACCTTTTTCACTAAACAGAGTCAGTGTCTGAATCCAGTAAGGCCCCAGGTACCACATTATGTATGCCCACGGATTAATCTAAATGGTAAGTGTGACTTTGTGTAAACCCACCACCACGCAATCTTAATACTTACCTTTACAACTCAACATATTCCTGTATGGGATGGGGTGGGGGGCAGAGGGTTCAACTGCATTGTCTCTGTGGATGTGTAAATGTGTATATTGCAGTATACTTTAAACCAGTTGACCCCAAGGTTCCTTGATGAGTTATGGGATGAGTTACAGGGTGTGTACACATTTGTACACTCTCAGAGTTAGGATTTTACTGGGTAGATCAAACATTGCATCGCCAAATTAACATCAAAATGGGGGTCCTTGAAATGAAAACGTTTGAGAATTACTTTAAACTTTCCCCTGTGTTTATGTTGTTTTCCCAGGTGATTGTGGCACGCAGGTGGAGCAACTGAGGGCAATGTTGGAACTGCTGCAAACCAACTTCACCCAAATCTCTCATTCTCAAAGGATGGAAACGGAACAGGTGGCCAAAGACCGGGACACCATCAACTTAGAGGCCATCCAGCTGAGGAGGGACAAAGCCATGAAGGAGAAGGAGCTGACTGGCTACAAGCTCAAGTGCAAGGAAGACTTTACACGCTCCCTGAGTGGCATCTCCAACGTGTCCCGGGCCTTCCTGAACAAGATCGACTCCCTGTTCCCCCAGCACATTCCCTTCCAGCTCAGCTGCATCAAGCAGAGAGACAACCTCGAGCAGATCCGTAACAACTGCACCAGCCTGTCACGGGAAGTGGAGGACAAGTTCCAGCGGTACCTGGATGCCGTGGGAACCCAGGTGTCACAGATTCAGGCCGAGAACAGCCGGCTGAAGGTGGACAACGGGCAACAGAAAGAGGACTACGATTGGTGCAGCAAGAATCGGTCAAATCTCATCTACGAAAACAGGCAGAACGTCCAGAAGGTAAAGTTGTCGTATGATGACGACAAGGAGAAACTGCTGAAGGAGAAGGAGAGGCTCAGAGGAGAAAAGGATGTCATGGAGAAAAGCATCAACTACAAAGATGGACAGATCAAACACCTTGAAGAACAAGTCAAGTTGCTCAATGCTACCTGCTCCTATAAGGTAAGAGGAAATTGATCTTAATATACATTAGCAGTTCTTTTTTTTATGTAGCTTAAAATTATGCCCATATTACTTGAAAAAATTTAAATAGCTGCATTTTATTTCAAGGGGAGAAGTATTTAGAAACGTGGAAAAGGGCACCAAAACAGTTCAAATAAGGCTGAGAAATAATGCCAGTATAAGACATTAAAGACACAACTACTGTACAGTTAACTCCATGCTTGCACACAGAAACACACTCAATTGAGCCTCCTTCATTCACTGCATTGTGTCAGTTGTCATGTGTGGCATTTATGTGGCACATACTTGACACTTCATTGTTTCAAATGAAATTCCAACAGTCAACAATTCCTGTTGCGTCAAAAGACAGATTTACTGTCATAATACCCACAGGAACACTGTGGCATATGCAAAAGCCATTTCTGGTAGGGCATTGGACATGATCCAGCTTTTAGGATATATAGGTGGAGGGAAAACATCTCCCTGTAACAATGGCTGCAGAACAAGAGGGCAAAAAGGTGTGAATTAGGTAAACATCCCTTTCAGCTACAGGCATATTATGCCACTGTCAGGCGGAAACCTTGTATGTCCAAAACCACTGCTTTTCCAGAAACTGGAAAATAAAAAGAACCAGTGTTCAAATGGATCCAATGTAGTTATTATTTAGTCACATGTGTTACTACTTTTCATTGGTTAAATATTTATAAAACCCACTTTCAACCGGCCATCCCATGCCTTGGGCATATCATTATAGACAAAAATAGCAGATCAAGCTCCCAATGCGTCGCACCATGATGAGTTGTGAGCATTTAAAACGGGCTAGCTTTACTACTTTTGCATAACACTGTCATATATGATGAAATGATGATGTATAAAATTACCAATAGCAGTAATTTATTAAAAAAAACTTAAAAAGATGAAATATGGAGATACAAGGGTTCTTCTGCCTGTCAGTAATGGCAGGGCATGTACAATGCATCTGCTATGTTAGGATGAATATAACTCAGAGAAACCAGAGGCCAGTCATTGCTCAAAAACCTGATTAATGACATTCCTTGATGTGTTTTTAATGAGGGGGCTTATTATTTAACCACAATACCAGACTATAGATGCTGTTTACAATGCTTACATCAAAAGGAATACTTAGCAGAATACTTAGAATACGTAGAATACTACATACAATTTTTTTCTTTTCTTTTTTCAAGTATAGCCGATCTGCAATCTCACAATGCATGTGAGCTTGTACATCGGCTATTCTCAAAAATGTTTGGCTGTAATGAAATGCCCAAAAAGACGCCAGAGTGACATTTATGTTTGATCGCATATATTAACAGTTATACCAGTTTTGATTATATATATATATCTCTCATTTCAGACGGGGTCAGGCGTTTCTGGAGGATCTACCTTTGGAGGAGGGTCATCATGGGGGACCAAATTTAACACTGGTGGGGGATCCAGCTCATCTGCTGGGAATACAGGCAGGACAGGGACATCTAGTTCTAGCTCAAGTTTTGGGTCAGCCTTTGGCTCAAGTAAAACAGGGTCAAGCTCAAGTTCAAGTGGATTTGGCAAACTAGGATCATCTAGCTTTGGCTCAAATAAAGCAACCTCAGGGTCTATTGGATCCAGCTCAAACTCAGGCTCAACTGGGCTAGGATCGAGTAAGTCTGCTTCAAGCGGAGTTGGCTCCACTAGCTTCAAGTCAACTGGATTAGGTTCTACAAGTTTAGGTTCATCAAGCTTGGGCTCGACGGGAACAGTGAGGAAGACAGGTTTGGATCGATCATTTGGATCGAGTTTGAGTACGGGGCTTGGTAGTAGCAGTAGCAGTAGCAGCAGCAGTAGTAGTAGTAGCAGTAGCAGCAGCAGTGGCAGTAGCAGTTTGGGCAATTCTGGTCACGGTGAGGCAGGAAAGTCACCTTCCAATGGTTTGGGCTCAGCTGGTAAAACAGATGCTAAGGCAGGCTGGGGCTGGTGGTCAAAAAAAGAATCAGAGGGCAGTAACACAGGACCAGCTGGATCCACAGGACTGGCTAACAAGGGTTCAACTGGGTTTGGGACCAGTGGACTGAGCAGGGGAACAGGAGGTGGAACTGGATTGGTATCCAGTAGTGGAGGAAGAATATCAGGCCAAGGAGGTGAGTATTATAAGCTCTATATTGTAGAGTTGTCTCAGAATACACAATAATCACCTCCCTCTACTTTGATGGAGGTGATCATTGACCATATTCCCACGGCCACATTTTACCTGTGAGGTCCCCCCCACCCATCCACCCCTCTGACTATTACGTGAGAGAAAAATAGCCATCATGTGAATATGGTCAATGACATACAGTAGGTACCCAGCAAGCACAATGACGTCATGATGACGTTATGATGACGCCCGGTCATCACCCCGGTGACGTTCAGGACTAGGCCAGATCACAGCCCATATGGGGATGATCTTTACGTCATTTACAGGACGTCATCACCGGGACATCATATGGACATTTGGACAGCAATTTTGGGTGATGAGAAATGTGTTTAGATGACGTCCTGGAAGTGACGTTTTTGTGGTCAGGATTAATTTTGGTTGAAATCAGGTGATATTCTGGGCCAGATCTGACTTGTCTTGGTTTGACTTGATCTAGCCCCAATCGAGACGTCACTGATTGGTCCGGGTCCTGACTGTGCTTGCTGGGTAGTAATGTCATAATCATCAAAGTAACGTCTTCTCGTGTTTTATCAGCTGCAGTTCAACAACACCTTCAAGACCTGGAGCGAGCTGCCAACCCGACTCGCGCAGAGTGAGTATACAGTACTACACTGCTGTTGCAGCAGCTTTCATTTATTGTTGCAGTGGAAAGTGAAAAAGGAGATAAATTGATTATGAAGTCTTCATTCTGACCATTTGCGTGGTTCCACACGTTTGCTGGGCTGTGTCACAGTAATGTTTTTTTTCTCTATTTCTCTGACTTTCTTTCTCTTTTGTTGTGTCTCCCTTCCTTCCCTTTCTCTATCTAGGGAAAAGGATAAAGAGAAAGAGAAAGATCCATTCAAATCATTTTTTGGTTAGAGAAAAGGAAAACAATATAAGCGAGGAGAGGAGAACTGATATGTCCTTCACTGATATGTCTGTAATACATCCTTCAGTCTCTATCTATCTCCACATCTATCTCAGTCTCTATCTATCCACAATCTCTCTCTGTATCTATCCACACAGGTAATCTCCTCATATTGGATTATCATGTGTGAATAAAAGTATGAACAGTGTTTTAGATTATATGTTTGTAACATATCTTTATGAAGGTCATTCTACAGGATTTGAATAACGTTTGCACTTTTTGTTTTTGATAATGTGAAGTGAATGTGCTTGAATGTGACAAAAGTGTATATAAATTAGCACAATAAACATTGTAAATACTTTAAATAAAAGCACGGCGATTATACTTCATCATGTAAGGTCCTCTTTGTTCTGTCTTGTTTATACATCCAGTAGTATATACACTTGTTTGATAAATTATTGTTTGTCCCCATTTGCGTCACCTATTGTGTGGGTATTTGTCCTATAAATGACTCGCTGTTCCCTACTTTCATGTTCCACGACTCCGGCACCTCTATTAAATCCCTGAGATGTTTATGCTTACCTGCCAACCTGTCAGCAGGCCAGTAGTGGCGGATGGGAGGGGACCAGGGCAAAACCCCACAGTATCAGTCTAAAAACTGATTAATGTCCCATCGGCAGGTTTGAAAGAGGACATTCCACTTAATCACATGAAACCTGCCATCCCTATTCTGGGGTGAACATTTGGCAAAAGTAGCAGATCTACAAAGCGTTGTGTGTTGTGAGAGGGAGGAAAGGATGTCTATCATGCAGGTGTCCGGTGTGTCTACAGGGTTTTTGCCCATAAGCATCCCTGAAATAGCCCTAGGCAACCAAATGATGTCTATTGTTGCATTCTATTGTTCTACCGTAGCTTGTATGGTCTATGTATGGTATAAACAACTGGAAATAGCTGCGCAGCAATGGTCAATGGACCTTGACGTAAACACATGGACATATCTTGATACAAATTAGTGAGATGTTTACAAGGTATTCCAAATCATTCTGTAAAAGAGAATATTAATAATAAATTACTCATTAATAGCATAGCTCCCAGCATTTGTTTAAATTAATTCTGAATTAAAACTCCATTGGCATTAGAACCAATACAAGCTTTGCATAGAGCTCAAAAGGAGCAGTCAAACAAATCACCTTGAGAAGAAACAAACATCCTGTTTGGAGACTGTTCATCCATGAACCAAAAATGTATTGTCTGGGTGCCAATTAATAAATAAACAGGTACACTCAGTAATGTGAGACCTCTGTCACGGATATCCTTTGTTTAATACCAAGTGTTTTTCCAGTAAGAGCATTTTGTATGACGGGCTTCACTTTGAGAGAAACGGAGGGGAGACTAAAGTTCACTGGACGGATGGTTCCGACAGCCCACAAACAGCAGCACACTGACTGCGACACAGAACAACAAGTCCTAACTGTCTCAAGTGGAAAATCCTCTGATGATATTGTACAGTGTAAACATGTGAAGATCCCAGAGGTCCTTTTATTTCCTTCCACTGTACGTCATGACTTCATTGGCTCTGTGAAGTAGCCAATGGGAGGATGGCACAAAAGATAACCTACCCAAAATAGTTGACACTTGGTTGTTAACATTAACTGGAGAAAAAAAAGAAAAGAAAAGAAGGGGGGGGGACATGGTTGCCCGCCTATGGTACTGGCGATATAACCAATGTGCATAGTTCAGTAATTAATCATGTAAAGAAATAATCTAGTTTATTTATTGGACATGGACATCACAATCACATTGGAATAACTAAAGGTTTGCCCTCTTTACTGAGAAGGCAGATTGTCCAAATGTGTTCTTGCATATGGGAACGATACAGTCACCATTTGTTGATGCTAGAGTAATAGTTGCTCTACCAGAGCTCTGACGTCTACTGTACCAACCAGTCCAGAAAACAGAGGTGAGACATGATTATGTAAACATTTAAAAAACATTTTGATAGTACAACAAACCACACACGTTTAGTAAAAAAGTTGTGTTTTCACAAAATATCACAATGGTGCCATCTCATTGGTTTCTGATCCATGATTTAAATGTAATAGCCTGTTTGTATATTGATGTTATTGGTTTTAAGACAGTTAGAGAAGATTGTGACCATGATGTAATGATGTAATAAGCCAAAGTCTGTCATGTACTGTACTGTACTGTATGTATCTGCATTCCTATTTATTTACCATATTCCTTTCCTCCCACTGGTCTAAAGTTGACTCTTTTACTTTGTTAAACATCATTGATATACATGATTGGTGATATTATATCTTTGATGATAACTTTGTGGAAAAAAACATATGAAAGTAAAATAGTTATCACAAATTAAAAGTCCCAATGTCACATTTCTATTATCTACATACATACAAGAGGACCAACAATAATTTGGTGTCTACCAAGTTACAGTATCAGTGCCTTCATCTCTCTTGTCCTCATTGTTGCATTTACCTCAACACTTCAAATATCTAGGTAGGTATTCAGCCTAATCAGACCAGGTAAACAGTTATAATGCATAGGCAGTATGGAGGCAACATGGCTTTCACACATTGTTACACCCTCTGGACATGTCTGGCTCTACTTGTCACGTCAGTGTTATGGACTCCACTAATCCCCACAGAGGAATGGTAGGGGCCACAACGTCTGCCGTTCACTGTCACACACCCCAGGCTGCCACCCCAATTGCCAAGTCAGGAAAAGGAACAGGCGCTTATGATTACGACCTCCTTCCTCGCCTGGGTTCACAGAACTCTGACCTCTTTTGTCTCTGGCTGCTAATGCTCCCTCTTGACCGTGGGTGCTAATTACGTTTCCTATTTGCCTGGCCCCCATCAGTCCCACGGCAGCCCAGGCTGGTAAAGACATCACGGGGAAAAGCGTTCAAACATCTATATGAAGTAACACACTGGAAGCAGCTGGGAGGAAACACAGAGCCTATAGGTACCCCTGTGTGTTGCAGCCCTGACTTCCAACTTGGCCTCTCTTCTTTAAAGTAAGGTAGAAGGGAAATGATGGGTACGGTCAGTGGCCTAAAAGGATATAAGATTAGCCTTAGAACAGTCTGTGTTTGACATTATGGCTTTATGTAACATTTGTTTCCCTGCCCATTCAACAGCTTTACAATTATAGTCATCAGTTCGTTCGCCAAGTTTAAAGTCGATCAGTCAAACGGGCCTCAAGATATGTTAGGGGACAGACAGACATTCACAGAGATTCTGTGCATTTATAGAACGATGCCAGTTGGGAACACATGCCCCTTCAGGTATGCAATACCCAGTGTACCTTTTGTACCCATTGTACGTCAGAGTGCCCATTGTGTACCCATTGTTAGAGTACTAAGTCGAGTATCCATTATCATAGTGATAGGAATTCGGTCGATGATATCGGTATTATGACATCATACTGATTACATCAGAGATCTCCATATATGGGTATTTGCAGATTTATAAATTTACAGATATGTTTTTGGAGAACCGCTGATCCGACCTACTTCACATCGGGCACCGTACTCCCTCGGGTCCTCTGTGATACATGCACGCAGAGTCTGAAGACGATTGGTCTGATTGTTCTTGAGATATGCAGAGAGGTATGCACACACATTTCACCCATTTATAGTTTGACTAGGCCGATGTGCGTTGGAACGATGGCTGTTGGGTATGGTTTTTGAGAAATAAGGCTTCTTCATGACACACATGATGTAAAAAATATATATAATCAAGAACTTAAACATTTAAAATCTGTATACCAGTAAAGATGGTATGCTGGAAAATTCTCACATTGACATAATACCGTTGTCTGCCAAAGAAACGACACAAGCCTGAAACGAGAGAAAGGTGTTTTTCCTTTGGTTTTATTAATGTGTATTTCATCAGCCAAGCTGCTGTAGGCAGAGACAGGCTTTAAATGTCTCTCATTTATCCATGCCATTGATTATCTATCACAAACCAGCTTTACTGGTGCTATACCAGATGCCAGGTTGCAGAAAGGATTACTGATCATGTAGTCAGCTAAGACAGTGAAAGGGGAGTAAAAAGCCACTGCAGTGATTTAGGTTTGATCCCTCAGGGCTACTGGAGGAGGTCAGTGATTATGGTGATACTTGTTCAGTGCTAAAGAAATGTACAGACAGCAGTTACAGTAGTAAGACTGTACAGTAGGTGACAGCCAGGTGGGGACAGAAAGGGAGTAGCCAAGTCCAGCTACAGGATATCCAGTCACTTGTCCTAAGACAACCCTGTGTCCCAAGGAGATTGTTATTAACTTATTAGGTCATTGGGTTCTTTTTTGTGTGTGAATCTGTGCTGTGAAAGGAAATAAAAATGATGCAAAACAAACACTGCTCAAGCTCCAGGTCAGGGATTTTGTTATTGTTTTGGTCTTGAATATGTGGAGTATTATGACCTTGTTGGAGATGAAGCCCATTCAGAAGCTACTGAATCCTTTATATACAATTGAAGGACAGAAATGTTCCTTTAAAGCATGAAAAAACTATTGACCAAGTCAGCGGTGCTGATCAAAGTAGCTCAATTTAGATTTTTTTTTGCAAAGAAAGGGATAGTGGAATAGTAAAATATTCAGTTTGGTCTGTTTATATGCAATGATGTTATTTTGAGATAAAAGTATACAAATTATATTGGTAAATAATCAGTGTTTGATTTTCCTTTTTGCTTGTTCCGATGCAGATTCCATTCACATTTTGTAGAGATTTGTACAGCTATTTTTCAGTATTACTGCACTTTGTTGAATATTTACGTTTCTACCACAGTTAACTTTACATACAGAGAGAGAGAGAGAGAGAGAGAGAGAGAGAGAGAGAGAGAGAGAGAGACACAGAAAAAAGTTTAAAATCAGGAATGTCAATACTAAAATATGAACGGCATCTGCATCGCCTGTATTTGTACACTGTAATCTTTTTACAGTTTATTTTGAGCCCCACTGCTGAGGTGAAGTTAAGAGAGTTAAGTTACAGATACAGAGTAAGAGAAGTATACTGTGAGGTAGGCTACAGAAGTACAGTAGGATGAAAACATCAGAAAAGAGCACCATCAATGAACAAAAAGTATACGACATGATACACCCAGTGGCGTTTGGTGGATTCTAACGTTGACCGGGCCAGAACCGGTTTGGCTAAACTGTTTTTTAATGGCCACTTATTAACAATTCGGCCGAATGCAAATGAGCCCCATTTGAAAACAAAGGCGACTTTCTGTGGTCGGCTACAACAGAATAGGGTGAGGGGCTGCTAATGTTGATTTTTAGTTTTTTTTCCCCTGGATCTTGCCCCTACACAGGGACAAGCTGGGTTTACAGACCGGGCCATGGCCTCGTTGGCCCCAATGACGATACGCCCCTGGATACACCATGTTCAACAAGCCTGAACTATGCAGGACACAAAATACACACAGACACACTGTCCCAGTGTCGAAAAACAGTATCCCACCCAGAGCAACGACAAATATGTAATTAAATGGTATTCATTCAAACAATACACCCTGTACAATAATAGCCTGTAATCACAGTGTCATTACAGAATCCCACCCTAAGCTGATGCAAATACATAAGCAAGGTACTCGCGAGCACATACACACAATCAGACAGGGTTATGACATCACAGGAAACACAGATTTAGCCACCGCCTGTAGAGCCTTGCGGTCGTGTTTTTTCCATATAACCGATGCAGCCGACCAGGAGGATACCCTGTGCACCTGCAGAAGTTACACAATACACAGTGTCCTGGAATCCTTGCTAAACCTCTTCAGTCTGTGGAGGAGGACCATATCAATTATTTAAAGGTAGAATCAGTAACTTTCAAACCCTACCCGAGATTTTAACCCCAGTTTCCCACACTTCCCCACTTGTCCAGGGGAGATATTGAGCTCATGAGATTCAGGCATTACTGGGCTACTTACTACTTATCAACCAGTAGGTGTCCTAACCGATACCAGTCTAGAGTCTAAATGTCTCAATAGAAGATAGAGTTGAGATGTGACACGTTGTGAGCTTGTAGATCTTTTAAAGGTTTTACAGATTTTGAAATGTTTTATAAATAGTAGCCTACTAATTCATAATGAGTACTTTTACCACCTCCAATCAATGCAGAACCAGATAGTTACCATACAGTTTGGTTAATATACGTTTTATTCATTTTAAAAAAATCTAGATTGCAGTTTTTAGTAGTAAGATTTGTCTTGTTAAATAGGTCAGATTTGGTTTCACATTGGAACATAATCATGGGTTTACTGAGTACTACTGCTATCTAGTGGTCATACTATTGCACTGCCATCGAGGCTTGGGAATCTGACATCAAAAAGTCACGCCGCACTGACTTCTGGGATATGTAGTAACATAGCTAGCACTGCAGTTGTACAGTTTGTGAGACAGGGTAAATTAGTTGGAAAGGAAATTAGTTTAACTCATGGCAAATTATTAGACTTGTTTGAAGGGACATGACCATTGAGCTATAGCCTGTAGACATGACATGAAAACATGAAAGGGTTCAGAATTCTAGCTTTGGGTGGGTTGGAAATTCCTAAGTGATGATGAGAGTAGATTTTAGCAATAGTATCATTAGATAAGATAAGATAAGATGTTTATTGTCACTGTATGGAACATTTTGAAGATCATCCACTTAAAACAAGCATCTGCCATAAACTGTCCACCATAGTCAAGTCATCATAGTCTATTGTCAAATAACAAGACCAGGTGACCTGGTTCTGCCAGACCCAGAATAAGTACTTTATAAGATCAGAGCACTACGTCACCGGACTTCACATGACGTGTCAGCCTGTGTCTATGCCCATGTATGGACGAAAGGGGGACAGACTTTTTTGGCTGGGGCCGGAGTACAAAGTGACCATGCCCATGTATGGACGAAACAGGTACAAAGCCTCATGTAAGCCCGACCCCTTGGGTCTGGCAAAAACATCCATAGTTCATAGCCTACAATAAAAATCTTGAAAAATTAAAATATTCTAATAAAGGGAGACCACGGAGAACCATCCTGTGTGTGTGTGTGTGTGTGTGTGTGTGTGTGTGTGTGTGTGTGTGTGTGTGTGTGTGTGTGTGTGTGTGTGTGTGTGTGTGTGTGTGTGTGTGTGTGTGTGTGTGTGTGTGTGTGTGTGTGTGTGTGTGTGTGTGTGTGTGAGAGAGTGTGCGCGCACACGTGTGTACACGTGTGTATGGAGTTTCAACAGAGCTTTCACAGCTTTTGGATCAACAGTGTCATCCTCCCCCTGCAGAAGAAGGATAGATAGACTCGGCCTGTCCTTAGTGATAGGCAGAGGTGGACGAAGTACTCGACCCCAGTACTTGAGTAAGAGTACAGATACTTGATAATTGTTTTTAAATATACTTAAGTATTCCAAAGTACATGCTTTGAAAAATACTGAAAATACTGAAAAGTACAAGTAAAAGTAAAAGTAGAAGTACATTTCTTAATTTTGATATCAATGAATCGCTGTAATTGCGAACGCAGCGGAAGGAGGCAGTGGAGCTTACTATGAAACCGTGCTCGGGTTGTGTCTCTCTCTGTATCTCTGTGTGCAGTATGTCTCTGTCTGTGTCTCTGTGTGCAGTATGTGTGGCTCAAATCCTCAGCCCTGTGTGCAGCCAAGTAAATGTCCAATATAGACGTACCATACATCAAATGAAAGGTCTTTGAAAACTGAACACACCTGTCAAGGTTGCGTTTAAGCCCGCCCCTTCCCCCGGAAGCCACGCCCCGGAGAAGGCTCCTAAAAACTCCCCATTGAAACCCCATGTTAAATGAAAAGTGCCCGAATCGCTCCGAAACTTTTTCTACCCCCCCTAAGTGGGACTCTACGAACAAATACTTCGGGCTCGGATTTTGGCTCCGCCCCCCGGAAGTGGGTGAAACAGGCACTTCAAACACTTTGTTGAATTGTTCAAAAACATTCAAAGTATTTTTTTGGTGAATTTGTATTTGTCTAAGATGCTCCTTTTAACGCAGATTTTTTTTCTATTTTTTAGATATTTTTTTATTGGTTACTTATTTTTCTTTTCATTATTATTTAATTTTTTGGGCGTTCGCTTCCCGCGTTCGCGCGTCTTACTTGTGTTTTCACAATGAATTTATAGGACCTTGTAACTCTTGTTTCAGAGAAGTACTGTAACTCTCTGAAACCACCTGCACTGCATGCACTGATGTGCTTGCTTGTAGATGTTATACAAAGCCTTCAGAAACACCTATAAACACATAGAAATGACTGAGGAACCAGAACTAAATACTTTTACTCCTATACACCCATACAAGATGTAACAAAGAGGCGAGCGGAGGGGGAAGCCAGAAACACGGCTAGTGTGAGAGCAGAAGTGTGGCCAATTGCATTTTAGGGAAGAAAAAAACAGCCAACCTAAAGGCCAAACCGCACCAATGCAACTAGTCGCAACTCCTTGCAACAAAACTGTTTTAAGGTCAACCACACCGATGCAACTCCCTGCAACTGCCATTGGGGTTAATGGTTGCAAGTAGTTGCATGTTGCAACATGCATGGCGAAACATTGTTGTGGATGTGGAGTGGGCTTAAAAGTACTCAGTACTTTATAGCCTTTTTAGAAATTTACTTGAGTAAAAGTAAAATATTTGTCTTGGAAATGTACTCAAGTAAGAGTAATACGTATCAAAAAAATCTAATACTCAAGTAAAGTACAGATCCTCAGAATCTGTACTCAAGTACAGTACTCAAGTACATTTACTCCGTTACTGTCCACCACTGGTGATAGGCCTACAATGAATACTACAATGAAGCTAGCACATGGTCGCTGCATGTGCTCAGCCCATAGTTTAATGTCAATCACTCACACGCACCCATAAACTCTGTTCTTTTTGGTAGCAGTGGTGGTCATTTTGGCGTCCTTTTTGGTGCCACAGATCGAAAGCCTATTAATTTCTGAAAATGTTTATATTGATTATTTTAAGCCTGGAACCAAGCCATCCAGACTCTTGGTGAATCATGACCATAAAACATTTGATTCTGTGTCAAAATGTATTTGAAAACCGCAAAAAAAAATGTATTTATTAAATTTAGTATATTATTATTAAATATTCAAATATGTTTTGACACAGAATCAAGTGTTTTATGGTCATGATTCACCAGGAGCCTGGATAGCTTCGTTCCAGGCTTAAAATAATTAATATAAATATTTTCGTAAATCTTCGTAAAAATTAATGGGCTTTCCATCTGTGGCACCACAAAATGGCCGCCACTGCTATGCCCTATAATGTACTGTATTGTATGTTTTTGTTTGTGGTCTCTTAAGTTGTAAGTTTGTCTGTACTGAATACTGATACTGTACTCTTCTACTCTACTTACTGTTACTGTATAGCCTACTGTACAGACACTGTATTGATACTGTTCCTTTTTTATTGATACTGTTTATTTTTTTATCTACTCTGTGTTTCTTACCTGCAGTACTACCTTCAGCAACAACATTTCCCCTGTGAGACTGAAGAAGGTCTGTCTGTTTACTCTTAGTATGTTTTGTATTTGTTTACTGCGTGTACATCACTTTGGTTCAACACTGTTGTTTTAAATGTGCATCGATCCATTCATCCATCCATCCATCATCTCTATCTACAGTATCTTGTTTTTGTCTCTCTTGTTTGTTTTTAAAGTGATGACCAATTCCAATTATGTACCAGCTGTCTGTGGGAAGGATATCCAGGGGGCAGACGTGTATGCCAACTTGTGTTAGTTTAACTCTTAAAGTGAGACCTGTCCATATTTACATATTTATTTTTCTGTACAATGTGAATTTGAATTAAGTATAGACTAGCATGATGAAGTCAATTAGGCTGCCTTCTGGCCTGTATAGCTTCACAATCAATGCCCATCAATACTAAAAATAGATAAACAAATAAATAAATGTAATAAATAATATCTGAAATGCAGCCAAGTGGACTCGTTTGGGCTGTCTGTTGCCCATGTGTTGTTGACTTGATCCATTCCCATGTTAGATCATTGCACCAACAGGATTACTTGTGCCACTGAATAATTGATCCCACCCAAGAAATGCAATTACTGACCCCCTCTAGTCTGACCTGTTGTGTTTGGGGAGAGTAAGTAACCTAATCATTCCTCAGGACGGTGTAAAGGTCAAGGTCACTCAATAAATAAATGTAAGGGCATTATGGTGCTAGCCTAAATAAACTTTAAATAAGTATCTGTATGTAGGCTACACACGTGTGTGTTCGAATTGAGTGACTTGTTTGTCTGAAGTGTAATTAGGTTTGATTACCTGATCGTTTAGGTGTAGGAGGAGCCAGAGAGAGACGATGCACCTTTATCGACCTCCATTCCGTTTTTAACGAAGCTGTCGACCGTTTTGTTTGCGGTGTTTGTTATTGCATTTTCTTTTTTAGCCTACTTGGCCATGGCTGCTTATTCACTTAACTATCTAATGCCATAATAACAGTATGCAGACTATAGCCTGTCAACATTATGCCGGAGCGTGCTGTCCGACGATTGATCAGCCAGCCATGTGCATCGGTGCATTGTGATGATGATGAATGATGATATATATATTTATGCCCCCCATGGGACTCGGTGTCCCCTCCAACTGTTGTGTCGTCACCAGTTACGACTGGAGCGCGTAATGTGTAGGTGTGATCATACATGGCCATCTTCCTCCTCCGTGACAGTCATCATCATCATCATCATCATCAGATCACCAGGGCTTTCCCCGCGCATTCAACACAGAGCGATTATGCAATAAAATTAATTCCTCCAGCCAGGCGCATTTTCAAGTTGCACGCCGACCATTTCTTCTCATATAGATCTCTGCAGCAGCAGGGAACATGCTGCCTGCAGCTGATTCCGATGTAAACAGTGGCAGCATATCTAGCAACAGTCCCACCGACGTCGCAGCAGCAGCAGCAGCAGGGGAGAGGATGGACAGAAGCGTGCCAACCGAGCAGGACAGGACCAAGCAGCAGCACAGTTCTTCAATGCCATCCGGCGTGCTCGGTGAGTGTCACGACAAAAAAACCTAAAATAAAACCGTGTATTTGTCTCGCATGCACTGCAGGTATAACCGATGGGGACTAGATGTAGGCTATTAGTGTTGATTTGCTAAATGAAAAAGGGGAGAGAGAGGGTGTGTGTGTTTTTACGATGGTGCAGGATACCCTGACAAGCTATTCGATCCAACCGAACCCGTACAATACCAAAAGTGGGCAATTTGCTGTCATTCTTCTTATCGTGGTTTGCGTTTTGGTTTGCCCTTTCTTTCCTTCTTTCTTTGCCCCTTGCTGCATAGCATAGGCTACAAATTCCGATTGAGAGACAGGCCCAATAAGTATCAGGTCGTTGTGGTCCACAGGTGCAGAAATAAGTCCTGCAGGCTTTACTTATAAAAATGCAGGTAGCTATAACGTCACTCTGCAGGTTGTAAGCTAGTTGCATCGGGTTTGATTTGCAGGCGTTTTGAATAGACAGTGAAGAAACATAAAATGTGCAGAGTCTGCAGAATTTCGTTTCGTTGCAATTGTCATTGAACAAATTCTTTAAATCCTGTTTTTCTTTCTTTCATCTTAAGCTACAAGCAGGGTAAAAGAGCACAGTGGGGAAGATTGTATCCACATACTTTGTCAGAGCCATAACAACTGTTTTTTCTTGCTGAAAACTGATTTTCATTTCATTTGTGGGTACAAATGTTGCCCAGAGGTGTTCTCTTAACAACATCTTTGGACACAAGATCACCATGGTGCTGATTGAAAGGTCCAGACAGTTCCAATATCCTATAGCTCGGAACAGATGAGTCATGGATATTTATATTTTGTGTCTTATACAGTGTTATCATCATGCCACCACTACAGATCATTTGACTACACTTACTTCTGCTTTTGTTCATTCTACAACACCCACACAGAGGTGGGAGCTTCATTTCAGAAGTTGACAGCTCCTGACAAACTTTTATTAGTGTAAGAAAGGGTACATTGATCAACAAGACTCCATGGGTTTAAGTGAAGATTTAGGTCTATATGGCGGCTGTTAATTTAGGACCTTCAGAAATGGCTTTCAAGTCATCTTAGGTCTCAGGTCAAACTTCACTTAGATATATTTTTTCATAAACAGGGCAATTATTAATGAATTAATGAATATGTTCCACAGAAGAGGAAGAATGACATAGATGGTTACCAAGGCTTGCACTCAAACAACTCAAGTCAAGGTGTTGCTTTCAGATATACAGTACTGTACACAGAACAAGGTGAAAGAGGCGCCACACTCACTCCATTAATATATACTCTACAAAAATATAATGTTTGTAGATGCATAATGAGAATTATGTGGCAAGTTGTTTCGCCGTAGTATAAAAATAAATGAGCAGTGTTCCACAGTCACCACCACTGCTGTAGCTCCACAGCAGCTGGCCTGTAGAATCACCATGCAGTAGCCTATATTTAAAGTGATGGTATTGTTTAGAATTTCTCTGTAATGCTGAAATGCAGATCCAGGCATTTTCTCTGGAACAAAGTGTTTGAGGCAAATGACTTGGCAAAGGATCGAGCTATGAGCAATGATGTCAGTCAGTGGAGTTATTCACTATAAAGCGTCAGTTCTAGTGGTCCAACACTTGTAGGATAGGTAGGACGGAGAGGGAATCGGGGTAGAATCATGAGATGGATTAAATTGCACCACTATGTCAATAGCGAGGCCAGACTTTTCCTGTGGTCAGAAGTTCTGTACAGGAAAAAACACAGAATCAAAGACACACCCATATCCTCCCACAGAAACACACGCACGCACGCACGCACGCACGCACGCACGCACGCACGCACGCACGCACGCACACACACACACACACACACACACACACACACACACACACACACACACACACACACACACACACACACACACACACACTCTTTTGCACCTTATAACTAATTTCTTGTACACACCTTCTGCTTTTTTAAGCTCTCCTCTCCCTTTCTCTGCACCCCTAAAGGAACATGACCCCTTTGACCAGCACCAAAAGGACACCATAGCTCCATTTACAGTTCATCATACTTGCTGGTATAGCATGCAGATTTATAATGCTATTAGGGATTAGAATAGAAGTGGCGTTGGCGTTGAAAGTGAGTGATATGGCTTTGTGCAGGAATGATCTAATGGGGTGGGTGTGTGTGTGTGTGTGTGTGTGTGTGTGTGTGTGTGTGTGTGTGTGTGTGTGTGTGTGTGTGTGTGTGTGTGTGTGTGTGTGGGTGTGTGAGAGAGAGAGAGACGTGTGTGTGTGTGTGTGTGTGTGTGTGTGTGTGTGTGTGTGTGTGTGTGTGTGTGTGTGTGTGTGTGTGTGCTGGACATAGCTGGAGAATGGAAAGAACAGGTTGAATACATCATGACTGAGTTTATAGCCAGGCTGAACCTGATTGATGCTTCACCGCTGCCACTGCTAATGAAGTTGGAGGCTATCAGGCAGGTTGCCCTGTCCAGAATTCAACATCTCTTCTCCAACGTTCACCTAGCATGCAAAACACTTAGTGAACTAAACGACAAAATAGTTCATTTTGTTAGGAAGTGGTTTGGACTTAACACCCACTCCACCAGACACCACATTTTCCAGTCCAAACAGGGGGGTGGGTTTGGCGTCCCAAATGTGGAGTGGATATATAATGCCACAAGGCTGGCTCACCTGCTAAGCATGCTAAACAGTGATGACAAGACTGTCAGGGAACTTGCTAGATCTTCTCTGTTTCTAGATATGAAACGGCGTAAAGTGCCCCTGGCAAGAGAGGGCGAGCCAAGTTCTTTTGAACCTGGGGTTCAAAAGAAAGCCCAACCTTAAAATGGACTCACATGCTACTGGGTTCGGCGTGTCATCAGATTGGCCTGACCTCAATGACCTCTGTGCGAGAACCGGAGTATCCCTACACTGGGTCCGACCTGACTCAGACACTGTAGCAGTCTCTGAGGACATTATTACCAACTGTAGGATCTCAGTAAGGGCTACTGTTATTGATAAAGAACATCATTTATCACCAGTTAATGCACGGAGGTACCTTGTAATGTTACAACAGCAGAACCAACAACAACACTGGACTGGTTTAAAACTACAAGGAAAGCTAGCTTGCCTTCCTACTGCAGATCACACCGTCTCTCACACAATATTCAAAAATTATGCAGTTGATGAGGATATAATCACCTTTACAGTCAAAGCCAGATTACAGGTCCTCCCAACCAGACTCAATCTTTCTCTGTGGTACCCTAATACGTTTCCTCCTCATTGTCTGCACCATGACCACACTCCAATTACTGAAACTCTGTCACATATTCTGAACGGCTGCCATGTATATAAGGGAATGTACATTGCTAGGCATGACAGAATTGTTGACCTATTAGCTAAGGACATAAGTTCGTATGTTTCATCATCTGCCAAAATGTATAAGCACTCTTGTGTTTCAACTGCCATGTTCATGCGCAATAATGAAAATGATGCCTTTTCAGATGTCACAGCTAATACACCAGATGTTGTTGTTGTTGATGAGGACAGTAGAGAAGTGACCATTTTGGAAGTGGCATGTACATTTGATCACAGCCTGGAAGAGGCATTCCTTACCAAGGTGCTTAAGTACCAACGTCTTAAGGATGCTACAAATGTAAACTGCTTGTGTTCATATTTGGAAGCCTCGGTAATGTCCATAAATCAGTTGTGAGAGGCCTGCAGATTGCAGGAATGCCCAAGCCAAAAGCAAAGGCATTGGCAAAATTCTGTTCAATGTCTGTGATAATTGGCAGTCGCCATATATGGAGGAGGCGATGCTTCCTGTACCCGTGATCTGTATTCTGAAAGTTTGCGCATCTACTATTGTTAGTGTTCAAGTATTTATTGTTAAAATGTGAACGCAAATAAAGATGTTAAATGTGTGTGTGTGTGTGTGTGTGTGTGTGTGTGTGTGTGTGTGTGTGTGTGTGTGTGTGTGTGTGCACGTGCACGCGCACAATGCGTGCGTGCGTGCGTGCGTGCGTGCGTGCGTGCGTGCGTGCATACAGTGCAGTGCAGCTTCACTATTACTATTTTTGCAGTATAGCAGTAAAGTTAGCAGTGCCATAAGTACCGGACAGAGACCAAACAGGGCTGGGAACCAAGTTGGTAGTGGTTTTGAAGAGCCCTGAAAGTAATTACAATTTGTAAATGGATGCAGCTCTATGTTAAGCATTAAGTCCCACTGACAGGTCATGTGATGAAATGATTTGACGGAGGCCGACATTTGCTCATGCAGGACAAAGAGTGTCTGGATGAGCGATACAGTTAACCTTCATGGACAGTGAACAATTATCTCTGGTGTTGAGAAGTACTGTACTGTTCTGTCTTTTTTCTAGCTGAGAGAGGTGATAAAACAACATAGTTTGTGGCCAAATGGTGTTGATGAGTAACAGAGTGGCAGTCATGGGCAGATTGGTTCAAGTTCTGCTTCACTAAGCTGTCAGCTGTGTGATCACTCTGATGAGAAAATATTACCATCTGTCGATGCGTTTCTCTCGTGCTCGCAGCGTCATTTATTCAGTCCTTTGACACCTTTCTCACAGGCCACTTTCTCGACTTCTCTCGCTGCATTCTTCCTCTCCGACACCCACACTCACTCTCTGAACCTCGCTTTCTGACAGTCTCCCCTTTGCCCTTATGTTTGCCTTTTTCTTTGAAACGTCTCCCTTCAGATAAATTGTTTGGGAAACGCCTCCTGCAAGCCAGACGGTACATCATGTCTCGTAGGTCCTGGCTGAAGATGGTGCCCACTGAGAACTGTGATATCCTGATGACATTCCCAGGTAAGGTCAACCCTCCTTCCATTCTTCCTGCTTTGACCAATGAACCATTACAGAGAGAGAGCAGAGCAGTCTCATTAGGACAGCTTTGGCCATTAGCCAACCACTCAGACACATGACCGAGACCCGGAGCGATCCTGGGGGACGATTAGCCCTAGATCCCATCCATTTACAGTATTTGCTTGTCTAGACTAGAGACTGTCCGCTACTGTTTTGATTTTGACTTTCAGGATTGTGGATGGTTAGATAACACTTTTATGTACATAACAGCACACATCTAAATTGTATCTATTGTTTTAGTCCTCTTAGAATACTGAAGGTGAGGCAAAAATGTAGATACATCAAAATAAGTTGACACCTATTATTCTTTTTAAGATTTCACATACAGTACCGGTACATAAAACTCGTAAAATGATAAATCGTCATGTCAAAACATGGAATGAAATGTGCTTATATATATATATATATATATATATATATATATATATATATATATATATATATATATATATATATATATATCTGCATACCTATACACAATGCTCTCCTTGGCAAATTGGTTCCATTATGACTAGGATAAGTTTGTTTAAAAATCATCTGTTAATATAGCCTCACAACAGGAGCAGTCACTGACTGTGCCCATCATTTCAAATTGTAGAAGACATGTTTTGCTAGCATATTAGCCTAGTGATCTAACTGAACTGACCTTTCTGTGTCACTGCTCGGCAATTGTCTGGCCCTTCTGTCAGAGGTTGAAGAATGGGCCTGGTTCAGCCTCCCTATGCAGCAGGAAATCTATCATCTCTGTAAAATGGCTAGGAAGAAGAATTTTATGTAGAAAAAAAGCAACACAGTCTTTTAATCAATTGAAAGTTTGTATTCAAGACTAAGCTCACGTCATATGTAAGTGTTGTTGACTATAAAGGCACTTGTTTTGATGTGGATGTGCTATTAAAACTAGGTCCTCTCTCTTGTTCCAGACAGTATAGATGACCACACATTGTTGTGGCTTCTAAATCAGATCCGCGTTGGAATCCCACAAGTGAACATTCAGATACGACAACACAAACACACCCAGGGCCATGCATTCTTCATTACTACTACATTTGAGAAGTAAGAAATGTCTTAGTGTGTGTGAGTTGCTGTGTGCCCTTGCCTATATGCTTATTGCTTATGTACCCAGCACAGAGTTGGGCATGATAGTGAAGTGAATTGCTGGGTCTTTTTTATTTTTGCATACACACGTGTGCATTTCTGCATTTCAAAAGATCTCATTCTGAATTATTTATTGTGGCTGTGATTCTGGCTGTACTTCCTACTCACCATTACATTTACTCAAATGAATATATTATTCACAATAAAATCTTCAACTATAAAATATCACACTTCATCCTTTATAAACATTCCTGTGCGGCAAGTATGTTGGAAATAGAGTCAGAGGTGTGTGTGTGTGTGTGTGTGTGTGTGTGTGTGTGTGTGTGTGTGTGTGCGTGTGCGTGTGCGTGTGTGTGCGCGTGTGCGTGCACACGTGAGAGAGAGGGAGAGAGAGAAAGAGAGAGAGAGAGAGAGAGAGAGAGAGAGAGAGAGAACTTGCCACTGAGTGTTCGTGTGTACTGTAAGTACACACTTAGAGGATCAAACTGCTGGCATGCTAACCTCTCAGCAGTTTTAATTCTACCTCTAACCGAGCATTTTAATCACTTAATTTTCCCTCTCTGTCCTCATCCTTAGCTTACTGCGGGGAGCTGAACAGATGGGCATGCACAAAGCAGTCAAACCACAGTATGGCGGCGGGACGCGGCGCTTTTCCTGTGAGGAAGACAACATCTATGAGAACATAGAGAGCGAGCTCTGCTTTTTCACCTCACAGGTTAGAGGAGGTTAGCGGTTAGAGAGGCTGTGGGCCCTGCACCTGCAGGCAAAACCAGACAGTCTTCAATGTTAAAATACATCTCATGTACACATCCTTTTTCACCCTCATCCACTCTGAACTGTTTTCAGGAGCGGCAGAGCATCATTCGGTACTGGCTGATCAACCTGCGAGCCAAACATGGCGAGGTGCTTCACAACATTCACTTCCTGGAGGGACAACCAATCAGTAGGCTGTTGTTTATTCGTGCTTGAGCTTTTCTTTGCTCTTAACCACTCTTAAACCATTTGTTCTTTGATGCCCGGGGCCCTGAGGGGTCTATACTTGGTCCCATCCTTTTTTAAGTCTACACCAAATGTCTTAGCCAAAAAATGAAAGCCTCAAGCGCTTTCAAGATTTTCAAATGGGCCCTGATCCAGAAAAGGTTGGGAACCGCTGATCTCGAACAAATGAAAAGTACTGCTGAAAACACACAGCAGAGAATGGTTTTCATCCATTGACTTCTGCATTATAGGCCTGCCGTGCCTCCATTGAGGCACTCTGCTGTATATGTCACCCTGCACATTGTACAATCTGTTATATACTGTATACGTATGATATAGCCTTATAGATAATCTATATTGTCTATAAATAATGTTGATTTATAATCCTAAAGGGCCACTTTGCTGATTTTTAACATTAATCTTACAGAGAGCTCACAGGCACAGAACACGGTGAGAAGTCAGATGTTCACATGTCCTCACAAATGAACAATAGGATTTGGGGTAAAAATAGATGAAGTCAGCCATTCATCTATACATTTGATGTTTTACATGCACAGTGAAGAACTTGATATTTGTTTGTGATATTCAGCGCTAATCTAATATTCTGTATTTCCAAAGCTAGTGTCCTAGGGCCAGTTGCACGTCCCCACCCTAAGAACCCTAACTTAAGGTCCTTACACACCGGGGCGATTTTTTTCATGCGAATATTACGTTTTTTTTAAAAAAACCTTATAAAGTCAATGCAAGCTTCCACACCAGTTTCGCGGAGCGAAAAAAAGCGTCTTTTAATTATTCGGAACGAGTCCGAATTTTGCGTATATTCGCATATTCGCCGGTGTGTAACAGCCTTTAGCCTAGTTGTAGTAGAGTGAATGGCTGTTAAAGGTGTGTTCACACAGGAGGCGAAGATGTTCTTCATGTCGTCACTTCATTCACGTGATTTTGGTCGCTGGAACATAGGTTTTCATATGTGATTCACCTATGCGTGCCTATTCAGGCATGCTGTCAAACAGTCTACTACACACTACTAGCAAAATAATTTAGTAACTCACTAGTTTCAAACTACTAAGCCTCTTGAAGGGGCTTTATGCCCTGACGTAGGACTGAAGTTCTGTTCAGCGGGTGCAGCCTATAGCCCAGGACATTAAAACATGTACCTCCAGTGCAGAAACACCTGCAGCATATACTCAAATATTCATCTGGCACTAAAGAAGTATGACAGTGAATGACAGTGCAGTGATGACAGTGAATGTATTCCACCCTAGTCCCAGAGCTGGTGGCTAGAGGAGTGATCCATCAGATGTTTCCCCTTCATGAGCAGAGGATCCTCAGCCAGCTGATGACATCGTGGGTCCAGGCAGTCTGTGAAAGGCAGCCTCTGGGTGAGCGCCAGCAATCTCACAATGTCCTGCATGCAATAGAGAGCAGTAAGACAATGGACAAGATTATCTATTCCAAGTCACCCTTTAACTTAAACTTTTAATATAATAATGTTGATGAAAGAGTCTGTGTATTAACCACTTAAACCTTATATACTTAGTTGACTGGGGTCCCCCGGGGGTCTATTACTTAGTCCCCTCCTTTTTTTTTTACCTCTACACCAAATCTCATGAAAGAAAATAGCCAATCTACAAGCTTGCAACCCGGATGAGAGCAAGAAGAGTGGTGGAGACTTTTGATTTGGAAATTACTAATCTAACCAACGTTTTACAGTTTAAGGGTCATTAGTATGTTTGAAGCTAAAAGTGCTATAACTGTGTATGTTCATAATTGTTTAGATTGACAAACTGAAAATAAATCATAATTTTTTAATTGGAGGATTTTGTTTCCTAATTATTTGTCTGTGTTATAGATGATATCTGTGACTACTTTGGAGTGAAAATTGCCATGTACTTTGCCTGGTTGGGTTTCTACACCAACTCAATGCTGTACCCTGCTGTTGTTGGCTTTCTGCTTTGGATTCTAGCAGAAGATAACCAGGTACATGGAGCCTAATAGTTCAGCAATGTTTCTAATTGGGTGATTGAATACCTAAACTTGTTGTAGTAAGGTTATTCATAGTAAGGTACGTAATGCATAGTTTTTATGATCTCATTGTTTCAAGCGCCATCATGTACCATTTGGTGACTAGTAATTAGGAATGAGAGGATGTAAGATCTATAAAAGTGATAAAAACACAAAGTTATTAATTCACTGTAGATGTACAATACACAACTAATAATATCAGGTTCATAGGTAGATTGTTTTAATTAATGGATGTGTTTCTCTCATTGTGATTACCTGCTGCTGGGTATCAGTGAGTGTCTGAATTTGTTATTTGTTTTTCAATAAAAAGGATGTTCACAAAACACCTAAATTATTAACAAAATGTAATTTAAAGTGATTCCAGTATGTTTTAGTGCCATTTCAAGGTTTAAGCATTTTTATGATTAAAGATATAATATTAGAATACTAATTAATTTGGCCATGATAATCATGATATAAATATAAGTAACTACACTAAGTTAAATCAATACTGAAAAGTAAATACCGGTAGGATGGATGACTCTGAGGATTTATGAAAATAATTTAAATACCAAACAAGTGAAGTGAATCTACTGTGGGTGGCATAATAATCATTTCAAGTATTTGTTCCATCAGTGTGAGTGAGTCTTCTCTCTGCCCACACAGACCAGTCAGGATATCTGTTGTGTGGTGTTCGCCCTCTTCAACGTTGTGTGGGCTACACTCTTCCTGGAGCGCTGGAAGAGACGTGAGGCTGAGCTGGCGTACAAATGGGGCACATTGGACACCCCAGCAGAGTCTCTGGAGGAGCAGCGGCCACAGTTCAGGGTGTGTATTCCTCCCTATGTTTTGACACCTACACAGTCAAATCTTGAGTGTCAATGTAACTCTGAGAGTGTACATTTGTACACTCTCAGAGTTACAAATGGATAGAATAACACTGAGGATTGTGTATGTTACTATGTAATAGGAAATTCATGGTGAATGCCAAATCTTCAGAGTTTTTGTCTTACCTTTGACCCTGTCAGAAGAATTCTTTTTATTTCCAGGTATGTTTTGCACATACAATGAATTTGTCATGGTGAGGCAACTATTGACTAAATACTGTATAAATAAGTAACAATATACAGTAAAAATATGAAGTTAAGCAAGAAATAGTTAGAGATATATATAAGCAGCTACGGCTGCCTTTATAAAAGAAGATCGTTGTCGGCAGGATTCGAACCTGCGCGGGAAGATCCCAATAGATTTCTAGTCTATCGCCTTAACCACTCGGCCACGACAACACATTTCACACATGGTTGTGCACGGGTGTCGTGCTCCGAAAATAGTAGAAATAGTAAAATAGTAGCTCACAATTCGTCGCAGCTGATCTGCTATTTTCGGCAGGCAGATAATTATAAATAAGGCATTACAACACCACCACGGCTCGCCAAGATACATTTTAGTCAACTAAATCAACTGTGGATTTAGTCGACTAAAATATTATGATAATTAGTCAGCTAAAACTAGACATTTCAGATGACTAAAACTAAATGGATTTTTTATCAAAAGACTATGACTAAAAAAAGAAAAAAAAATCTGTCAAAATTAACACTGCACTGCAATAATAATAATAATATTTGTGTCCACTTTTTAGTTGTATTGCAGCAGCTATTAGCAGCAGTGGGTGCTCTTAATACAGCACCCAGGGATCAGTTAGTGTTTAAGAGTTTTGGCTCAGAGACACTTCGACACATAGACCGGGCGAGCCAAGGGTCGAACTGGTGACATTCCCAGCTGGTCTCTCTCTCCACTCAGCTACGGCTGCCCTCATAAAAGGATGTCGTTGTCGGCAGGATTCGAACCTGCGCGGGAAGATCCCAATAGATTTCTAGTCTATCGCCTTAACCACTCGGCCACGACAACACATTATGTGCGTGGTTGTGCACGGGTGTCGTGCTCCGAAAATTTCAGATGACTAAAACTAAATGGAATTTTAATCAAAAGACTGACTAAAACTACATTAAAAACAATTGCTGTCAAAATGAACACTGCACTGCAATAATAATAATAATAATATTTGTGTCCACTTTTTTGTTGTCAAATCTACCTATCCTAACTATTAGCAGCAGTGGGTGCTATTAATACAGCACCCAGGGATCAGTTAGGGTCTCTCTGTCCACTCAGCTACGGCTGCCCTTATAAAAAAGGAGATCGTTGTCGGCAGGATTCGAACCTGCGCGGGAAGATCCCAATAGATTTCTAGTCTATCGCCTTAACCACTCGGCCACGACAACTCGACATGCAGTAGGCACCCTGTAAGGGTTGGTATAGCAGTGGAGACAGATTTACATTCATACAATATAATTATAGTATGAAAGGAAGTCTCAATCTGATAATTCAAATTTTATGTTGTTTAAAAACACTCTGGTCCAGCAGTTCTGTGGTTTGATCTCACAACTTCTGTCCTCTTGTCTTTCCTCTTGACTATACAGTTTACCGATTACCATCTCCTCATATAGAAGAGGTTGCACTATTAGTGTCGCTTTGTGCCCCAGAGATCTTGTCCATGGTCTAAATACTATCAGTTTTTATGAATGAGTGGCAGACTGGAGTGGTATGTTTGCACAGCAGTGAGTAATGTGGTCTGTTGTCTTGGAGACCCCGTGGGGCGAATTCCAGCAGGAAGGTAGCGGTCTCTATTCATTCCCCAATGTGTTGACACCCCTCCCCCCGCCACCCACCACGTGGCTCTTGAAAGAATGGAGTGGAAGGAAGTAGGGGGAAGGGCGGGCGGGTGTGTTCAAATTGGGTATTTACCAGCACTTGTTGCATGCCCGGCTAGCTCAGTCGGTAGAGCATGAGACTCTTAATCTCAGGGTCGTGGGTTCGAGCCCCACGTTGGGCTCAGTACTTTTGAAAAAGGAAGGGCTTCTTTCAGCCACAGAATCGGCTAGTGGGTAACACTTCCTATGCATGCTACTATGCATCCCATGTCTATTATACATTATGAGCATACTTATACTGTTATAAACAGATTATATATAATCTGTTTATGACACTTTGTACTTATAAATACTCATAGTGCTTTATAACAATAATCATTAGACATTATTGATTGATTGATGTACTTTATTTAGTAAGACATGAGAACAACAGTACATGGAAGTACAAATTCACAATACAAGGTCTACTATTACTACTATTAAGGGTTCAGGGTTCTATAATGATGGTCTGTGCTTTAGTAAAGTAACTAGAACATTTTTTTAAGCAGAATGTTCCTTACAAAAAGTTTCAATAAAATTACAACATCAATGGAATACAAATTTAAAAGCATTAAAGGTAGGGTAAGTGATTTACTTTTGTTAAAAGAAATGTTAAATAAACTATTCTGATAGTACTCATTGCTATAGAGTGTTTGTTCAGTAAAAGGAGTCTCCCATGTCTCTCCAGCTCTTTATTAAACAGAAAATGCATTTTCAGTGCTCTCTCCTTATTGGCTTAAATGTTGTCACCTACCTGAAAATGTACTATAGTCTGTTTACTAAAGAGCTGGAGAGAACCCTGTGACCGAACAAACGCTATGTAGCAATGATTACTATCAGAATATAGTACTTTAACCTTTAAAAATAAATATACATATAAATATCACTTACCCTACCTTTAATATGCTTAACAGAAATTGTATTGAATAGAATACTTTTACAAAAGATTTAGCATTTCAGTGGAATAACTTTATAAGTCCAAAAAGTTAGGTAAAACCATGGTTGCTACGGTGAGTACGGTCTAATAGATGTTGCTATTGTGAAACAAATTAAGTACTATTAACTCACTTTGATTACTTTTACTCAAATAAGTTACTTTTTACTCACCATAATCACTATAATCACTTAAGTACTTTTACTCAAATAACTCACTTTGTCGTCTGTACGACCACTTCCTGGTAAAACCGGAAGTGAACAGATCCACGTCCGGGTTGCACCATTGAACTCCACTTTCTGATTAAATTGGAAGTCGGTGGTACCATCCACCAAGTTTGGAGCCTGTAGCATGCTGGGAACTGGAGTTATGGCTGTTTAAACCCTAGCCAATAGGAAAGCAGAGGGGGCGAGGCTTCAGCAATTGCAGCCCACCCTGTGAGACCACCGACCAAATTTGAAGCCTTTAGCATGCTGCGAACTGGAGTTATGGCTGTTTAAACCTCAGCCAATAAGAACACAGAGGGGGTGGGGCTTCAGCAATTACAGTCCGTCCCTATAGACCATATTCACACGCCGGCCATATTGGAATTTAACATTGAAAGTGCCACCCCGTTGCCGTGGAAACGGGGTGGCACTTCATTGACTTAATAGCAACATGGCCGCCGTGTGAATATGGTCTATTGATGGTCAAAGTCCACAAACCAAGTTTTGAGACAGTAGCATTCTGGGAACTGGAGTTATGGCTGTTTAAACCCTAGCCAATGGGAAAGAAGAGGGGGCGGGGCTTCACCAATTGCTGCCCACCCCTTAAAGGGATATTTAACTTTCAAAAAAATCATTTTATTGTCGACTTTTATCGTCTACTCAGGCTTTTTAGAGCCCCCCAGACAGAAATATGAAACATCCCATTAAGACCACCTACCATGTGTGAAGCCTTTAGCATGCTGCGAACTGGAGTTATAACTGTTAAAACCCCAGCCAATAGGAACATAGAGGAGGCGGGGCTTGAGCAATTACATTGCTATTGGTGGTCTAAGTCCACAAACCAAGTTTTGAGACTGTAGCATGCTGCAAACTGGAGTTATGGCTGTTTAAAACCCAGCCATGTGTCCGAACGAATGGCTATATCGCAAAAAGTAAAAGTCAAATGAAATTTCTTTTTTTACTTTTTTATCTGGCCCAAGATATTGAGGCAGTACGTGTGCGATCAAAAACATGGTTTATAGAGCGAGTTAAAAAAGTGTTTTAGTCTAGATGTTATTGCGAAAATAGCTTGAAATTTAACATTGATCGTAATGGAGAGCCTATAAGGGAACAAAAATGTAAAAACTTGAACTGCGATTTCGGAGTCTTGTGCGCTGTTTAAAGCTAAAATGTTTCTACGATAAAGTATGCCAGAATAATGAAGCTGCAGAGTGAGGTAGTTTGATGATTTTCATAATCTCTATGGGATAAAAAATGTATGAATAAAGTTAAATATTGCAAAAAGTATAAACTTTTCCAAAAAATATTAAATCACCAATGAAAATGCAAAGATTTAGTTTCTAGGTGAAAGTATGATTAATAGAGTAATTAGAGCACAAAAAAGTGCTCTAGAAAAATGGGCAAATTTTCCCTTAGACTCTCATTATAATAAATGTAACACAAAAATTATAATTGTAAAAAGAAAAGTACAAGCACACCATTCTGTGTATAGCTGAACATGTTGAAGTTTCAATGACATTTATAGTACAAGGTATGTGGTAGTAGTAGGCCCAAAAAAGTGTACAGAATTTAGAAAGAAAGAAAAGTCAGTGAGTGACCAGTAATTATGAAGAATTATGATACTTGACCTTATGAGTCAATAAGAGGCTTTATAATTTGTTATTATTGCATTTCGAGTACTGCATTTCGCAGCGAAACTGTGCACACACACTCCCTGGATGCCAGAGCAGGACCTCTGCCCCGAATGTTTCAGATCGGCCTCTTACAGCGCCACCAGGAGGCCGATTTTTTTATATTACTCTTACAGATTTTGTCCGAGCATCACGCAAATCGGTACACAGTATCTCTATAGTCATGTGATCAAGACGGATCTGTCCGATTTTTCATATTCCATCCTTATTGGCTAACATTGGCTTCCAAAGTTTTCAGGATTGGTCCTTTTTGAACAAAATGCCTCAAATCATGAAAGCAGCATGCGATATCCGTGAAATCTTGCACGCACTTTCCCACTAGGCCAAGGAAGAAATGCCACCCTATTCACATTGGCCTGTTATAGCGCCACCAGCAGGCCGACTTTTGCAAAACATTTTTTTTGAACAAAATGCCTCAAATCATGTACGTAGCATCCGATTGCTGTGAAAGGCAGTGGAAGAAATGGCACCCTTTTCACATTGGCCTATTATAGCGCCACCAGGAGGCCACAATAACCTACCTGACCTGGAGCAGTTTTTCTAGTTAATGTGTCCTTCTTGTTAAGTTTGAGTTTATTTTGTTATACTTGATCTGTACTGTATACTGTACCATCTGGCGTTCTCACCTAATCTCACCCACAATACCCACAGGAAATGTAATTGTGACTGTTGCAAAGATTCGCAAGATGAATAATGATGTATTCCTGACCTACTTTACCAAACTATGTGAACACTGAACAACATTTCAGTTAGAGATTGGCGTTGAGCCTAGAGAAATACTGTATTTCTACTCAGAGTGAAGCACATTTTTCACACATTTCTCACCAACGTAAATGCCAACATATGACATAAAAAGTAAAAAATATCCACTCTGTCTTGCTCATCAACTGTCCAAGGGGGTGAAGCGGTGCAGTCCCATTACAGGATGTGAGGAGTTCTACTACCCTCCCTGGAAGAGGACCTTGTTCCGGTGGCTGGTCAGCCTGCCCATATGCCTGCTCTGTCTTTGCTTTGTCTTTGTGGCGATGCTGCTCTGTCTGGAACTGCAGGTTAGTGATGGATAATACAGCCCAACCAAGAAACCCATTTACTGTTTGACGTGTTTTTGATAGCTATTATACCACTAGTGGGATTTATTTTGTATGTATTAGATGCATTCTTCCCTTTAAACATACCTTTACTGTAGAATGATGCTGGTGCCCATTGAGGCGTAGTGGTTGAGTCACTCACTGCCAGAATCACACATGGACTTGCTGGCCTAGAATCAGATCCCACCAGAGCATTCCTGTCCCTCCCCAACACAATCTATCTCTCTGCTTTCCTACTGAGTATCTATGAAAAAAAGATAATACATTTGTGTAATACAGCAGTAGTCATTAAGAAGAAAATGTTAATCCATCCAACTCAGTTGTCAGGGTGTTATTAGTGTGATGCTTTGTGAGCTGTCACATTCATGCCCAAAGCGCTACTAGTGTCGATTCACATCAGTGCGATTTTCAAGGACAGCTATGTGTTGAATACAGTGCATTAGGTGAATAACTTTTAACCCATTACAGCCGGGAAAGCATCTGTGTCATTTTAGATTTTAACCACTTTAACCATTATTTTATACTTTGGCTATTAAAAAATTGCAGATATACAAGGTCATAGCACGACACTTTGTGCCGCGCTATGAGCTTGAAGATCTGCTATTTTAGAAAAATCTTGAAAATGTGTGCAAATCTTTGAATATTCTTTATATACTTTTTAAAGCTTTTTGCTTCTGGGGGGTCCCTGGAACAACATATTTTGAGATGTCGCTCCGCGGCCAAATACATATAATTTTGGGGGTCCTTGACATGAAAAAGTTTGAGAACCACTGACATAGAAACATACGTTTTTCAGAAACATTTGTAGAATCGGCCTCCGGTCTTATTGGTTTAATTAATAAAGATGACTGTGTCTCATACCCTTAATTCATTTGACAGGAGGTGGTGATGGACATTAAGGAACTTCCTGGCATTACCAGATTCATTCCTAAGATAATTCTGGCCATTACTGTGACGATATGTGACGAGGTGTACAAGAAAATTGCCTACTGGCTCAATCACATGGGTAAGAGCCTGAAAACAAACTTGAACAGTGAACTCAAGACCAACAGTCAAGCAGTCGGTGCTTTGTGTTTCTTCTTTAAGACACAGTATGCAACAATATTATCAATTAAGCCAAATTGAGCACTTTAACTCTGGTGTCCCTACAGTATATTGGGCATGTCGAAAATGTACGCTCATTTTTGTACAAATGTTTCAAAGCTAGCATATCTACATGCTCACAACGCGTCGCGACACTACACATTGTAAGCTTGTAGCTATTTTCAAAAATGCAAAATAAAAGAACATTTTCGATATTTAAAAAATATTTTTTTAATATATTTTTTATATAATAATTGATTGACTCATTGCTGTATAGACTATCACTAGAGTGTTTGTTCAGTAACAGGAGTCTCCATGTCTCTCCAGCTCTTCATAAAACCAAAAATACATTTTCAGGTCGGGATACCAATGTTATCCAATCAGGCTAGAGAACTCAGACAGGATATAGATCAAACAAGTGAAATTTGAAGTGATGACACAAAGAAATCAGCTGACAAAATTGGAACTGGAACACTAGAAAAGTTAAGCTGATAAATGGGTACTCTACTACTCTCTCCTGATTGGTTGACATTTGGCAACCCACCTGAAAATTTCTGTACAAACACTATAGAAATGATTACTACCAGAATATAGTGATTTAACCATTTAACAAAAATGCATCAGCTGCATTTGACAGCAACTAATGCTAGGGAACTTGTTAGTATGTGGAATAGTTTGAGGAGAACAATGTCTAGCCACATGCATACTGATGAAGGAATTTTAACTTTTAACTATGATGTTCCTTTGCTTGTAACTGCCTTCTCTAGCAAAGGTAAGGGAGCTTGGGCAACAGTTGCATGGCAAGGGAACAGTCATTACTCTCATTTCACTCTCACTATTCACCTCAACACTGAATAATACTTTTGTGAACCTGTTTTGGGGTCTTTTCCAGAGAACTATAGACTACAGAGTGCCTATGAGAATAATCTCATCATCAAGATGGTTTTTGTAAGTCAGGCTTTGTTTGCTGCTTGATATTTCAATAGAGAGGACTGGTATTGATGTATGGTTCTTTATGCAGTTGTAATGTTTACTCTTTGATTCACAGTTTGAATTCATCAACTCCTACCTTAGCCTTTTTTACATTGGATTCTACCTCAAGGATATGGAGCGATTGAAGGAGGTAACGACAGATGTCACTTATATCAGAGACACACTAGAGCAGGGCTACTCAACTTAAGATGGCTCAGGGGCCACTCAGCAAAATACCAAAAGTCCAAGGGGCCGCAAGCTAAAAATTACGGTCCTATTTTGGATTTTTCGATTTTGTAACACACTACGCATTGTTATTGTTATAAGAAAATGTACATTTTGACATCATATTCTTTTCACTGTACCTGTTTATTTTGTGTGTATGTCCAGTGGCATCAGTTCAGCAAAAGCTAAGGTATGGCAAGGTTAGGGTTGCCAACTCCCAGAGATTGAAATAAGGGACACCTACCCTGGAAGCCGCGCGCCCAGGGTAGGTGTCCCTACTTTTTTTTTTTGGTTTGATGAGGGGCCCCAACGGGCCGCGGGTTGAGTAGCGCTGCACTAGAGGCTTTTTCTTTTGAAAATACGTTTCTGTTCTCTATTGTCAGTCAATGAAGTATACATTAACTGTAAGCCAGAATTTTCTGATGTTCCACTTTCAACAAGCCTTAAAAGCCTTACATTTCAACAAAATGACAGGCTCATAATTCAGCGCTTCAGCATTTACCATTCTTTCATACTCTTCACAGATGCTAGCCACTCTGTTGATCTTCCGCCAGTTCCTACAGAACATCAAAGAGGTCCTCCAGCCGTATCTGTACGAGCACCACAAGCTGGGTGTTTTCACCCCCAGGGTGGTGTGGGAACTCCTTCAGGCAATCGTACTCAAATATGGCCGCCTGGCCCTGGGAAAGGCTCAGGCCTACTCCTTCCTGGGGCCAAGGGGGATTGCTGTCATAGGTGGGGCTGACGGCAACACAGAACCAAAAAAAAGAGGCGATCTGAAAGCCGGGTTCAGACTCACAGAGGAAGAGTGGGACATGAGCGACAGCGCCCTGCGTCAACGGAAGGTCGGCTTCTCAGAGAAGGTCGACTATCAGGACGTCACCGCGGAAACACAACCAACAGCAGACGACAGTTCCCAGGAGGACAGTCCCACACTGGTGGAGGAAGGGATGTACGGCGCGTCTAGCATTTTTGACAGCTGCGATGATGACAGCGACTGCGAGACACTGTCTCAGGTGTGTGTGAAGCCTGTCCACCTGGGGGTGCAAAGCCTGTCCACATCAGAACCTGTACCTGTGTAGAGGGACAGGAGACGAGGACAGAGCGAGAGGAGAGACATGAGAGATGAGCTGTCCAAAACCCTTATTTTTGAGGAAATGGAAAAAAGAGCATGTGTTCTAATTGATACAGTGCAGTCATTTAGTCTCAAGCTCTGCTTCATATTTTTGTTTGGTTACGTATTTGCAACCCCCCCCCTTCAAAATAGCAAAACTAGCAGATCTACAAGCTCACAAGCACAATCCTAATGCTAATCTGCATTTCAGCAGGATACCAAGGAGAGGAGTGCTGCCGTCTCGCTGAATGGATGTGATTCTCTGTGTAAGCGAAGAAAAAATGTCAGCGAGGGAAAAGAGGACAAGAAATCTTGGATTGATCCGCCGCAAGAACCCAGAACTGTCACCCTCACCCAGGCTGAGATTGAGAGCTGTATGCAGACATACGAGGTGAGACTCTATTCTCCCTTATTTTCCAAACTGCTTCAATGTCAGCGTTGTGTTGGTGACCGACTCTAAGGAGAGTATTTTTTACTTTTGATGTGATTGATTGATTGAATACTTCATTAGCAGTTTGCAAAAAAAGCACAGGAAAGTACAGTTCAATTCAAGGTCTGCTAAGAGGATTTTAAACCCAAGAAAGCCTATGGCTTGTTTCCATTGGGGTCCTTGGTACTATGTCTAGCTTATATTGTCTAGCTTATGTTTCTGATTAGGTAAGATGGAAGGAAAATGTAATATCTCAAATATAATAACAATATCTCAAATTTATATAGCGCTTTTCTAAGTACCCAAAGACACTTTACATTGTGGGGGGGGGACGACAACAACAAAAGAAAATCAACTTTATTAGGAAAAACACTAAGAAAAGGCTAAGACTATGGAATAAAATCAATACAAACTGTGGAATAGTGAGACGGGGGTATGCAGTTAGCTGGGGAAAGCCATGTTGAAGAGGTTTGGCCGGTGGGGGCTTCTCTGGGACCATTGTTTGTGGGAATGTAGATTTCCATCTCCACAAACTGCATCCATGAGAACACTGGTGACTTTTGACCTCAACAGGACACTCTTCAAGACTACCAGGAGATGTTTGTTCAGTTTGGCTATGTGGTTCTCTTCTCTTCGGCCTTTCCTCTGGCTGCTATGTGTGCTCTCATCAACAACATAATCGAGATACGCAGTGATGGCCTGAAGCTCTGCACAGGTATGCAGAGGCCCTTTGGACAAAGGGTGGACACTATTGGCCGATGGCAGGTCAGTATCTTTTGTTTCTTGCTCTAAGAAAAAGGCATACTTCATAGAAATGTAAATTAAAGCCTAAATTAATATTACATTATTTTATTATATTTGAAGTTGACAACCATTATATTTCCCTTTCCCTTTTTGGCATAA
Source organism: Gymnoscopelus braueri (assembly GCF_963280865.1). Lineage (NCBI taxonomy): Eukaryota > Metazoa > Chordata > Actinopteri > Myctophiformes > Myctophidae > Gymnoscopelus > Gymnoscopelus braueri. The sequence goes on from NC_137611.1 coordinate 32,906,035, forward strand.
ACAGACAGTGATGGAGGCCATGGGACTGATAGCCATCATAGTGAACTGTTACCTGATTGGTCAATGCGGGCAGCTTCAACGGCTATTCCCCTGGCTGAGTCCAGAGATGACTATTATCTGCATTGTCTTGCTAGAGGTATGCCTGCTGTAATGTGTCCACCAACAGTAAGGTCAAGACTATGTAAGTGGTGGTGCATGAGGTTTCAGTTTCATTCTCAGCTAGCAGCCTGAACGAAACATAGTGGTGTGTATAGGGTGCTCACCTGTTATTATCTGTTGTCTGGCTTTGCTGCAAATGTAAAAGTCAAATCAATCCGTTTTTGTAGCTGTATTTTTGTGCACTCACACTTTTGTGTGTGTAGCAACAATAGCAAATGCAAATCCTCTGAAGACATTGTATGTGTTTAAGAGCTCTATTTTTGTTTTGACAAAAATGTGGATTGTGATTGTTTGTGCCTTTATATAACTTGTCTGTTCATCCTGTCCCTTTGTGGTGTTGGTGGTTTACAGCACTTTGCAATTCTCCTAAAGTACGTCATCCATGTTTCCATCCCTGATATCCCTGGCTGGGTAGCAGACGAGATGGCCAAGCTAGAGTACCGACGAAGGGAAGCTTTCAAGGTATACTGTAGTTATCTTATAGCTTGAAAGACCTTCGAACAAAAGCATACTTGAAAGCTTGCTCTACTTTGTGAGACTTGTATCATACTGTGAGTCTGTCTTATTTTGTGCCCCTCGGTCTTTGTATGGTATGTCAAAAGAGTATAACCCCAATGTAGTCGTTATGCCAATAACGTCCCCGGATTTTTTTTTTAATACAGCGTCACAATCATTTTTACCACTTTAACCATATCTTATACCTTGGCTATTTTATACTTTGGCTATTCATAAATAGCAAATATACAATGTCATAGCGCATCACTTCGTGCCGCACTAAGAGCTTGTAGAGCTGCTATTTTTGAAAAATCTTGAAATTTTGTGCAAATCTTTGAATATATATATTTTTTTAATAGAGAAGATGTTTAACTAAAAGCTTTGCTTCTGGAGGTCCCTGGCACAAAATATATTTTTGTGCCAGGGAGATGGGGGGTGTGCGGAGATGGGGGTCCGCAGCCAAATACATTTTGGGGGTCCTCCGTGGATACACGTGGAGTCGCCAGCCGTTTCTTTTCACCTGACATTGAGGAGTTTCACTAAACAGATGCACTGACCAACCTGTAGATCATCACTGTGTGTTTGCTGTATACCAAAGCAGAAGTAAAGTGGTCATACATAGTAAGTTGAGGTTAGCAGCATAATATGTTGTGTAAGTTTCACTGTCACCAGACAGTAACTCTGAAAAACAAAACAGCTTCTCTGTGTGAGGCGCTGCCTGCTGAATTAGGTGACAGCTTTGTAAACAGCGGAAATGGCATGCTTTATAGGGAACTGTTATTTCACAACACATAATCTTAAGATCTCTGCCACTATCTCAAACTCCAGCTTCTTTCATCTGACACGATGTATGAAGGTATGAAGGTCATCGTATGGCCGAGGTTGGAACGGTATAGAATACCTTGAATAGAATGCCTTTATTGTCATTGCACACTACAACGATATTTGGTGTGATCCCTCAGTAATACCTACAATATGAAAATATTTATTAAATAAATGAAAACACCAGCAACAATCAACATATTAAAGTATGAATATGAAAATCTGTATATTGTACTATTAATGCAGCAGTTGATGCATGAATAGTGCAATATACAGAGTACAATATAGGTTGCATCCAATGTAATTGGTAACAGCTTACTGATTACCTGCATGTAATTGTAATCAGATAACCTCATATGTAAGGTTATCTGATCATTTCAATTCTTTGGATTACTCCCAAATACACCTTTAAATGAAGTAATCCACAGGTTACTTAAAGTAATCAGATTACAATACTTTTGTTGCATTACTGATTACAATTACATGCAGGTAATTAGTCATCTGTAAGTGAGTACATTTTAAATGTAATCTTCCCAGCTCTGTGTACGATTAAGTAGGGTTGACACGCTGCCTTGTTTTCTCTTTCTCTTGCTTTCATGCTCACTCACTCTCTTCTTCTTAACTCCTCGGTCTGTCTGCGGAGCAGAAACACGAGCGCCAGGCACAGCAGCATTTTCAGCAGCAGCTTAGGCGCCGTCGAGAGGAGGAGGACATGCAACGTCAGGCTGAGCTGCAGGCAGAGGCTCGCCAGGAGAGCGAGTGCCACAAGGCAGATCCCCACCACCACCACCATGATAAGACCTCAGGGGGCAAGCCGGGGGACAAGCCCAAGAGGCCCAGTTCTCTGCTGTGCAACAATAACGTGATGAAGCTGAAGCAGATCATCCCGCTCCAGGGGAAGTCGCGCTCTCCTGCCCAGTCCCCTACAGGAAGCGAGGCCAAACTCCCCGGCTTCCTGAATTTCAAGTTCCTGAAGTCACCCGAGGTGAAAAAGGAACTGGCAGTGGCAGTTGGAGCAACGGCGGTGAATGCCTCTGCTGCCCCCGGTGGCCAGGAAAGGTCACAATCTCCCAACAGGACATTCAGTCCCGGGAAGCTGTTCAATTTCAGCAAGTCGGAGGGGACTGTTGTGTGCGTGAATGGGACACAGCCATCCAGAACAGGCGATGCTTCCTCCCAGGCTCCAAGCACACAATCCAGCAAGACTGACCTAAATACACCTGAGGAATTACCTTCTAACGATTCAGATAAAGGAGAAACAAGACAATCATGTGATTCAGATAACCCTGGCTCAAAGAGTCAATAAATAGACTATTAAAACTTTCACTGCAATGTACAAATGTTCGGGCAACATGCTGAGCCTTCAAAGCACTTGTACTGTAGCAGAAACTTTAGTTGAGAGGACCAAATGTAAGGTCAGCAAGTGTTAGACTTTCACTATTGACGCAAACTGCTTTGCACAAAAGCATTATACTGTATCTATTCTCACTTGGCTCTATGGCTTCCATGTAAAACGAAATGTACAGTATGTGTAATTCCTTGAATGAAGCTCAAGTACCCTGTAACTAAGGTTAAAGTACTGCATGACTTGTGGCTCTAAACTGGTTTCCAATTGCTATTTGGCACACAAAAAAGTATCCTATAGCTGTGCAAAGAATGTTTGAAACTGGACTATGAGCATCATTTGCTCTACTTTGTGAGAGCCTGTTTATCAAAGGATGTAAAGATTGTGAATAGTACTTTACCAACTACATTATTTTCTTCATGCCTGTCTTGAATGCATGTTGTATCATCTGCAAGCATGTCAGTGGTAATTCCATGTCTTTTCAGTTGTCAAGCACTTTTAAAGCCATTCTATTCCTCCGCAATAGCTCAGATTATAATCACTGTGACCGTGAGAAATATATTTTTCTTAGCTTTGATTTTCTATGAATTATTTTATTACATAAATTTGTGAATGTACTCCAGTGATGCAAACATGATCTCACTTGAATAAATACCCATTATGAGAAGTTTGTAAATTGATATTAATTTATAAATTGATATTAAGCATAATAGATATAATGCAGGTAACAGCATATTAGGACACGCTCACTAATTTAGCTCAATTTATTGAGAATATGGATCCAAGAGATATTAAAATGCAATGAAACATAAAAACACATCATTTCCATTCAGTGTCAATTAAAGAGGACTTTATGTTTATCTCAAGTTACATATGTAGTCATGAAACTTAAACAAAAGGAAAACATCTGAAATCGACAATGACCTCCACGAAGATAAACCAAAGCAGATCTGTCCCTGCCTGGCTTAGAAATGTGAAAGGAGTTGAAATATATTTGTCCAGGCATATTGAAGCAAGTACCTGTGAACATAAATGTTAAACATATACATAGACAGATGTAATGATTGGCCATGGCAAAAATTATAGTTGATAGTTTTGTAGGTATTGTATGAACTAAAGAAAAAAAGTGAAAATAGCCTATCTACAAGTTCACATTGCAGATCGGCTATTTTAAAATAATAAAGGAACCATTTTGGACAAAGGTTTCCACCCGACAGCAATGATAGTATGTATGATCAGGGTTCGATTTGTAGGGGGCGGGGGCAGGAGGACATTTTCTTCTGCTATTTACCCATTTTTTAAATAAAAGGGTTGCCAGGGTGAATGTGGTTAACATACCGCACATTTTAACAACTTTGTTAGTCATACTGTGTATGACTGTGTTAGTCATACTGTGTAACTTTTTCAGTTAAACAAAAGCTATTTTTAGGGTCTTTCACTGGTCCTTTTTTTCAATAACGATTACACATACATTAGTTTTTTGACAACTTCTCTAAAGCCTATTAACCACCAGCCAGTGTTTGCCCCAGACACTCACGCCAAAATGACAGAGGCACTGGAAGTGTATTTATTTATGTATTCTTCTGACAACTTGTTGCGTTCCACCTCAGGCGTTAGGACCCTATAGCATTCCTTTTTGTGCAGTACTTATGTAGACAAACGCTGTAATGACAACGAACGGAGCTACGAGAGGTGTCACCAAAGACTACTAAAATGAATGTTACACAGTGGGACTTTAAATTGTGATATAATCAAACATAAATATCAAACATATCAGTCTACATTTCCCAAACAAAAATGCATGTATTTAAGTCTGACCAACACAAAATAAATTAATGAACAGAGGGGGGATGATGAAAGCGTAATTCCTAATTCCTCCCCCATAACCGCGAGCAAATCGAACCCTGTGTATATCGTATATGGTATATCTCTATACTCACTGAACCTGCTCAGTTTGCCAGGTTCTTTCCCCCCCCCATATGTATAATATTTGATGCCTCAAATTGCAGACAGACTTCAATGAGTGAAGCGATGCCAAAACCAGATTAGAGAGCCTTTAAAATAAAATATGGCTGCCTCAGAGGATGTCCTTGATGCAATATCACCTGATAAAGGGCCAGAACAAGCAAACCTTACATACTGTACAAATATACAAACTTTGGAAAGTTATTGTGAATAAAATTCACCAACTTCACAAGTAGCAGCAGAAAGAGAGACTCCGTTTTTTCCCCATGTTCCAGTGGCAGCCATCCATCAAATAAACACAAATGTGCTTGTCCTCATTAAACATCATGCCTTATCTGGATGACTAATTCAAACAAATTTGAATGGCACATTTATGACAAGTTTGCACAATTGAACTACATGTTCACCAAATGAGTTCCAATATAGCTACTACTGTCACCAGTCAGTCTCACCAGTCTAGTGAGCATCTCCACACAGCAAACTTATTTTTACACAATATTGGATGTGACAGCCTTGCACTTCAGGAGATGCAAGCACTGCAGAACTGATGCACGCAAAGCATTCAACATCATGCTTTATATTGCTACAAAATAGTTAGGTCATACAAAAACATTTTGCATCATCTGGTAAGTCTGTATTGGCCTAAATGTGTCCTAAGTTGAAGGAGACGCTAGATCCACACAAATTAAGATCATATACATTTCTTCACACCGTAAACCAATGGAGCACTATGATGTGGTCAAAAAACACTCACTTTCACTTTAAGGCATTAACTCATCGATCACTCAACTGAAGGGAGAGAACATAACATTTCCTTTGGGACGTAAGTCTTATAGCACAACACAGTCCACAACAATAACCTGAGTTCCTAATTACATCAATGGAATTGACATCTTGGCATTTTCATTTCCATGACGACAACTTCATGCTGGGTGATCTAAGAAGGGATCGCAATGACCACCACGTAAATGCATGTCATCACATTTCAAAACCAAAAAACTCCTAATGGAGAGTAAACCACAATAAGGTGGCATGCAACTTAATTACATGGACTTAACATAAAACATGCATATCTTGAGTGCCTGTATGAATTAATATACCTGTAGACCGCTCAACAGCACTAAGGAGCACTGAATGTACATGAAAAAAAAAACATGTTTGAGAACAAATCAATGTAAAGTGAAAAGGTAGGCATTTTTGGTGTATGTTCATTACCCATGCCAAGTTACAGAAATTACAAAGTACGGATGCTTAAGCAGATGTGTGGTCAGGGTTTGCTGCATCAGGAAAGGCAGGAACTCTCTACTGAAAGTGAATGTGAGAGATGTGCACAAAACGTATGGACTGTAGATTAAAGGTAGGGCAAGTGATTTTCTTTGGTTAAAATAAGTGTTAAATAGCTCTATATTCTGATAGTACTCATTGCTATAGAGTGTTTGTTCAGTAAAAGGAGTCTCCTTGTCTCTCCAGCTCTTTATAAAACAGAAAATGCATTTTCGTTTCAGTTTCAGTTTCATTTCCAATTTTATCCAATCAGGATAGAGAACTCAATCAGGATATAGACTAAACAAGTGAAATTGGAAGTGATGACACTAAGAAATGAGCAGTAAAAATTGGAACTGGAACACTATAAAAATGAAGCTTAAAAATTGGTACTTTCTCCTGATTGGCTGAGATTTTGACACTGTATTTGAAAATGTATTTTCTGTTTATTTAAGAGCTGGAGAGACTCCTGTTACTGAACAAACACTGTATAGCAATGATTACTATCAGAATATAGTGCTTTAACCTTTTAACAAAATACTTTTTGTTTTAACCCAAAAATATCACTTACCCTACCTTTAAAGAAAGTAGGCAGAAATTATAATTGTGACATTAACCATTTAAAACCTATATATTTTGTTGAACGGGGGTCGCCCAGGGGCCTGTAATGGGCCCCCTCCTTATTTCCCCACTACATCAAATCTCCTCGCTAGAAATAGTGTTGCAAGCTTGTAGTTCTGATATTTTTGCCGAATGTTTGCCTATTTCTGCTGAATGTTCACCTATTATGACATGCCCAGAATAGGGATGCTAGGGTTCATGTGGTTAAAGCCCAATGTATACTTCATTGTACAACAGTGTTGCTCACCAAAAGAGTATACAATAAATTAGGCTTAAGATGATACGAACGTGTCTTCTTCACTGAATTCATTGTTGAGTCATAGCAGCAGTGTTCTACACCGCCTGCATTACAGTATCTTTCCTCGTGTGCTTCGTGTCAAGGCTTCTGCTTTGCAAACATATATTCTGCATCTGCGTTTGAGTTAAGGAGTGAGCGTGCCTGTTGCCTGTGTGTGCGCATGTCAGTGTGTTAGTCCGTCTTTGTTGGATGAGTGCTCTACGAGTCCTCATTCAGCTCCCGACTATCAGTCCTGGCAATCTTTCGTGGAGGTGCGGCATTCTCTCCTTCAGCCTGCTCCTGTTCTCTCTTTTTGGCTGCATTCTGGAGGGTACAAGTCAAAAGTCAGAACGATGTTCAATTGTAAAAGCAGTGGTTGTCATCTGTACAATCAAACAGAATGCAACAGGCCTCATGTCCAACGTACTTGTAATGACATTAATGCAATTATGGAAACTAACATTTTTAAACGTATACTAAACCATTGAAAAAGACTCAATACTCACACTAATCTATTATTATGACATCTCTAATCTATGCAGGAACAAATTCAATGGGGAAAAATTACTTTGAAAAATACCAATTTTAACTTAATTATTTGTGTACAACAACATTTTACATGACATCCAATGAGAAGAAGTCCTTTACCTTCTTATCCCACTGCTGATGAAGATATCGCAATAAGATGTTTGTCTTCTCTGTGACTATAACTGAGGAGAAACACAAAAACATTAACAGATCGATTAATCAGATTACAATTTAGGCATTTAGTGGACGCTCTTATCCAGAGCGACTAACTAACAATCTCAGAACATTTACTGAGCAATGAAAAAGGGCAGACAAAGAGGGAAGGCTACAGCTTATTGCCCTATTTACCCCAGAGTTAACGGATCATATAATGTGTACACCTACACTCAGGGATAAGTGTAGGTGTAAATTGAGAAATTACAATGACAAAGTGACATAATATCTGTGACATTGAGACCCTTAACAGGGTCACAGAATGAGTTACTGTTTTTGCCATTGTGGCATTATACTCCAGTTTCTTGCTTCACCAAGATGATTTGATGTAGCTCACCTGCCTTATAACATCCTCAACCTTGAGACACTTACTCTGTTCTGAAGGATAATCCCGAGTTGGAAGATACACTGATGGCCGGCGATTCTACATAAATAAATAATAAAACAAACAAAAAAAGAAAGGGGGTGGGGGTTAGTTGGGGTCAAGACAGATAATAATTGTGACTCACAGGGGGTTGACATTAACTTTTTGAGGCATTTGTCACTTGTCTGGGCAAAAAAAAATCATTTTACATGGAATGTATTTACTTTTCTTGCATTTTCTTTATTATTTGCTAAGTTTCCTGGAATCATTCCAGGCACAGGCCCACAGCCTACATCAAGATGTAACTTTGGAAACACAAGAACACTTACCGAGGCTTTACACACAGAGTCTGCGTGGAATCTGCTGAAGTTGCTTTTGTTGTAGACAGGTAGCCCTCTCAAGAAATCTGCCTGTTAATGACAAGGAACGTCAACAACTCTGTCCACTAAACTTGATCATGTACGTTAAGTGATAAATAAAATGTGTATTTAACAGGCGCTAATGACAGCAATATAGGAGTCAAGAAGACATAATGCAAATCCTCTCCCCCACTACATAAATGCACGTAACACGCAAGTGATTATCCCAGAGTGTGTGAACGGACACATGGCTTTAATCAATGGTGTAAAGTAGCTAAGTACATTTACTCGAGTACTGTACTTAAGTACAATTTAATTAAGGTATTACTTAATTTCGAATTTTCAATACCTTTACTTCTACTCCACTACATCTCAGAGGCAAGGATTGTACTTTAACTCCACTACAATTATTTGAAAACTTTAGTAACTAGTTACTTTGCAGACATAAGTGATTATATTATAGAACATTAACCACTTCAGCCCCATTTTATACCTAGGCTATTTGAAAATAGCCAATCTACAAGCTTTGTGAGCAATTGATGTACACAAAAGCAAAAGTACAAAGGTATGCCAATACCTTTGTACTTTTACTCAAGTAACATTTTGAACACAGGCCTTTTACTTGTAACAAGAGTATTTTTATATTGTGGTATTGTTACTTTTACTTAAGTAAAATATCAGAGTACTTCTTCCACCACCGGCTTTAATAAATGTAAACAAACCAGCAGTTATAGTAGTTAACCACCACTGCCACAGGAAAGAAAGACATTACTGCTTACTACAAAACGTACCGATGATTAGAAGAAACTTCAAACATGTTATATAGTAATAGCCAATTACACATTACCTTATCCATATTGATCTTGGTTAAGCTCCTTGGTAAAGTAATGAGAGCTGAAAGGAACGGTCGCTAACGGCTCGCCGCTACTAGCTAAACGTTGTCGTCCAAAAAAAGCGTTGTTTACCAATTCCGATTCTTGCGTTTGTAACAATAAATGCTCCAGATATTCGTTCGATATTTATCACATTCTCTTATCACCCACAAACACTGTCATCGCAGTTCGTTAAATCGTCCAATTAGTTGCCACAAATGCTCAAGGTTCTTTCCTCTCTCTGTCTTGATGCTCCTCTTCCACATCTACTCCATCTTTGTTGTTCGTCCGTGTGGGCAGAGTTGCCAGATTGTGTGAAAGAAGTAAGGAGCCAGGCCTATGCAAGCCCAAAAGAAGCGACTAGGCTACATGAGCACTTTAAACCTATGCAGTACAATGGCTATTTGAAAATAGCCGATCTACAAGCTCACAACGCGTTGCATTCACGACGCATTGTGAGCTTGTAGATCGGCTATTTAAAAAAAAGATTTTGAAAAGAAAAAAATAAATAAGATTTGGAATATATTTGGGGGGGGAAATCTGGGGTCTCCGGTCATACAGTAATTTGACATGCACATGTTTGAGGACTGTTAAATCAATAACAAAAAAAATTTAATTAAAAAAATCAACAACACATAAAAACAAGCCGAAAAAAACGCAACCTGCAACTACCAATATTTAGAAGTCGCTTATAATAAGCGGACATGGCAACCCTGAGTGTGGGCGGTAACCTTCAGCTATTCCAACGACACCATTGGTTGATGACTGGTAAACACGTCCAGGAAGACTGCTCATTGGCGAGCAAGTAAAGGCCAACCCTCCAATACACAGAGGGGGCGGGGCTTATCTAAAGCATGGAAACCTCTTCCTACTGTCATCCTAAAAAGTTCCGGGTACCCGGACTGTAGTAATCTTCATGGATACAGGATAGGTGGGCACTGGACATCTGGGCACCTCGATGTATAATTGGCTATTTTGTCAAAATGTTAAAAATTCTTCAGTCTTCAGTAATGTGAAGTATATGATGTGAACATGGACGGTATTATCAGACTTAATTTTATATACTTCATGTCTATGCCCCAAAATGACTCAAAATACAGGTTTTGTATCAATTGTAGAAATATTAGACCTTAATTGTCTAATGTTTAAGCATGTTCTAATCATGAATAGTTTACTTAAAACATTTTCCAGATATTTCATGTTTTAACCTTTTGGGAAATGTAACACAGAGGTGCCCACTATCCTGTTACCACCTCCACTGTCTCACTCTGGCCTAGAAACAATCCAATTCCATTCTTTATTTAATACCCAGGTGTGGGTGCTACAGACTGAAGTTAAGGTGTCTTCAAGAGAAAATCCAGCAGTTGTTGATAAAATGGTGTGGCTTTCAGAAGCAGAATCATCTTTACTGTCACATCACAGGTTTACAGGTGTAAAAGGTGGGTGAAATTAGTTTTATTATTTCCGTGTGTGTGTGTATCTGTGTGTGTGTGTGTGTGTGTGTGTGTGTGTGTGTGTGTGTGTGTGTGTGTGTGTGTGTGTGTATATATATATATAATATATATCCTTTACAACTATTTTCTCTTATTCTTATCCACCCTGTCTAGAAGCTTCAAGTACAAGAATTTCACAGCATAAAATGCTGCTACAGACTGAAAAATAAATACATTGGTGAAATTGAGGCACTGTCCTTGTCTTTTTATTTTGTTGGTGAGTGCTACCATACATCATTGTATGCTGAGTCTTTTGCTACAGACAGTATTTTATGTGTAGGCTATGTATAAACACCTTCCAAAGTTCCATGACATAGTCTGTTTGACTCAAACATGACATTGACTTCTTAATATTCTAACTTAGGAAAATATCTTAACAACTTTATTATTTAATTAACAACAGATTAATTAACAATTTTCCCTTTAAATGAAATAGAAGTGGGATCTTTATTCAAAAACAGCTGAGACACAAGGACAACTTTGCAAGCTTATTTTACTTGACATACAGTATCCTACAATAAATCAAATGCCACTGAAATTATAATAATACATTTTTGGCCAGGTTGGTGAATACCTCCACAGCCAGTATTTCTGTTTTCATTGCCAAGTCTTAAGAGGATCAACAGAGAAAAGGTCATTCCCATTTGGCACTCTCAGTGCGAGAGAGATTTTCTTCCCTTCAACATGCGGCGCAGAAGGACCTCGATGCCTCCCTTGGTACTGAGTCTTTTGACCCAGCCATGGGTCCTGATCCGTTTGATGTTCTTGGGCTGGTACTCTGTGCCTCTCTTCTTCGTCCGTACCTGTTGGTAGTGCCAAGGAAGCTGCTGGAACAGCCCTGTACGCTCAGTCTGCGACAGGAGTGGTGCACATCTGGAAATCTGAGGTTCTGGGGCAGCTCTGGATAGAACCCAGCTGCTGAGAAGTCTATGGTGGGAAGCACCACCGTTTGGAGTAGCAGTGCTGTTGAGAGAACATGGCATATATAAATAGTTGCTATGCTTAATTAATAGCTCAACAGCAGTCTGTATGTAAAATTCTGTTTTGACAACACAGGCAAGGCTTTGAAAGAGAATGTTGCATTTACATCATTCTCTCTCTCTCACACACACACACACACACACACACACACACACACACACACACACACACACACACACACACACACACACACACACACACACACACACACACACACACACACACACACACACACACACACACACACACACACACACACACACACACACACACACACACACACACACACACACACACACACACACACATCTCTTTGGTAACTTAGCATAGCATCTTAGGCTAGCCGGCTAGCCACATACATTGCTAGCCTTTCTAACATGCGATTCGATTGATATAATTACCTGCTCAAAGGTGTCACTCCACGTAATCGGAGTAGAGAATTCCGTATAACATTCATTTTGGATTTGATTTATTTTTAAAAAGGTGTATTTACAAAAAATATCACTGCCATGGACACAGCATGAAAGTCACAGGATTTCCCAGGCACTCTCAATACATGAGACATTGTGATTGGCTCGGAAATGTCGGCCAATAGAATCGCTCTTTACTGAAACGCAGCAGGCGAGCTCTTATGGGTTAACTCTATGGTTATATATAGAGTTATAATATATCTATTATGATCTCTAGTACACACAGAGGAGAGAAGTTCCACATTATGGTTTTATTTCTCTTTACTGCGTCCAATTATTTAATATATACCTACATGTATCACTCCGTGAGCAGTGGTGTAGTAATTGTACATTATTACTCAAGTACTGTACTTAAGTACAATTTTGAGGTATTTTTTACTTTACTTGAGTATTTCCAATTTGCAATACTACTCCACATCTCAGAGGCAATTATACATTTACTCCACTACAATTATTTGAAAACTTTAGTTATTAGTTACTTTGTAGATTTGTATTTATTATTATTACAAAATATAAATTAACCACTTCAGTTCAGCCTCATACTAACTATAAGCTACTTCGGCTATTTGAAAATAGCCAAGCTCACAACGGGTCGCGATGCAACTGTGAGCTTGTAGATCTACTATTTTCAAAAGATTTTTATACATTTTGAAAGGTGACAATCTGCATAATGAGTACTTTTACTTTTTGTACTTAAAAACATCTCAATACTTATATAAGTACTGAGATGTTTTTTTAAGTAAAAGTATCAATAGCCAATTACTCTCCACCACTGGATATTTCAGCCTCATCAAACATTTCATCTGGCACACATGACTAGTAAACGTATGAAAATTGACATTTTCATTACATGTCATCATGTAATTAAGAATTAAGAATAATAATCACGGATTAGTAACATATTGTAATTAGAGTAGGAAGAGAATTCTGAAAGACACGACCAGCTGCTACCCGTTCCCAATCCCATTATAACGATAAATGGGTTCTCTCTCCTGATTGGGTGAAATTGGCATTGGAAAATGTATTTTCTGTTTACTAAAGAGCTGGAGAGACATAGGGAGACCCATGTTTCTGAACAAGCACCACCACTTTTTAACTAAACAAAACAACTTTTTTGTATTAATAAAAAAGTTGAGCCTGGCGGTTAGGCCAACTACAGAGTACCTAAATTTTTCCACGCACACACGCACGCACGCACGCACGCGCGCAGAGAGAGAGAGAGAGAGAGAGAGAGAGAGACGTTCATCTCTCAGCCTTAGCAACAGGGATACAAGACTCTCCTATTGGCCCCTGCTTCTCCTCGATTGGTCCTCTATTGGTCATCTTCATTGCCACTCAGCAGACAGGAGGACACTGTGGATGCAGATACAAGGGCAAAAGGGTTGGGGACAATCTCACTAGGATGCGCAATAACAGTACATGCTGATGGAGAGGAATGCATGTTTGTAGAGCCAGTGGGATGATTTTATTTAAATGCAAGTAGTGCACTGGAGTTTTAATATAAATTCAAGCCTTTCTTCACGTTTTATTTTCAATCTAATGATGCTAATTAACAGCCAGTAATTAATTAACCACCCATCTAGCGTAATACGGAGCCTACGCTGTTCCTGTGTTGCAGCAAATGCAACATTTTTCTCAATGCAGTTTCAGCGGCCCTTGACTGTGGAATATTTGATGCACATCTCTACTCGCCCATAAACGACAACAACCTTGCAGGTAAGGAATCGATTTCGCTGTCATTTTATTGTTTATGAGCTGATCTAGCCATTATGCATCAGCACATGTAAACAATGCATGATAGATGCATGAGTAGTTTATGTCTTCAGAATATCAAATGATTAGACATGTAATTTGATGATGCATCGACCTTGTTCTTGCAGTCCAAATTGACCAATTACCCCTGCCTTTATAGGTCTACATTTTTACAAAATGGTAGATAACCTGTTTATCTTGAATTCCTAATTTGTTAAATTGTTTAATATTTATGCAATTGGAATGCTAGGGTAAACAAAATAGTTATCTATATCTGTCATAAAAAAGGTGACATAGGCTACCCCAATAGATGTTTTAAATCAAAGCCAGTACCACCATCACCTGCAAAATACCATTATCTGCAAAATATGAATGAAGGAATCCTCTGTAATGTAAAGTACATTTTGCACAGTTATTGCATGGGCAGTTCAGCTCTTAAAATGTGTATCTGCATTTGCCATAGGCCTGCTACACTACAACGCTGTGCAAAACAATGTAGGCCTTGCAGGTGGAAATGTAGAGCAGCACTGCACACTGTGTACCAAATGTGGGCTATAGGCTACTTGAAGCCCAGCTTATCAACCTAATTCTGCATTGCAGGCCAGAAAATAAAATGGCTGAATTACATTAGAACAACTTGACTTTGAGGTGAGGGAATTCTGGTATATTTGTATATATTCAAATCCCATTTAGAGAGGGAAGAGAGATGTTGTTTTGATGAGCAGAACCTGCAGTAATGTTCATGGTCATGTGGTGTGCGTAGCTAGGTCAGAATCATCCAAACATTGAAGCAAGGATAGACTGGCTTGATGTGCATTACTGTGCACCTTATTATGGAAAATGCTGTGAAGTTAAACACGCTACAGTCCAAATACAATTAGACACAACAGAAATGATTTTTAACAGATTGGCATTCTAGCAATTCCATAACACTCCTAGAGACCTCGCTTAGCAGTCCCTCTGCCCATTCAATACACATATACAGTATATAAGCCGACATATATATACGTACATAAAATAGGCCTATATACGTACACCTACAGTACATAGGTTAAACCTTTTATGTATTTCACTGCAGTGTGATGGCTGTGGAACACAAAATTATGGCTGCTTTGGATACACAGTAAAATCCGGAGTGTTACATACATTTCACTATAGTATCAAGCACTTTTTTGTTTAGTTCGCAGTTTTATGTGATTTTATGCTTTCATGCTGAATGTCTTGTAGACTGACAAGACACTGGCACCTGGCAGGGTGTGTGCGACATAGGCTTCTGGTTTTCTCTCCATGTTGATTACAACTCGGCCCCTTGTTGAAACAGGATAATGATGCACTGACCATATGACCGCTACCAGAATCCACCCCAACCCTCACCCCATCATGTTTCTTCCTCCCACAACCCTCACCCATCATCATCTCTCTCCCTCCCCCTAACCCTCATCCCATCATGTCTCTCCCTCTCTTTTGTATTCTCCCTTTCTTTTTCTGTCTGTTTCTGTCTCTTCTTTTTTCGTAGTTCCTGGCCTCTTTCCATCACTGATCATTTAGCCCTTTTAAGACATTAATGGCCTCCCCTGTATAGGCGATGTGGAGATACAGTGAGCAGCACCTCACGGAGAGGAAGGTTAATGCCCAGATCAATGCCTTCATCCCTTTTCACCTCACTGCCAGCCATGATCTGTATAAAGAATATCGTTCATTACCTTGCTTTGGCCAAAATGTTGTAGATGTTGAGTTTGACTGTGACGAAGCAGAATAATTGCTTCTGCATCTCATTACCTTAACAAACCTTTAACAATTTGCCTGGGGAGCTGGCACCAGTACCAGTGTACTGCTGCCAGCGTAATGTGGAAGGCATTCATCCTGGGTGACTATTGTGATTAACAACCCAAATAAAACGGTTAGAGATCAGTAGCAGGATTTTTTTGAATTATGGATAAATCTGGGGTTTGAAGGAGGATATATGATTTGGGAGGAGGGGATCACTGAAAGCTTTGTCTTCCCCCTCCCAGCGAGACCAAACATCTGACTGCTGCCTGGACTATATTGGAATCTTTTTTTTTAATGGCAAATGAATATGCACAAATACATCATTTGTTGCCATATTAAATGGATAGATTAAATGGTGGACGTAAAACAGCAAATCTTTCATATCTTTTCATTTACGTACATATACTAGGACTAGGTATTAGGTACTGTATATTGGTGTGTGGTGTTATAGCATCTGTCTTCTGCTGAAGTTTGTTTTGTTGCACCTGGCCTTTATCTAATCATGTTTAGCGGTTGAGTGGTTTAAACATTCTAGGAATCTATAATAAGTATGGGTGTAAATGTATGTACATCAGTGTTAATGGGATGTGCATGTAACTATGAGCAAGGCATATAAACAAGTTATGTCTCCCAATTTAGATATGACATTTCCTGTTCTGTTTCCCTGTGATAATAGAGAGAGTATAGAGAGATATATGAAACTATTTGCCCAAGTGCCAAACCCTGCCTGAGTCATGACTGGACACAAATGCTGTAACAGCAGTCTTCACAGAGCTTTGTAAACCGATTGCTACTTTACAGTGTAATGTAAATACATTATACTGGAATGAACCAAGTCATGTGCCATGACTCAGTCTATTTATACACAAAGAGACTAGCCATGTTGGAAAGAGACGTGGCTATTTATAGATAGTATCAGTAATGTGAATGGTCCCACTGAATGGACTTATGAAAGGTTATTGTGTTATTGTTGTCTGTCTATGGGTTGATTTTGAATCTCTGAATGTTAAGCTGCTTTTCAACCAAGGTGAGTTACGTTGTGAGTGAAAGGAGATTGACTCTGTTGTTTGATATTGAGTAGGAATGGGTCTATCTTTGTTAATGATATTGACAGCAAAAAGGTCTGTTCGGCTTCAGGCATTTACCTCTGATTTTGAAGGGACATGCTTTGCGGATGAAGACGACCACCCTAGTGGGTTCATTTTCACACTGTGGTTGTCATAGAGTTTTGAAAGGATTACTAACAAGAAGGGAAACAATGAGGATTAAAGATGTGTTGGTTATTTACTGATGTCAAGCAGATAATCACACTTTAGCAGATTGTTTCCCATCATGTCACAACATTGTCAATATTCTGTGTTTGTGGTGGACTTTGTTTTTATACACATGCATAGCTGAAATGTTTCATTTCAAAGAAGTTTGGTGAAAAGACATTTCTGTGTTTCTGTATCATGTTGTTTGCAGATTTCCCTCATTGCCTGTGCTTTGTCATTGCAGGTGAGCACCATGCTGACCAGCATCGCTGAGGGTATCCTGTGCTGCTTAACTGGGAAGGCTGCCAGCCTGGTCTTGCCCCTGGACTCCTCTGAACCCTCTGATGGCTTCGAGTTTGTTGAAGTCAAGCCCGGACGAGTCCTGCGCGTGCGTCATATTATTCCCGAGCGTCCGCCTGTAGTAACGGAAGACCAAGTGTCAGGGAAGGAGAGCTGTGAGTCTCAGGGTGACGACAGGCCTGAGGATTCTAAAGACAATAATAAGAGCACCGGTGGCAGCAGTGTGCACTGCAAGAGGAAGATCACCGTCTACCGCAATGGCCAGCTGGTGATTGATAACCTGGGTGACGTGCTGCACTCCGAGATCCTGCAGGGTCAGGACGGAGACTTGGAGCCCTGCAGCACCGTGGAGGTGGAGCTGGCTGACTACCGGGAACTGGCGTCTTCTCCGGACCCCAACCCTGTACCACCCACCGTTCCTCCAGCCTCCGGGAAGCCCGCCCCACCCCCTCGCCGCCGTCGTCGTAAGCCAAAGCGCACAGTGCTCATTGACTCCAAAAGGGAGATCACCAGTTGCAAAGGCACACACTCTGACGTGGCTCTGTTCTTCGTGCATGGCGTGGGTGGCTCTCTGGACATCTGGGGCAGCCAGCTGGACTTCTTCTCCCGTCTAGGCTATGAAGTCATCGCGCCAGACCTGGCGGGACATGGGGCCAGCACTGGCCCACAGATCGCCGCAGCGTACACTTTCTATGCCCTGGCAGAGGACCTGCGCGCCATCTTTACGAGATATGCACGCAAACGCAACATTCTAATTGGTCACTCATATGGGTGAGTCTTTTTAGTCTAACATGGAATTTCTGTTAAAAATATTCACAATTGATTTATCACTTTTGTAAATTGAAGCATTTCTGTGTTCACTATAATCAGTCAATAATGGCTAATAATAGATTTGCTCCCAAAACCTCCAAACACAATGAAAATTTCCCTCCTCAATTTAAACCAAAAATTTAATTGTGATTCTTCCTATCCCAAATGTTAACATGTTCAACCCATCTTATGTCTCCCAGGGTGTCATTCTGCACCTTCCTGGCCCATGAATATCCTGACCTTGTCCATAAGGTGGTGATGATCAATGGAGGGGGTCCCACAGCTCTGGAGCCCAGTCTCTGCTCTATCTTCCAGCTACCTTCTTGTGTTCTTCACTGTCTGTCCCCCTGTCTGGCCTGGAGCTTCCTAAAGTAAGACCTGAGACTGGACTGTGTAAAAACGAACACTTAAATCTAGAACAGAACAAAGTAACTTCCCTTATCACAAGCCTAACAAAACAACATTGTAGTAGTGCAGAATGTACACTAAAAATTGCTTTACATTAGCATCAATTACCTAAGTGTTATATTTGACATCTAAAATGCACACAAACCCTCTCTCTGTCCACAGAGCTGGTTTTGCCCGTCAAGGTGCCAAAGAGAAGCAGCTGCTAAAGCAGGGCAATGCCTTTAATGTGTCGCCATTTGTTTTACGTGCCATGATGAGTGGGCAGTACTGGCCCGAGGGGGACGAGGTGTACCACGCTGAGCTCACCGTGCCCATCCTGCTGGTGCACGGCATGTGTGACAAGTTTGTTCCCATGGATGAGGACCAGCGCATGGCAGAGGTACCACATGATGGATCCAGAACAGATAAAAAAAAATCATCAAATGCAATATTGATACAAAAGCTACTTGTAATAGACTTACATTTATTTTAGGGAATTGCATTTAATTTGGGGTAAAACCAAAGAGGTGGTTCATACAATTTATATTGAATTCAAAATAGTGGGGGAAGCATACTGTGGTGACTGCAAAAATATTCACTGTTTTATGTGACGTGTCACATAATGTCATTTTAATCCTACCGATTGTGTTATACAAACATTACTTTTGTTTTTTGTAGATTCTCCTGTTTGCCTTCCTGAAAGTAATCGAGGAGGGGAGCCATATGGTCATGATGGAGTGCCCGGAGATGGTCAACACCTTGCTGCATGAATTCTTCTTATGGGAGCCCGACATGTCCAAAAAGGACAGTGCCAAAATAGACACAGAGAAGAGCACTAATGTCAATGGCACTATTCAGACGCTGAGAGTACACAAGTCCTTGGACAAATAACCTGTAAGGAGTTACTTGTACTTCATGGTTGAGTCAATTAGAGGGCCTGCCTTTTGACGGGTAAGTTCTTAAGGCTGTTTCCGGGCTGAGGGCTGTAGATGAAGCCACATCTCCAGGATGTGTGCAGCTGCTGGTGTTTCAAGATAAAGAGGGACTATAATAAAGAAGCAGGGAGAAACTTACCAGAGAAAATGTGAAGAAGAGGGGACCAGTTACAAAAACGGAGACTGCTTGTTTCTGTTTCTCTTTTTGACATGGTATCTGACTATCTGTGCTCCATCGTGTGGTGTTTGTAAAATCACAAAGTAATGGGAGGTCCACAGGACCATGTCCATTTGTGATTATTGTGTGAACATGCTTTCTGAAGAATGGACCACTGACAAACCAAAGTGCAAAAGTGTGTGAGTTTCCTTGTTTTCATCCAATAACACCTTCTGTAAAGTGCTTAAGATCTTACCTGCCCTTGTGAAATGATCACTAACCTACCATCTTAGATGTTCTCAATGAAAAGGCACAGGGATACTTATGTAGTCAACAGAGGAATCATACAATGAGATTTTGCACATATTGATGGTGAAGATCAGAATATGAATTGTAGTTACACAAGTTGGTAATGATATTGTACAACCAAATACTGACTGGATGGTAGTGCGGAATTGGTAATTGTTTTGACATATTTGCAGTATACTGGCTACAAAGAGGAGTTAAATCATATGCCTAGATGTAACAACCTCACCACACCGACATTTCTTTGTTGCTATGCCAAAGCAGAGGTGATTATAAAATATAAACTGTTCAACCATAATCCATTCACATCATCATTTACACTGTGTTCCTCATCAAGCTTGGTCACAGATATTGTGAGTAACAATGGATCATCTATGCACAAGTACTAGAAGATGGCCATTTAAAATTCTAAATCCTATAATACTAACTGTGTCTACTCTATGCAGTATATATAGTATTAACACTAATATAATATATATATATATAATACTGAAAATATAAAATATCCTACTGAAAACTTAAAGCATTTTCCTCTTTTATTTATATATACTGTGTATATATGTGTATGTACAGTATGTGTGTGTATAAAGATATATACACACACGTGTGTGTAACAGCAACTGCCATAGCAGATAAAACCACATGTTGTTTTATTAACAGTTGATGTTAGAACTCTGAAGGTGATAAATGTATATGAAGAGCATACTCCCCTACTACCCTCCAGTCAACTATATTGATCTAACAGACAGTGTTACAAGAGAAAGCTCAACCTGGTATTTACTAAAAGACATTCGTTCATGAATGTTGTTTTGTCTCATAATGAGACAATGAGATAAGAGAGATTTTAAGTATGAAGCACAGTCAAATACAGTCCTTGGTCTCTGTTGATAGCATGGCTTGTACTGTTTTTTCCCCCTGGTGCAGCAAATTATAAGTAAATGGGTGGATTAAAAAAAGTATTTCTAATGCAGGAGCTCAAATATGAGTCAGCCAAAGGAGAGCTTCCCCGTGCGAAGGAAGCTCACCATTTATGCTACATATGCATATTGCCAGAAGATGCAACGTGACTGAACTTATGCAACTTGAACAAAAAGAGAGATGAGTTCGAATGTTGAGCAATGAAAGATGAGACATGTTATTAAAAACGAACAAAATCAAGAGGAGCTGGCTATGATGCCTCGATAAAGGAAATGTCAATATGGACTTTACAAAATACCAATAAGTGCTGCTGATGCAAAATGTCTCCTTTTGGTGTAAATGCTCCATAATAATGTAAAGGACTGCAGGGTGCACATATACATCGTCCTCTGCTAAAATTGTGCGTATAGAAACTTTCAGTGCTCCAATGTGCTATATCATTTGTGGATAACAATGTGTTAATGTTATTGTTGCAGTTATTCATGGAAATCCTAACATATGCACTGCCTGAATGTAGATGCATATACAATTATATAGCCTAAAACTGTTTAATTGAACTGTCGAATGAATGTGCCTTTCCTGGCATGAAATAAAACCAATGTTTGCAGTTCATGTGTGTTAGTTGTTTGTTTTTTAGGCTATATGTGCTGACATATATCGGTAGTATGGTTGCTTTTTAACAAAGCTAGATGGAAAATTTACCATATAACATACTATATATATTATACAAGCTCTCTCTCTCCCTCTATTAGGCCTATATATGTTTTGCCACCGTCAACACCATCTTTGTGACCGTTGTCAAATAAACCGTTACATGTGATATTTTTAAATTTTCCTTAACCATTTACACGACAAGGATCACAATAACTCAAAGATGATGTATGCTTTTGCCTCCGTAAGTGCAGAGAAATGAGGCTTTAATAGTCACATCTACTGTGCATCAAGACCTCACAGTCGTTTGCCTTGTTTTCAAGTGATTTGCCCACACTAGACGAGTGCCCCTCTTCCCCTACCATCCTAGGGGGGCAACAGCAACTCGCAGACTGGTCGAGAAGCCCCTGACTGGCACTGCAGCTGGACTGGTCTGGACATGTCTGGGTTTTTGCCAGAGAAAAACTCAGCCTTGCCTCTGATTGGCGGGGCTGTCCGTGGTGCTGGTCTTTGTCCATGGTTGGTCAATTCATATGCCTGTCAAGCATTTTATTTTTTATTTTTTTGTAGGAGGCGGTCCTTAAAATAGTTGTGCTTCTGCTGGAGAGACTGCAAAACTACAGGACAAAGTGTAATGGTGGAGGATACAGTTCTAGTGGAAACAGTTGTACCACAGCGACAGAATACCTCTGATTAAAAGCAAATAAAAAATAAGCCAGAGATACAGCCAGTGGTGGAAAGTGGTGTACTCAAGTACTGTTCTTAATTACAATTTTGAGGTATTTGTAATTTACTTGAGTATTTCCAAATTCCATTACTTTTACTTCTACTTCACTACACCTCAGAGGCAAATATTGTACTTTTACTCCACTACAATTATTAAAACAAAAACTTCACTACACCTCAGAGGCAAATATTGTACTTTTACTCCACTACAATTATTTAAAAAAAACTTAAGTTACTAGTTACTTCACTAGTTACTTACGCATTAACCACTTCACCCCATTTCGGCCATTTGAAAAAAGCAGATCTACAAGCTCACAATGCGTCGGGTGCTATTTTCAAATGATTTGTATCCAATTGAAATGGGACATTCTGTAATGAGTACTTTTACTTTTGGTACTTTTAGTACATTTCGATGCCAATACTTTCGTACTTTTACTCAAGTACATTTTGAATTCCGGACTTTTACTTGTAACAACAGACTACAGAGTATTTCTACAATGCAGTATTGATACTTTTACTTAAGTAAAACATTTGAGTACTTTTCCCACCACTGGATACAGCGATACATTAAGCATACAACACGCCCGTCGTCTTCATGGTTCCATGTCCCATGTGTGGATGTGTGTGTGTTGTAAACAACATCGGTCGGAGGAGGTGCGTCCGGTGCGTGCGCATGTGTACAAGAAGTAATGGAGGACACAGGGAGCTCGCGTTCACCACTCTGATCCAGTGAACGTTACCGTGAGTTGGATTAGAAATCCACGTTGTCTTCGATGTGCCGCCGTGTGACTGCTGATCATACCAAGACATTCACACCGTAATCGTCACCTGCTGAACCAGTTGCATAGAGTTGGTAAGGATGTTCTTTACTTTCAGGCCTTCGATGAATAGAATACACAGGACCCCAATGGAAACAAGCCATAGTGCTTTCTTGGGCTTTAATCCCTTTAGCATCCTTTTGTACAGAACTGTACTTTCTATGCTTTTTTTTGCAAACTGGTATTAAAGTAATCAATCAATCAAAAAGGCCGTTATGGGCTGTCTGGCTACATCTTCACCATCAGCAGACTAGAACGTTAGAAGCCCTGCTAGCTGTGCTGCTATTGCTAGCAGGGTTGCCATGTCGGTTTATTATATACGACTTTGGGCTTCTTTTTCTGTAAAGTTGCTTGTAAAAATGCGGGTTTCTAAAGTGTATTTACTTGCTAATTTAGGCTTGCTTCCAAATTTAAACCAGTGGTTCTCAAATGTTTTTTTTTTCCAGGTACATTTGTGTTGTTAGAATGTTAATGTTAAGTTTTATAAAATATTCCAAATATTCCACATTTCATTGCAAGAGTTTGAAAATAGCAGATCTACAAGCTCACAACGCGTTGCTTGTAAATAGCCGATGCATATAGATTTAAAAGTGCTCAAGTTGCTTCTTTTTGGCTTTTTTTCGTAGACCTGGTTGCTTATTTCTCTCTCAAAAAAATATGGCAACACTGGTGCAAGAGTATCTTATCTAGTTGCCGTTAGCTAACGAGGATGCGGACGAATCTATTTACTGGACTTGTCTACAACAACAACTAAGTCACTTATATTAAATGACACTCTAGTTTTAGTTTCGCTCATCTAGAAGCTAAAATTGTGTCGTGTGTTTATTGAACTATAATGTTTTTGGAATGTCATTTATCAGTCATTTAATTAGCGTTGACGTGAGGGACATTTAGCTGCTAAAGTTTCCCCCATGTTGACATTTTAAGCATCGATGTTTCATGGGTTCGATTTGGTAGTTAAGTTGGTACGAGGAAGCCTCGCCCCAAAACACGCTCGCCCCCATTTTTTCCCCGCGCACCAGCGGTTCTTGTATTAGCTTTACTGAGTATAATAAGGTTAGAAAAAGGTTTAGGGTTAGGCATAGCTTTACTGAGGTTAAGTTTAGGAATACGGTTAGGTTTAGGCATAGTTAACTGAGGTTACGTTTAGGAATATCAGGTGAATATCACCGGATTTGCCCGGGGCGACTACGTTTTGGGGCGAGCGTTTTGGTATTCGGGCTGTAGATTAAATGCTGAACGTTTTCAGGTAATAGTCGGTGTCGATCGTGCACAGCCATTCATTGCTAGCCAACGTGAGCTCGTTCGCGAACGTTTTATACGAAATAAGACGCGTTGACCTCATTCTTAATGGCATAATGTATGATGGCCGTGCACTTCATATTGCACGACTGAGAGTTGGACACCCAACCTAGTATTATGCTAGCAGGCTAGCTATCGGTCAATGTGAAACATGAGCTAACGTTAGCATGGTAGCTAAGTGTATTTGGCTGACGGTTTCTAGCTAACTCGGGCCGAGTTAAAGAGACGCTCCGCCTGGCCAATCAGAGAAGGCTGTTCCTTTTTTTGCCAGTGGTGGAAAAAGTACTCACATTTAAGTAAAAGTATCAATACTGCAACGTAGAAACACTCTGTTACTCTGTTACAAGTAGAATTGGCTAGATTCAAATGGCCGGAATGTATACACAGCTGCAGTGGTTAATGTATGTTTTGTAATAATAATCAAAATCTATAAAGTAACTAAGGTTGTAATTTTTTTTTTAAATATTTGCCTCTGAGGTGTAGTGGAGTATATGTAAAAGTACTGAAAATTGGAAATACTCCAGTAAAGTAAAAATACCTCTAAAGTGTATTTGTGTGTATTTAAGTACAGTACTTGAGTACATGTGCTTAGTTACTTTCCACCACCGCTTTTTGGCATATGTGTGTATGTAGGGGAGGGGGGCAATCATAGCATAACTTGTGTTATATGCGTGCACCTGACTAAATTGAAAAAGCATGTTGAGTTTGTAAAAACACTAATTTTGGTTGTTAAGCAAAAATGGTAGACCCTGTTTTAGATGGCACCATGTGTGCTTGTCTGCTTGATGTAATGAAATAGTGCTTTCACTTTTACTTACAGTCTGTCTGTCTCTGTCTATAAGCTTAATTATCACTTTATTACAATGTATTGTTACTCATCTCAAAACGATGTGACTGGCGTACTTATTTGAATATGTATTAATAATGAATAACAAACAAACAATATATCTATAAAAAGGTGAAAAATTAGGTCCATTGTAAATTTAAAGATCACATAAGAAATGACATTGATTTTTGGGGGGCTGGGCTTCTTTGTGATCTTTAGGGGTTGGCACTGGGATTTGCAATGGCTTCGGATTCAGCCCCCCTGAACCCCAAGGCCATCATGACATTTCGTCCCACTGTTGAGGAGTTCCAGAACTTCACTCGATACATCGCCTATATGGAGTCCCAGGGAGCGCACAAAGCAGGCCTGGCCAAAGTGAGCATGGAGTCAACTTGAGTATCTGCTTCAGCTTTGAGTCATTCTTTGAAATATAGGCAGACTGATCTCTCAATTTCTATCATTTGACTGTGTTCTACATTATGTCTACAATTACTGTTGTATGGCAGTTTATAACAGACATCAAAGGTTGATTTACCTTGTAGTTTTTTACTTAATTCTAATCATTAGTGGCTAACTGGCATGTCAAACATTGTTCATCAATCCACATGTCTGTATTGCATTGTTTACAATTCACTAAATACATGGTCTGCACTGTCACTAATCACATGCCCATCACTGTACAATTCTCTATTCCAAAGATTGTCCCACCAAAGGATTGGAAGCCCAGACATGACTATAATGACATCGAGGACCTGGTGATCCCAGCACCCATTCAGCAGGTGGTTACTGGTCAGTCTGGTTTGTTCACGCAGTATAACATCCAGAAGAAGGCTATGACTGTCAGTGAGTTCCGCAAGATGGCCAACAGTGACAAGTGAGAAATACCAGATATTGTAGGACTGTAAAGCGTTGTATCTGTTTTTGGTTCATCAGTGTTTTATCCTGCTGGAGGTTGATTGTAATTTTCTTATTATTATTGTAATACTGAGTACTGGTTAGCTTTATTCATCAATAGTTATTCACTAAAGTTGGTTATTGTTTTTGAAGATTCAGCAGCCCACGTTGTGCTAACTTTGAGGAACTGGAAAGGAAGTATTGGAAGAATGTGACCTTTAACCCTCCCATCTATGGGGCTGATGTCAATGGAAGCCTCTATAATGCCGTAAGTTGTCATAAGTTGGATTTTTGTTGTGGAAACTGGAAAGTATACATACAGTCAGTATATATTAAGATTTTGTGTTCATGACTCACATTTAATTTGCTTTCACATCTGAGCTAATAGCCTTGATTATATCCATGTTGATTGGTATCATCATTCTCATTTATTATGTATTGGTCCTACAAATCTCCATGCAGGATGTGAAAGAGTGGAACATTTCTCGCCTGAACACCATCCTGGACACTGTGGAACATGACAGTGGCATCACCATTGAGGGAGTGAATACACCCTACCTGTACTTTGGCATGTGGAAGACCACCTTTGCCTGGCACACTGAAGACATGGACCTGTACAGCATCAACTACTTGCACTTTGGAGAACCCAAGTCTTGGTAAATACTCTTCTCTCCGCATTAGGTCTCCCATAGCCTTGATCTCCAGGCTTTTATTGTTTAGTTTTGCTACCCGGTATGGGAAGTGTTTCATTTCCCCAACCAACCAGAGTGCAGTGGGCGTCGCTCGTAATGTTGTGTTAACGGGGCGGGGGTTGATGGACAGATCGGTGAACCAATGGGATCAGGCGCAATCTCTCCGCGCCTCTATACACCCGCCCCTCTATACACGAAAACAGGAGCGCTAGTGCAGCCTAGGTCTCCCATAACAAGATATTAATCCACTGTAGGCTTTTATATCTACGTTTGATATCTTGCATCCCGAGGTTCTTGTCAAATAGTTCAAAAAGCATTTTGTAGAAATGAAAGGGGTTTGCTTGCCAGTATCCACTGGGTAATTACAGCCATATAAAACGATAACTATGCCTATTACACATACTATGAGCAACTGAGCAATGTTGTTGGGAATTCTCTGCAGGTACTGTGTTCCTCCAGAGCATGGGAAGAGAATGGAGCGTCTGGCACAAGGTATGACTTAAAAATAATAATAATCAGATTTTTTTATTTACTTTTGAGACCTCAACACTAATACCCTCTCTCAATGCTTCTAGGGTTCTTTCCTGGCAGTGCCCAAAACTGTGAAGCCTTTCTAAGACACAAGATGACACTCATCTCTCCCTCTATACTGAAGAAATATGGCATTCCCTTCGAGAAGGTACATTGATTTACTAGTTCTTAATATTTGCTCTTGATTTACTGTTAACTGTTGAGGCTCAAATTCACCTACACCACAGTCAGCAGACAATGGGGATCCTATGTGGCACTAGTCGTCCAAGTCTGGAATGCACATACTATCCGAATCTGTTTTATTTGTCACATCACAGGTTTACAGGTGTAAATCCGTGGGTGAAATTCGTTTTTGTGTAGGCTCTGTCATTTAGTTGTTTTCTAGGAAAGGAAAAAATAATACTATGCCCATTTGGCTCCTCATTGGCATTAATTAGCTTTCTGCACAGGCATGCATGAGAATAAACATCTTGTCCATGGCCTCAGCGAGCACAAATGTTGGCAATAAATACACCCAACAAAAAGTCAATTTATCAATTTCTTTCTCTTTCTGGAAACAAACTAATTTCAAAAAAATGTTCACTGCCTTGTGTTGCCTAAATAGTTCATATATAAACTTTTACAAGAACAAAGTTTGTGTGAGAGATTCACTGAAAAAAAAATCTTCACACAAATGTTATCTATACACTGCATTAAGGTCTTGTCTTGACAAGGAAGCGAAGTGAAAGTTATTAAGATCATTTGAATCTAGTTAGGCTATTGTTCTATGCATGTAAAATGTATCTATATATATATATATACTGTATATGCATGTAAAAAAAAAGATATATACCTGTACATACTAAGAGATTGATACAAATCAGATTTAAGATGGTGTGACTGGGATAGCTCATCTATTGAAAATTTGCATTCTTTGTTAATGTGTGACTGTGATCAGTGACAGACATGATTAAAGTTGTTTTTGTGGATTCTTGCCAGTCTAGGTGAGCATTGCCAAGGCAAACTTGAGGGAAAATTAACACCTGTGGTCCATGAACCATTGAACACCAGACGGTACATTACACTTAACGGTCAACAGCCTGCAGCTCTCATACAAGGTCACATTTCAGATAAATCTAGAAATCAGGTCTCCGCCAGGCCGGGTTACCTACCCAGAGCACGCAAACTGTGGATCATAGCCATTTGGAATCGGATCAGAAAAATCTAACTTATACATCTTGATCACATGACCCCAGAGATGATGTGTACCGATTTGTGAGTTTTGGACAAAATCTGTAGGAGTAGTAGCAAAAAGTGAGATGCACTAAGGCAGAAAATGTAATCTGGCACAAACGAGGCCTATAAGGTGAAGTGGGCTTTTGTAGCGCCACCATGAGGAGATTTGAAAAATTTGGGATGGAGGTAATTCCTTGGCTTAGTATAGTGGGAATATGCGTGCAAAGTTTTCCAGTTATCGGGCGCTGCATTCATGATGTGAGGCATTTTGTGCAAAACGGCCACCCCCACAAACTCCATCGGAATGGAATATGAGAGATGTGACAGATACGTCTTGATCACCTGACTATAGAGGTTGGCTAAAATCGACCTCCTCTATAACGGGCTGATGTGAGAAATCTAGGGCAGCGGTCTTTACTTGGCCTCCAAGGAGTATGCGTGCACACTGCACAGTTTCACGCCGATCGGATGAACAGACACACGGATTGACACATGGACGGACAGGGGTGAAAACATAGTCTCGGCCACGCCGTTGGCCTGGCAGAGACAATAACAAACAATGTAAGAGCTACAGATTATATACTGTTGTCGCTGTGGTTGCGCACCAACATTAATCAAGCAACGTCATTCTTGTTAATGTCTTATTTTAATCAGATCACTCAGGAGGCTGGTGAGTTCATGGTGACCTTCCCCTATGCCTATCATGCTGGCTTTAACCATGGCTTCAACTGTGCAGAGTCAACCAACTTCGCCACCCAGAGGTGGATTGATTACGGCAAGCTATCCATACTGGTGAGAGAAGTACTATTATATTCACACATCAAATAATTTGCCCTTAAATTATACACAGCCAGAGCACAAGTTTTTCATCGCATTGGAATTTACTGCTTTTAAACTATATTGCCAAGAAACTAAACTTGTTTTTACATATCAGTATATCATTATATATCACTATAATATAATGTCAGTCTTTTGCATCGGCATACTATATGATTATTATAGTATAAGTAAAAGCACATATCAAGAGCTCAACTGAGTTTCTTTGCTGGTGGATGAGGTAAAGACAAATGTATTGCCAAAAACCCTCCTATCACTCAGTTCTTGGGTAATTACTTTGTATCTCCACTCTCACCTTCAGTGCTCATGTCGCAAAGACATGGTGAAGATTTCCATGGACGTGTTTGTAAAGAAATTTCAACCGGAGCGCTACGAGCAGTGGATGGAGGGGCGAGAAAACGCACCCATTGACCACTCGCGGCCGACCCCGGAGGCCAATGAGTTCCTGGTGAAGGGCTTTAATGACATCACGAGCCACAGTGACAGCAGCTCCCTGGAAAGTGTGGAGGAGGGAGAAAGGAAGAGGTAAACTAAATGTTCTTAAATTATTCTTGTGTGTTTAGATGCTCAGCATAGCATTTATGTATTGCATTAGATGTTGTTGTGATTGACTGTTATTTGACAGCCCCAGTTCTGCTCACTATAATATCAGTTAACAAAACTTGGATGATATTAAACCTTACCTGCTTGTAACTAATGCACTCTCTGCTTGGTGAACCCACAGCCCTACACAGAGGATTGAAACCAAGAGACACAGGGTGTGTCTGGAGGTGCCTGAGGAGGTGGTTCCTAAGGATGAAGATGATGAGAAGGAGAAGCAGTACGGGAAAAGGCCCAGACTTAGCCTGATGCCTCCACGTACTGCATCACCAGACTGCCGGAGGACTAAAGGTAGTTTCTAATTATACCATATCTGGAAGGGCTTTGACTAATAACTTTTATTTCTGATGATGGGGACAAAAATCAACTTGAATGAAATGTAGAAATGTTAACTTTCATTCTTCCGCAACAATAATGACACCAAATTGTTCTTCCAGGCCCACCAAAGTTGGTTGTCACGCCAACCAAGCTGACCCTAATGGATCCGTTCCGCCGGTGTTTGAGCGGTGAGGCAACCCGTCCCCCTCACTACACCAAAACCCGAGCACCGGCCATCTCCTCTCCGTCCTGGCACAGGAACGGCCACCTCACGGTAGCCACGGCACCAGCCTGGAGCCAAGACACGGCTCAGCCTGCCCGCAAAATGGGCGTAGCCAGTCTGCTCTTTCATAAGACTCTGAGCCCCAAAGAAGCACTCCATGTACATACGTATGCCATGGAGAGCCACCAGCAGCATGCTCACACGCTTCAGGTGCACAGCTACGCCAGAGAGCACCAGCCTCGCCACCTCCAGCACAAGGCTTACACGGTGTCCCACGCACAGACTCAGCCTCAGCCTCAGCCTCAGCCTCAGCCTCAGGTCCAAAGTCCAAACCACGAGAAGACCAAGCCACTGCCAGAGTCCAAAGCGGAGCAGAGTCAGTCCAAAGCAGACAGTCCAGCAGTGGAGGAGGTGGTTGTGAAGGAGGAGGAAGAGGAGGTGGTTGCGGAGGAGGAGGTGGTTGCGGAGGAGGGGGAGGAGGAGGAGGAGGAGGTGGTTGTGGAGGAGGAGGAGGACGAGGAGGAGGAGGTGGTTGTGGAGGTGGAGGAGGAAGAGGATCAGACACAGACGCAGTCCAAAGAGTCAACAGAGTCCCAGACTCATTCAGAGGGGGATGTGTCTGATTCTGAGCTCCCTAGCATGCCTGCTCCCACCCACACACCACAAACGCAAGTGAAGAAGGTGAAGAAGATGGAGTCGGACGCCTCCAAGAAGAATACGCGAAAGGTTGGTTTTCTGTGTGTTCAGTTTGAGTATTTGTTCATTGCTTTTTCCCCCCTCCATAGAAAATGCATGAGCTACACAAAGTTTGTCAGTATTGCATGCTCTTTGTGTTGTGGGTTTGTAGCATGCTTGCCGGTGGTGTTACTGGGTGCTCACTTGGGTTGCTACACACCAGAGGCTGTACAGATCCCTGTTGACATTCTGACCTCTAGTTAGAGGATGATAAACTAGTGCCTTCTGCCCATAATGATCAGCGCAGTGATTTCTCTGAGTTCCATGTATGCACTAACAACATTTCCCATCAGTGCTGACATGCCCAAGTACTGTGAGCCGAAGCTGTCGTATCTGATGTGGGTTGACAGGCGATATTCCACTGACAATTTGCAAGTTTCATTAATGATAGCCATATCTAATGACGTAACCATATTACATCCCTCATCCTCCGCATGAAAAAGGGAGACAAACTACTATGCCAAAGTTTGGTATTTGTAGGTGACTGTACTGATGCATTTCAGTGCATGTTGGTATTCTAATCTCTGAGAGCACTGTATTGTAACTAACGGCTGCTAATGCAACGCTTCTTGGTCATCCTGGTGGTGGTCATCACTCTGCTGGTGCTGGAGAACGCTATCTTTGGTCTTAGATGCCATACCAAATTATTATTTGTAGGTAACTTCCCTTGTGGATAATATGGCTATCATGCTGTTCAAACCACAGACCAACCACTTGTGCCTTCTGGATCGTGACACTATCATCCCTCAGGACATCACTTCCATCAGAAAAGAAAAGCAAAGCGAGACCAAAGTGATCACTCCCAACCATCATGTAAGTAGTGCTAGCCAGTGACCAGTGAGGCCCGCAAGGGACTAAATGGACTTAAATCCTTTGTCAGAGAAGCAATCCGCAGCTGTACAGTGCACCCAGCATGCCTCACTCTGCAGGTAGAGACCTCAAAATGAGGTCTTTGCTACAAGCACACACTCAACTCTGCTGACGTGATCTTTCCTCTTGCTGTACCTCTCTCTGTCCACCAGGTGTCAGGGGAGCAGTCGTACTGCAAGTCACTGGTGAATAAGCAACAGCAGGCGGCTCAGCTCTGCAAACTGTCTCGCTTCCACCCGCTACTCAAAGACATCTCCAGTGATGAGGGTATGCCGGAAAATGTTTACATCATTCATAATAAATCCCTTGTTACTGACAACCACCCCCTTCTTTTTTTTATTCCATTATTATAATAATAAATGAATAAATATGTCCCTCCCTTAATCTCCATCCTTCAGATGTGTCTAGGGTTGTGCAGACTGGACGTAGGGAGACTGGACGTAGGGAGAGGGAGGAGTGGGCCAAGCCCCTGACTCAGCTGTGGCAGTGTCTGCCCTCCAACGACCCCCAGGCAGAGAAGGAGTACAACAGACTAATGGGCCAGCAGGCCCCCTACTGCTCCATATGCCTGCTCTTCCACACCCATCACCAGGTAAGGTGCTCTGTGCCAGGCCTCTCCTCAGTCATAAATATCTCTTTAATGAATTGCCATTACGGCCATCACTGTTTATAATTAAATGATAGCCAGATCTGCCACAGCAGTAGTTAATAGAATTTATTAACAGTTAACACGAAATGCAAGTCTAAAATGGGCGGATGGTGTTCAAGTGTTTGGCAGTGACTGGATGAATTTATTTAAAAAAGAATCTATTTGTGTATATGGTAATAAACCTTTCCCGTCTCCTCACTTAAAGTCAGAGGCGTCTAACGACAGCTCCAGTGTGACAGTGGTGCGTCGTTCCGGGGGCAGACAGTGGTCCAAGCCACTCATCCCAGAGATGTGTTTCAACAGCCACGGCAGCAAGGCCAATGAGAGTGAAGAGGGACAGCTGTCCAACCCACGGCTAACGGAGGAAGGCACCAGTCGGCTTGTCAGCTGTTCCCAGTGCTGTGTCCGTGTACATGCCAGTAAGGACCATCAATGAAGTGGCTGAATTTGAATCGAACGATAGCTATTTTAACTTGAGTTAAAATACTGTTCAACCAGAACATTAATCTTAAATATCCCATACAGCTGCATTTGTTGATATAGTTTACTTATCCATTTTTGCATGGTGATATGTCTTAGTCATGCATCACCCTGCCATATACTGTACCGTTACCGTAATTTGCTACCGTTGCAGCAATACTTAAGTCTTCGTTGAAGTAATCCACAATAACATGCTCAATGTTCAGTCACTATATCCATTTAGCAGTAGTTGCACCACAAAAGGAAGTTCACAATGTTTTGGAAACATTTCGCCCCACCCCCCTGAGCTCCATGTCTGTCTTCAACTCAACACGCTTCTGAAGTTCTCACCATTTCCTGAATTCTGCTCTTTTGTTTATTCTAGTTTACTTTGGCCTCTATCCAACTCTTATTATTTTTTCTGTTGTTGTGGCTTTAGACACAGTCAAAGTTGTTTGTCTGCCATTGGTGAGACGTCTGAGCCTAGAACACCACATTCAATGTCATTGTTGATTGGTTCACAAGTGAATGGGTTCACTAATTACTTGTTTTGAAAACACAGATGAAAACTAGGCAGAGTCCCTGGTTTTAGAATACAGTATAAACATCGTTCATTGTGCTGGAGTTCTCCCACGGAAGCTCTTTCTGTGAGCGCTACCTATTGAGAATGAGTTTCTTGATATCTTTCTTAAATAAAGTTGGTATTTGGCACTTTAAGTCCTACCTGTTTGAAACTATTCATCAGCAGTCCCAACAAACCGCTTTAACTGTTTCTAGGGAATGCTGATGTTTAGAATTTCATATGCAAATATGTAATTTACAAAACTTTAAAACACATCTGGGTCTGTATAGCTGTGTGGAAATATATTCCATTCAATCTAAATGCGCTTCATCCTGTTTCGCCACCATCAAAATACTGCACATGACAAGACCAGTGACACAACTATGAAACGATACCCGTTTGACCTTCTGTAACAGATAAAAAGGAGTCATAGCTGATGTTATTTTTCCTCTTCCCTCTCAGGTTGTTATGGAGTGTCTGGTGAGGAGGCGGAGTTGGACGACTGGCTGTGTGCACGCTGTGAGGCTAATGCCATTTCGGAGGTTAGTTCCCTTGTTCTTTTCAAAGAAACACTGGTCTTGGTCCCCTGTACCCATTATTGTGAGACATTTTACATCATATTGGCAACAAACAAACAACAGGTTGGGCAGCAGAATGCTACTAATAATGAATGAGATAGGAACATTACAGTGTGGGAAGTATAACACTTCTAAGGTTCTCTCTTGCTGGTATTGATGCACACTTTACACAAGGTACACAAATCCTGCCACACTTCTGCAGTGTTGGAATGAAAATGGTCTTAATTGATTATGCAGAAGGACTAGTAAATGCAATAAGAATGCTGACTTGACTTGGAAGGTAAAGAACCTGAATTGAATTTTGTTGTAGCAAAGGGCCTGGGGGGAATCTTTTTGACTTATTTTCTCGAAGATCTGACTCCACTGTCAACACATGGCTGAGCTCCATCCGTGGCAAACAAATGTGTTTAATCTCAGGTGATGGTAACTGTGGAACCAGCCAACCAACTGCAACAGAAACCACAGCACTTCTCACACTAATCCAACATAGTGGCCCTTCAGCCCTGCTGTAGCCCAGTATTGCTGTTACAAATCATATCACAGGATGCCCCCAAATGTCCTTTTGCAAGGCTCTGAGAGTCTGTACCATCTTTGAGAACAATTTACAGTATGTGTGCAGGGCAGTGGAACCTACCTAGTGGAACTTAGACAAAACAATCACCAATTTGGTCTTCTATCTGAAACGAGCAATGGATAAACCGCTTCAGTAGCCACCCTCACACTTGGGAAAACCTGCACCCTATGCTACCATGTGTGTTCTATGACGCTGACATTATTCTTATATAACTGACACACATTTTTCTTTGTATGAACCAAGAAAGAGATCGAGTTTTTCATCAGAGATTATGGTTTTGCAACTTAACAACTACTCAACTTGGATGTGTGTTTATGGATCAAAGTGGAGGGTTTTGCCGTGAAAGACATATTTTTCTTTCATCGCTCAGTTTGTAATGAGATTAAAGGATATTTTGACTAAGTTGCTTATGATCCTTTCACAATCAAACAATTGGTCATGTTAGTTTCTATTCCCCGAAGCAGAACAAATGTGAGCAAATACTGTACCTCGTCTTTGGGTGAATACAGGTGAAGCATATGGCCTAGGTTTAGCCATGTTATTTCTTGTGTGATTTAACAAATGGTATGATTCAAGCCCAGCCTTGTTGAGGTGTTGCAACATGCACATTTTGGCACGGCATATTTGGGCTGACACTGAACTTCTTATATGGGCATAAAAGGAACACAGACGGGCAGTTCGAGAGATCCCCATATATGGGCGGGCATAACAATGACACACAGACAGATATCGAGATCTCCATATGGGGATAAAAGAGCCACAGACAGACGGGTACAATGGTTACTCTGACAACGCGTACAACAAGAGTACAACGGGTATTGCATAACCCGAGAGACATGCGCTCCTAACAGGCATCATTCCCAACTTGCATCGTTCTGTCTAATTCCTTTAGAACAGAGGTCTTCAACAGGGGGTCCGCGACCCCTAGGGGGTCCGGAGGTACTGCAGGGGGTCCGCGAAATTGTTGTTTGATTAAACAATATTTTTGTTTGAAAAACATAAAAAATATTATTTTTTTTTCCCCCCAAAATGTCAAATTGTCTTTAAACATAACATGAATCCATAGCAAACAGATAAATGGAGGCACAATGCACAATAACATGGTATGTTTATACATATTTTGCACACCTACTGCGGCAGGTGCGTATAGGAGCAGGCAATATAAAACACAATTGTATACATAAATATACAATATATGTGGTAGCCCCCCCTACCCTACGAGGTAGGGGGTCCCTGCTCCATCTCTCCATCAGTTTGGGGGTCCCTGGCCCGAAAAGGTTGAAGAGCCCTGCTTTAGAATGAAAGCTGGCACTAACACCTCCTCCACCAGAGGGCAGTGCTGCCCTGAGATTCTTGTTCTCTCTGTTTTAGGCTACAGGCACTCTGTGCCCAAGGCCTGATTTAGACTTGCACACTAGTGCCGCTTACCGTAAATAACAGATCTACAAGCTCACAACGCTTGCTGCAACACTTTGTGATTTTGTAGATCGGCTAGTTGCCCACGCGCAACTAAGTATAACTCAGGCTTTAATATGTATTCTCTCCTATTTCATGAGTCACAAAATAGGTTTTACCCAGTTTGAGGCTTGTTAAAGTGAATGTACCATGACTGTCGGTCTCTAAGGATTACTCGGAACAACTATTGTCATTGACACACTTTGCTGGGGTGCTCTATCTTTAATAGGAAGATATGTCCACCAGGCTTTCATCCAAGAACATTCAAGTATTATCTTATTTACACATTGGTGGTGCATTGCATCAGAATGAAAGCTATTGGTTAACCTCCTTGCTTTAACCAGTGTGGGGAAAAATGTGACTCGACCAATCCAAGCCCAAGATTTATTCGAATGTATTCAAAATTGAAGATCCATGAAATGGATGTGGGTGCAGATGTGGAATTGTGTCCGTTACTGTGCCAGTTATTGTTGTGTCAAGATGTATGCCTGATGTCTTTTTTCTCAACGCCATCTAAACTGAGAGTTAAGTTAAATATGAAAAAAATCATGCAGAGCCACACGCATATTGAATGAATGGTCGAAAATTCTAATACACTTATAATTGGATTGACAAGTATAGCACCCGCTGGCATGGTGACAAAGGTATGGCTTCAAAAGCTGTCTGCCATTAAGCCAAGCTAGGGTGCCATAATGATGACAATATTGGCACGTTCAGATTTAAAAAAAAAAAAAATTCTTTTTTTTTTTTACACTCTGTTAAATGAACACTGAAGATTTTCTGTGTAAATATTGGACTTGTTTTAAGTATTACTGTTTCTTCCCACTCAGGACTGCTGTCTGTGTTCCCTTAGAGGTGGTGCTCTGCACAGAGCCAACAATGACAAGTAAGTAATGCCAGTAGATGGTGCAGTTGCACCCTTTTTTGTTTTTTTAAATGGAGACGCTGGATGGTGGTGGAGTGGACTCTGAAGACGATGTAATCGTCCTCCTTTTCATTACTGAGGTGCTTCATTGGCACAATTGTAAACTCACCAGTACAGTGAAGCTAAAGTTGCCAGGAAGAATTTCAGACTATTTCAAGGTTTGTCTTGTAAAACCATAAATGGCTCTCTATAGGGCTGTCACAATTGTTACCTAATCGCCTAATTGCAATTATTTGAGATAATCGCAATTATTTGAGATAATCGCAATTATTTTGCATAAACATGTTGAAAAATGTTCATACATTTTCAACAAAATAGCGGAGATAGCAGGATCTGCTATTTTATTTTTGTTTATTTTTTTTCAAAGAAACTAACCTGGGCTGACGGCCTTCTCAGTTGCCGCCCTCTCCCTATGCAACTAATTCCCAGTTCACATCAAAGCTGCCCCCACCCTCGCCACGTTTAAAACCACACTCAAAACCCACCTTTTCAGACTTGCATTACCTACCTAATTCTAATTCCCCATGGCCTTTTCTACCTTATTTTTATATATTTTTTCTCTCTGTTCTTAGATTTTAACCTTTTTACTAGTTTTCTTCCTAATAAAGTTGTTTTTTATTTTGTTTCTGTTTTGTAAAGCGACTTTGAGGATTTAGAAAAGTGTTATTATTGTTTGTATATGGGTATATTTAATTTATTTGCCCTGTGCAACTTTCCTTTACAAAGCTTAAAAGGCAAACAGAATTGTAATTTGTATTCATACGTTTCAATGTCAAAAACACAATTAAATCACAATTATTAGTGCGACAATTAATGGTCAAAGTCAAATTCCATGATCGTGACAGCCCTAGTTCTCCACCACCCATTCATTCACTTGGCACAGTCCTCACGGGCTATGACTGTTCCACCGCTACTGTTTGCTGTCAGAGCAAACCTCAGGCTAAAAGTTTGTTTTTTCCCCTTTATATGCACACATGCTTGCTCTTACATAGATTTACTACAGACCCACCCACTGGGCAGAGGCCTCCCTCTCCTTGGTGCATGTAGGATGTGCTGAAATGAATGTCAGTCTAAATGACAGGAAATGCCTCTAGAAGTAAGCCACCCATCTTGAGCTAATGCGTAGTCATAAACTTTGCAGTGACCCATTAGTCTAGCCAAGGTTGAGTTTCACAAACACGGTTTGATATCGAAGGTCATCTTTTTCTCCATGTAAAGGCAGTGAACTAAAATATATGAATTTACACCATTTGTTCAGGGCAGCGTTGAAGGAAAAGCGAGAGTGAATTGAGACTTTTTTTGCAAATAGTTTGAGGTTGAGGTTTTGATCTTCAGTTGAATCAGTCAGTAATTTGCAGACTAAACACTGAGCCAGTCTTAGAAACATGGTGGCCTGGACCCAGCATCCTGCTTTTGTTTCTTGTGCTGTAGGTGGGTCCACGTGCTGTGTGCCATCACCGTACTGGAGGCTCGCTTCGTCAACATCACCGACCGCAGTCCAATCGACCTCAGCTCCATCCCTCTGCCCAGGTTCAGACTGGTAAGACCCATCAGGATATTCCTATTCTGGCATGCATTTTTGGTAACTCACAGTAGCTCTCCTTAGAAAAGAGGCAGGTCAGACATTCTTAAGGATTCAAGATATAAGTATGATGGACATCTAAAAACATTTAGTTCTTTGGTTGGAGCTGTAGTACGGTAGTCCGGGGCCCCTTTTTATTAAGAATATTTTGCCTGTGTATTGGATCCCTTTACCTAGCATACATTTGTCACCCACACGTCATATGCAGGGCCCGCACGGTCATGAAATTCCTGAAAATATTTAATGATATACCGGTAAAACCTTTTGCAGTCCTGGAAAAGGTTTGGAATTTATCAAGAATGCATAGCCAAAAATATTTGGCTATGCATTGTTTTTGGCTATTGATTTTGTTAATAAAAAACATTTTCCAAAAACATGTATAACATTACACGAAATATGTAACATAATTAGTTTTTCGCTGAACGGGCTGCGTGTTTGCAGCCTAATGTATACTGGATGTGACAAAAAGGAACAGATCTACAAGCTCACAACGTGCTGCAGCGTGATGCTTAGTTAGTAAATTTGGCATGAAATTTGGAATGGAATTATACCATGCTATACTTTATCTTTGCTACACTGCCTATCTTTGGGCATTGCACATAGGAGTAAGAGACTCATTATTGTCTTTGGGCATTGCACATAGGAGTAAGAGACTCATTATTGTCT
Source organism: Gymnoscopelus braueri (assembly GCF_963280865.1). NCBI lineage: Eukaryota > Metazoa > Chordata > Actinopteri > Myctophiformes > Myctophidae > Gymnoscopelus > Gymnoscopelus braueri. The sequence continues at coordinate 32,945,538 of NC_137611.1, forward strand.
TTGGGCATTGCACATAGGAGTGAGAGACTCATTATTGCGCTGAATGATTGTTATATAGGCCTGGAAATTGGGTTAAATATTCTGGAAAGGTTTTGGAAATTCATTGGTAAAGATGTGTGGGAACCCTGTATATGTATGTTCCCTACAAAGGTTTCTTACTGTATTCACTGTAAAGCAAACTTCCCTCCTCCCATATGAGTCATGCACTAAACAAAGCGCAGGAGGCTATATTAAGACTTCACAGTCACTCTGGTTGACCTTGTTGCCATTGTTCTAGACTAGAGGTCTTGATCTCATTGTGTTTTTCCAGAATGAATCAACTTTTCAATAAGATATGATGTCGGAAATTGCGGCACCATTGAAAGCAAATTGTGTTGATTTCCTCTCACTACCTTCTCACCTCCTTGTTCCTTGATTTGCCACTCACCGATCCTCCCATGACATTTAACACCTGTCATTGCTGTCATCATTCCTCGCACAACCAACCTCCACCCTTCGTTTCCTTCCTTGACCCTTTCTCCCTGTCCTCTGTTTCGCTTCCTCCCTCCTTGTAGAAGTGTTCGTATTGCAGGAAGCGCATGACGAGGGAGGTGACAGGCTGCTGTGTCCAGTGCTCCCATGGACGCTGCTCCACAGCATTCCACCCCACCTGTGCTCAGGCGGCGGGAGTCCTCATGTATCCAGACGACTGGCCCTTCATCGTCTTCATCACTTGCCACAGACACAAAACACCCACCATACCAGAGGTACTGGCCCCTTCAGTTCCCCTTTATTTCTCTGTTTGTAACATGGTACCATATGCAATTATATAATGCCTGTTTGCTGGGAACAGTGTCTTTCTTTGAGCCACAGACACAGTGAAGTGGGGGTGGGGCTGCTGAGAGGAGCTAAATAGGAATTAAAATGGAACCAATGATTAAAAATAGGTACAGATTGAAGTTGGTCAGATTTTACCATTTGGGTAACTGTGTTCACTTCATATTATTTCCCGTTGTAAATGATGTAACACTTAAACTTGTAAAGTGTACAAATGGACCCATAAGGGTCCATTTATAGACAATGTGTGAATATCTTTTTAGTTTAATTTCCAACCTTAATTTATGCTCAAGAGGCACTGATGTTACCCTCATTTACAGTGATGTTGAGTGAACAATGTTTAATGGAAGCAGAGCTATAGGAACACGTTTGGGCATGTTTCAGAATGACAATCCCTCCTCTCCCCTGTTTTTTGCCCAACCTAACATATCGAAGGTTTTACGCTAACATTTGTCATAGTGCCACATTTGCCATAAAATGGATAGCTGTTGGTAAGAAGCACATTCTAACCGTGAATACAGGCATAAGCATTTGACTGGCATTGCCGTTGTGGTTTAAGAATTTTCACACAATTTAAGAAAACAGGAGGTCTGAGGTGAGACAGGAGGACACAGCTGTTCTGTAATTACAATAATATGATTTTTCCTATCTCAGACACTTGGACAAACACTTTTGAGACCCCTGGCTCTTTCTGCCACAGTAGTCTTAAGCAAGGAAGTGCTTGGTCCAATTAGCCAGGCAGAGATCAATTCTCATGACTTGTTGCCCATCTTGGACCATGGCCATTGATTTAGTCAGTATGCCAGACAGAAAAGTAAGGCTGCAAAGCTGTTTAGCTCTAATGCACCGCAGGGGTTCTCTGACTTTTGTGCATGTTCATGCTGCTTTAATTCACTAATTGGGGAAGACGGAAAACTGTTTTTTTGGCATCGGGAGACACGCAAAGACACCTGATGCACGCTGTAAATGTCAGTGACTGTTTCCTTTACACTGGGATTGTTTGTAACACTGCAGCTGTAATGTTTATTTTCATGTTTCGTTTTCATAGCTAGAAAAATTGATGCACACTCTTTGCAGTGTTGATGCTATAACTTGCTGACGAATTTAAAAAAACCATATACAGCTAAGCATTCCTCTGAGCCAATCATTTTCATAGCTGACTACAGAGGGATGATGTTACTGACCAAATATAATATTATTTATCTTTAATGATTCTCAGTAATGTTGGAGGTCATTCAAATGGGTCCCCAATAATGTTTTTGTATTTGATCTCAAAGGTTTAAAATTATGGTTAGATTCATGTACCCCATGACAGAAAATTTAACAAAATAATTTTTGCCAAATTTTAAAACTATGCAAATGTCACATCTAAAATTCTAATTAAAAGAAAAATATAGAAATATAAAGTATAGCAGTAAGTAGTATATCGAGCATATAATATACAGTATCTACTGTATACTAGTATGTTGTATATGTATGAGCAGGGAGCAGAACGTATAACAGAAGTAGAAGCAGCGGTAGATTCAGGCAATGTATACTGGTCTACATGGTAGGCTGAGCATGGGCTGAGGCAAGGAGGGCCATCAGAGATAGATTTGTTAGCAGAAATGCCTGCAATGTTGAAACGTGTCTGAGTGCGCAAAATGGCAAATGGCAATGTCCACTGGAATGATTTCAACACATATGATGTTCATAACCTAGCTTTAGCAGGATACGGTAGCATGAGTCGATTGTGAGTTTGTGAGTTTAATGCATCCTTTCTTAATATGCATCAGGGACGTACAGTGTTCAACATAACCGATTCATAATGTTTGTTTTTTATTCATCACCAAATGTCCTCTCACCGATAACAGGTTAAGTGTTAATTAATTAGCTTTTTGTTTTCCAGCGTGACAGAGCATCCATGCCGGAGCTGGTACTGCGCCAAAAGGTGATCTGTAAATACAAGAATGGACGCTACTACCACAGTGACGTGACTGCACTGACCACTCAGACCTTCTACGAGGTGGTGTTCGATGATGGCTCCTACAGTGACAATCTCCTCCCAGAAGACATTGAGGTTCACTGCAATGCTTCAAAGCATTAGTTTTCCATCTTATTGCATGCTGCACCAATTGCGTGATTTAAATTTAGAAATAATAATTTCATCAAGTTAAATTAATTTAATTAAATTTGCAGAATCGCGACTGTGTTCGACTCGGCCCACCAGCCGCCGGTGATGTGGTCCAGGTACGCTGGACGGATGGCCTGATATACGGGGCCAAGTTTGTAGCAGCTCACTCCATTCCAATGTATCAGGTAATGTGATCTTCCCCTCCCCAACACACACACACGCACACACAGACCTCAAAAGTAAATGTACTTGCTCCTTTGCGTAGTAAGCACATTTCATTGTTCTCTTCTCATCTATGCTGTATGTTTTGCTGTGTCTGATCTTTCAGGTGGAGTTTGAGGACGCATCAGAGATCTCGGTGAAGAGAGAAGATATCTACACTCTAGATGAGGACCTGCCCAAACGAGTCAAGTCACGAATGGTACAGTTAAAAACAACCACACACTGATATTATATCAGTATTTTGCAATATTTACAAATACTCCTATTGCTAATCAGAGACTGGCTTCATTTTTATCAGTATTGTCTCAAATGTCGAGTGCTAAGACGAGATTGCATGCTATAAGTCTATCAGCTGTGTTTTTCAGCATAGTAAAATATGCCCTTAGGGTCCATTTATAGACTCATTTTGTCATAGGTAAAAATGTCAGCAGCACAAGCAGTCGGCACTCTTAACTCTGGTGTGTGTGTGTGTGTGTGTGTGTGTGTGTGTGTGTGTGTGTGTGTGTGTGTGTGTGTGTGTGTGTGTGTGTGTGTGTGTGTGTGTGTGTGTGTGTGTGTGTGTGTGTGTGTGTGTGTGTGTGTGTGTGTCTCAGTCTGTGGCATCGAACATGCGTTTCGAAATCTTTACCCAGAAGGACGTGAAGCAGAGCTCAAAGCGGCAACGCGTCATCAACTCTAAATACAGAGAGGACTACATTGAGCCCATTATCTACAGAACCATCATGGAGTAATGGTTTTGCCCCTTGGACACCCCTCCTTAGAATGGAACGAAAGGAATAACCCCCCTCCTTCCATAAGAAATAAAAGAGAACCTTCTCTTTGGGCTTTATGTATTTATAAACCACGGCTGGGACTTGAACTGACTTTAGTCTGTGTTTAATGGATTGCACCAAATGACCCACTCCAGTCTTCTCTTTCTGTAAATGTTATCTTACCCCCCAACCCCCCCCCCCCCATCTTGTTTCACTCAGTTGGAAGGAAGAGGCCAGCTAGTTGGGGCAAGAGGGTTTAAGTTTTGTTTTGTTGTTTGTTTTTTTGCCACTTTATCCAATGTCCAGGCTCATTGGCAAGTAAGGTCTATAAAGACCTTATTCAAAGAGGATCTTACATTTTACACTATTTCGGTGTAATGATGTCATGCTGATAACTCATTCATTATGATCCAAACGCGTTGATAGTTGGTAGAAAAACTGTGTTTGCCTACCTACCTTAAAAGAGTGTAGTAAGCTAATGAATCGGGTCATAACAAAGCAATGGTTTTTTTAATCTGCTATCTGTTATAACAGGTGTATGGTAAACCCTACTGGTGGAAACTGGTATTGCAATATTGGTCGATATTAGCCAATATTTAAATATTCCATAAAATCCAGCAAGAATCATGAACACATACAGGACAGATATTAATCCCCATGAACCCTAGAATCCCTGTTCCGGGGGAAACGATCTGCAAAAAAGGTTCATTTACAAGCTCTCAGCCCGTAAGCGTTGTGAGCTTGTAGATCGTCTATTTTCTGCATATGGTGTAGAGGGGAAAAAACAAGTAAGCCTATTATAGAGCCCTGGGAAACCCCGGTCAACTAAGTATATAGGGTTTAAGTGGTTAATCAAATTTCTTAGGCTGTACTTTTTACTTGATACTTTGCAGTAATCCACTCATTGTATTTACCCCCAAGTTCTGTTACCAATATGCAGGATTGGCAATGTGCATCTACTGTGAAGATATGAGTAAAGTAGACTAGGTTTAGAAGCCACCGCCTTAAAGGGTCATGCTTATTTCTTTGGTTTTACTTTCTCTATATGCATTAATTGTTATTAAATCAGCTGTGTTGATTTTGAGATCACAGCTATTTATATAAATGCTTCGCTGTGTTTTAACAATCTTCAGAAAACCCCAGATGTATTTATATTTGTTATATGGATGGGTTTTCAAATATTGTGTTGGAAGTGTCAGGTTCACTCTGTTTAGGAGACTGTTGAGAGGGTAGGTAATGTTAATTATCAAGTTGGAATAAAGTTCCTTTCTCAGCATAAAGCACTCCTGACGTGGTGAGTGTCTTGTCTTGAAGGATTAATGAAACCACTCTATAGATTACGACAGATAGTGACATCACCTGGCAGTGGCACCAACAGCAGATGACCAGTTCGGTATAATAACTTTTCACCAGAAAATATCAATCAGGCTTCACACACATCTGCTTATGGGGTTTGGTTACAATTTAAGTTCAGGTACTTTACTGAGCATGTGCAAGAAAACATTTTGTTTTGTGTTTTTTTCCCGATGATGGCTGACCCTTGAAATGGTTATACTGAGTTCACCGATTACTTACAACTGAATTAAATAACTGTGGGGGGTGTTAGACCAGTTTCCCTTCGTGCTCTGTGTAGCTCCGTCTGTTCCGTATTGTATGTGATTCAAGATGACATTTGGTATAAGTTTGAACAAAACATTTGTATCTCAGGATGGCACAGAGTGCAGAAACATCTCTAGCCATGCTAGTCAAACTGTTTGGTCTCCATGGCAACTTGTAAGTTGTAAGTGCTTGGTCTGATGTGGGTTCATACACTGACCAGCATTGTTTCTGTACACTTTGTTATAAAAACCTGCCATCAACTCCTTAAGTAAAGATTTGCCACAATGACTACTGCTTTGCTTTTCACTTTTATACATTTAAACACAACTAGAAAAGTGTGCTCCTCCAAGTACCTTGCCATGTAATGCAGTGATTTGATAATAATCGGATGAAAGGTAAGTAGCCTTCTGCAGCAAAAGGGGAAATTGTTCTTGCTCAGTGACCATTGACATAGATTAGTTTAAACCCTAAGGGATCAGTGTTGTTGAGATTAAGACATACATTTAAACCCTAAGGGATCAGTGTTGTTGAGATTAAGACATTATTCCATCAGCACCATTCCGATGCCATTCCAGTGTTTATGGATTATCTGCACTGAACCCTGTCTGCCAACTGATTTGATAGATCCTGTTTGCATCTGATGACTTCTCCCCAAGCCTGGGGGACTACAGATGTGCTCATGTTGGGTGAGGTGTGCAGAACACCGTTGGAATGTTGGATAGATGGCCTCTGGCACTTTATGTACTACTGATTCCTGTGCATGCGTTTGAATGTAGGTGTGGTAGATGGTTTGATCAGGTCACTGGGTTTGTTGAAAGGAAAGTCAGCTGTATCACAATGATTCAGTGCTCAAACTGGACTTAAATATGTGAAATATTGTTGAAACTCAGTTAAACATCCACTGAACCTACCGTTGACAATCATTTCACAAGCAGTTGCCTGTAGGACCTCCAGTACGATACAATTTAACCGTTCTTAATGGTAAACACTGCAGCTGGGTCCTTCAGCCTATCTGTGCTGTCCTTTTAAGATAATGACTTGCATGATTTATCAACGTGGGCCCAGGCAACTGCTTAATGTTCCCACCCTTGTCTAGCGCACTGACAAGGGAATAGACGCCATCATTCTCGGCCTATATTGACACTAAACCAGTCCGCCATTAAAAAATGCGTTGTTTGTTGGCTACCACTATGCCTGGGTAGGAATGGCAGGATGTATGACTACAGAATGACCAGGCATGGACCACTCAGTCACATGTCACATGACACAAGTGTAGAGGTGTAATTATTAGCCTACTAACAACCCACTATGAACTAAAACCACTTGGGCCACAGTGGTCATGAATTCATCCCAGATCCTTCGTGTCACCGGCTTAAGTCACAAAATGATACGCTCAATTTAATAATTTGGTTATTTTAGTTCCTCAAAGTCAAAAGAGAGTTCACGTTTGGAATGAGACCAAATTACTTAGAGAATATCCCGTGCTATCCCCCACCAAATCTCAGCATTATATAACATCTTGGATAGGCAGAACAGACCAGAAGAATTGAGAGAAATAAGATGGCAAGAAGAACTAGATATAACCGTGTCTGAAATTGAATGGGAAAATATAAGCATATCCTTACACAAGACAACAGCATCTCAGTTCTGGCGAGAATATGCATGGAAATGCCAAATGAGATATTTTCTAACACCAGTCCAATTAGCAAAATAAAAAAAATCAGCAACACCAAAATGTTGGAGAGACTGTGGAGAAAACCATGCCAACTACAGCCATATCTTGTGGTTTTGTCCTGCCTTGAAAAAGTACTGGGACAATATTGGTATGGAAATGACACAGGTTCTGAAAATTAAGGTAAATATCAGTCACGAATATATCCTGTTGGGTAAAATACCAAAGGAGATAGACAGAGCCGAAGTCAAGTACCTTATTAAAATATTAAGATTAACGGCCCTCAAACTTATAACCAAAAACTGGCTTCAGAAACTAAGCCCTAGTGTACAGAAATGGAGGAGGCTAATGGAACAAATAAAAGTAATGGAGTAGTTAACATCTTAATAAGAGTAGTACTCTGTGGTGTAAATGGGACAGATACATGGAAAGTGTGGGTGTGGATGGGGGGGACAATAAGCTATGATGACTTAGCACCTCAGCCTAACCTAACTAAAAGCACAGTATAGAATGCTATTGGAAATAAGGAAGAGTCAACAACCAAATGGGGGGAGCACTTTTAATTTGAACACAGTGCTGTTCTATTATCAGGCACTTGATGAAAGACTGACCTCACCTAATTAATGATCTGTTTACAATTACTCTGATGTTCTAGTTGGAGAAAAAGAGTGGTAAAGAATATGAACTTGAACATGGGCTAGTTTTTTTTGTGCCTCTGTTTCCATTTCTTTTGTTTGTTTTTTATTTTTGTTTTTTTCTTTCCTTTTTGCTTTTTACTTTTTGTCAATCTTGTGCCTTATTTGTCATATTTTGTTCTTGTCTCTGTTTTGTTTTGTCCCGATGTTGTATTTCGTGTTGTCTCTGTAGTCGATATGACTACCTCACTGTGGTGCCCATATGAGAAAAAGAAAGTTTAAAAAAAGGAATATCCCGTGTTTCATGCTTACTGCTGTTGCTGCTATGAAACCTGTATTTCCCCACAGGGATCAATAAAGGTCTCAGTCTGTCCAGAACAAAGCTGCACATTCTCAGCATATTTGATCAAGTAGTCGTCTATTGTTGATATGGAATATGTTCAGTCTTCTTTTTGAGTTTGGCTATTTTTCAGAGAATTCAGCACATCATAGCACTCCTCTGGAATAGCTCACCACTACTGGGTATTTTCCATGTAGAAACCGATGTGATATCAAGTGTATCCAAAACAAAATGCCTCACATCAAAAGTGTCAGAGTCAGAGACTGACATTTCTTCCTTCTTCTCTATTAGACCAAATCATTCACAGTTGACATTATCTTTGACATGGGAGATAAACTGATCAATAGCAACCAGCTGACTGCAAAAATAATTCAAAAGAGCACATTTCAGGTCTGCTGGCCTTGCAAGCCTTCACTGGCGCCAACTGCAGTTCAACATTCGAAGGCAAAGGACAGGTGAGGAGCTCTTGGGAGCTTGATGAACTTGTGCTCAGTGGTGCTGAAGAGTTCACTTGTTGCTTCTATGGCCTTGGTCCTCGAGTCAAGTAAGCTGATGAGGCAAGAGAGTTTAATGTGCAGAAAATGTGTGGCTCGAGCTTCAACTAGGTTTTTCTATTGATCTTTTATACAGTATGTCATTATAGTGACTAATTTAGGTCACAGCAAACGTGATAAAGACACAAAGGTCAACTTTGGCTCAAATGGAAGCTTATGAAGTTATATGCAATTATTGTATATTCACCATAAAATGCTGGAAGATAATAATTGTTGATGACAGTCTTTTGGGGGATGCTGTGCCTGTGCTTGATATTTTAAAATGACAGCAAGCTCAAATCTTTTTTTGCTACTTTCCCGTTTTGTCTTTTTCTGGACATTTGGCATGTTGGCTGTCATTCTTTTGCCACAGCTACTATGCCAATGAAAGACTTTGCACAGCAGATTAGACTTGTCTCTCTGAGCAATTACAACAAAATTACAATGCTTAATCTAATCTACTAATCTCCTGAATTCTCACAAATGCTTGGTAGACTGAGAAACGTTCCTCCTTCCTTTTTTTCATGTTTTTGCAGTGGTAAGACCTGTTATTCCCCTATAATTATTGCACTAGATCTGCATTAACTTGTGAACCCATGTTGAATTGTAAAGGAACAGAGGACATACAGTACTCATTTAAAATGAAGTGGTGGCGTCAAATTGCAGTAAGTAGCACTCACGTAGGTATTGTATCACTGCAGAGGGCATCTGAAAGGGAGAATACTTCAGCAGGAATTTGTGGACAGAGAGCTAGACTGCTACGTGCAGTCCATGCTAGTCTAGCAGTCTAGGCCTTAAAGTAAGAAAATATAATATTAGGTATTATATTTGTTATTTAAACAGATGCTACAGATGTAGGTTCATTGTTTAGGCCTACACGGTAGCCTATCCTAGTTTCAATGTAAAGATTTTTATTTCGATAGTATATTTCTAGGTTTTTGGTTTACCTGGGATCCTAGTTTCTTGAGGCACTACGCTGTCTCTCTACATTCTATGTATGTGATTAATTCCTTGCTTCTTGCAAGTCGCTCTGGATAAGAGGGTCTGCTAAATGCCTAAATAACTGTATATGTATGAATATTGTGGTGGTGTGGGGCTCTCTTCTGTCTTTTCGTTTCTCTATCTTCCCTCTCGCAGTCCTCCAGAGGGCTGGGCAGACTGACAGCGAGCCACCTGCAGCACACGCCTGGCCTGGTGAGCCTCGCCGCTGGGCGGTGTGCCCCAGCCAGCCTCTTCCCTCCCCCTCTCTGTGTCCACAGAGGATCATATCAACATCTGCTGACAGACAGCCGATGATGCCAGGCCTTGAACTGAGCAGCTTTGTTTGCATTTCCTGCTGTAACGCTGCCAGCTGGAAGGGGGGTGGGGGCAATGGTGTCATGAACCTGCAAAAATACAAGAATAGTTGCTGCTGCACTTCAGAGCTTTCTAAGCTCCTCAACAAGTCCCAAATGTTGTCAAGTTAATACTAAAAGCAGGGAGGGCAATATGCGAAAACACTTGAGTATGGTATCATGCTGCACCTCCAGTGTGGAACTGTAAGTGGTGTTTTAGATATCTGCCTTTAAAACCAGTGTTGACACTGATGTACAGCATCATGATTGGAAGTAATCTGTTGCAAATTCCATGCATTCTTTCCTGTTGAATGTTTTTTGCTTGGTTTATCAAACAATTGGACATTTTCAGCCTGCTGTACACAGTAAAATCCTCAGTGTTCATTTGCCTCTGAGAGTGTACGAATGTTTGTTCACATTTGTACACTCTCTTAGTTACAAATGGATAAATGAACACTGAGAATTTCACTGCGTACAGTACGTAGGTTTATCACAATGCATGGATTCATTAATAACATGAACAACACAGGGACATTCGGTTTCCATAGAATTCATAGTTTTAGCAACGGCTGTAAAATACCATTCACAATTTCATCACATATTATTCAACATGTACTCATCTCTAGTGTCATGTTTTGTCACTTGGGCAGATACCTTTTGGTGTCCACATGCTGACAACACCTTTTTCACATGCAGTGTAGAACACTTATGCTCTTTTAATAAAGGGCAAATGTTTTCTCCTCACGGAAGCATGTCACAAAACGGCCATAAAACATCTGACAACATAAAGCAAATGTCAATGAGTCCATGGTGAATAGTGAGTTGTTGTTGTTTGGCTACATTGGTCTTGAATGTGCCATTGTTTGTTATCACCCGAGTCGAGAACGTGTGGGTGTTTTCAATGGATCCTCATATTACATTTGAATAATACAGTATGCAAAATGCAATAGTGCATTCATGCGTTGAAATGGGTTATCACCAAGAATAATCTGATATGATGTTGGGGGGGGGACAGAAAGGGGTGTATGAATGAATGAGGACATTGGGGTCATGAGGAACTATTTGAGAGTTGTACCATTTTCGCTAGTAAAGAGTTCTTTAACTCATTTTGAAGTACAGCTCCTAAAAATGTAATCTAGTGTGTTATCTCATAAAATCCTCATAAAACCGCTGATAAAGTAGATAAAAGAGCTGATAAGGGTCGTAAATCCTGCTCATGGCAATTATACTGTTTTTTAGCACGCAAACTCCTCCTTTCCCTTTTACTTTGTGCCTTTACTTGCAACTCAATCTCTTAAAAGTCGTCTCTTTTATAACCTGTCTTCTTTCCCTATTCACCTCCCATATTTGTCCCCATCTGAAACCCTTTAATTTATGCTATGTGATTTACACGGCTGAGTTTCTTCGCTTTCTTTTTGTCTCTCTTTAACAGGGCAGGATGCAGACAAACAGGTGGTACATACTGTACAGTGAGCTTTTACTTCAAAGTATCCTGGACACAGACGGAGACGGATAAGCAGGCTAAATATCCTTTCTAGTCCTCTCTCTCTCTCTCTCTCTCTCTCTCTCTCTCTCTTTCTCTCTCTCTCTCTCTCTCTCACTGTCTGTGTCTCCCACCCTCTCTGCATGCCTTTCTGTTTCACCTCCCACAGCAGCTCAACCTCATGTAACCCTCTCTCCTTGGCCCTGCATCTGCCCTGGCAGCTGTGGCTCCTTGGGTTAGGAAGTCATGCTTTGTAGCACCTTCTTAAACCAAAGTTCCATTCCTAAGTTAGGAAGTCATGCTTTGTAGCACCTTCTTAAATCAAGTTTCATTCCTGCGTTAGGAAGTAATGCTTTGTAGCACCTTCTTAAACCAATGCTCCATTCATTCACAATGGGAACGTTTAAAAGGAAATGGTGCAAATATATACACAGTAAGATGCATATTATTATTATATATTATATTGTTATATAAGAATATTATAGGCTTTATGTTTGCTTTTCTTGTTGCCCTTGACAATGACTTACGTAACCGTTGATTTCCATAGTCAGACACAGCTTAAAGCCCAGTCCAACACCAATGATTCGCAATGCAACAAGTTGCCACTGCAAAATAAGACCAACACATTACAAGATAAGCTTTTTAAAAGAATCAACTGACTGTGTTTCTTATCACCAGGGGAGTTTTAAAAAAATTGGGCCACAACTGCAAAGGTTTGAATATTAGATACAGCATTTTTCCTCAAAACTAAACAGAAAGAGGCTTGGCATGGCCATGCCAATCTATGATGGGCAAACGCTAAACAAATGTTTCCAGACAGTGAGGATTGGTTGTGGTGAATCAATTACACTTGTTTCAAGATGAAAAATGGGATCAGTTTAAACCAGTGGTTTTCAACTGTGGTTCTCCTGGGAACCTCCGAGAACTGTTGGTTTTCATTCCAGCCATCAAATCACGAAAAGTCATTCCTGCTGGGACACAAAATTAAGACAACCATCTTCCTGACAGAAATGAGATGAGGACCACAAGTTTAAACGGAAAAAAGTTTAGAAAATGTTTCTTTTCTTTTTTTTTGCCTAAAATGACATGCCCAGAATAGGGACTCCAGGTTGAAAGTGGTTTGAGTTTCTGTCATCAGACACCTGTCTTGATGGCATCAAGGCTGGGTGAGTCGGATCAGTCAACTGGAGGCCATTCAGCCACTGGTCATTAATGAGGCCAGTGATCTTATACTGTAATGTCTGATGCAACTTCCTCCAGTGTCAGTACCGTTTCGTGTTCTTGTGAAAACTGGTTAACGCTGCCTATTACTGTAGAAATGGACTCGATTCCGCGTATTCGTCTAATGAGAAGAGTGGTCGGGCTATTAGAGAAGTCGATGGTGTCATGGTTAGATCATTAAGTTCCACCCTCGCCACCAGCACAACACACACTCGTACGTGCGCGAGCACGAGAACACACACACACACACACACACACACACACACACACACACACACACACACACACACACACACACACACACACACACACACACACACACACACACACACACACACACACACACACACACACACACACACACACACACACACACACATACACACACACACACCACCTTGTAATGTTGTAATATTTGTCATATTTTTCTGTCATGTTGTTGTTTTTTGTCACTTCTCTGTTCCTATGTAGAGATTATTATGTACGTGGGACCCCCTTGAAAACGAGATGGTATTTCTCAAGGAGTTTATCCTTATAACTAAATCACCCCCCCTCCCCACCACCACAAATGCAGGTGAAACACATCTCAGTGCAGCCAGAGAGCATCCTTGACCGCTCGACCTCTCTGACAGGAAAGGGTTTAACTCAGTTTCTCTCCTGTTTCCAGAAGGCCAGGCTGAAATTCAACAAAAGTTCCCTTAATTGGAGATTCTGACCCAGAAACACAGACAACCTTACATGACAATCTGGTCACTGGAAAAAGGTAGCAAACCTAATCATATCCTGGCCTCTAACTGTAGTCTTATCGGCAACGATGAACCATAATTTAAGTAACTTCAACCGCAAAGTACTGTTCAACAAGAAATGAATAAAACCTGCAACAACATCTCTTGATCTACATCTCTCCTTTGCGATATGACTGATTATGTAATTTTGACCTTGATTGTGAGCTAAGATAATTCATTGTGATAGCATGTTGATCAAAAATAATCTTCCCACATTCAGGACCGATGGGAACATGGACCACAAACTCTCATTACCTCTAACCACAGTGTGTGCTTGATACTTGCCTTGACTTGAGTTATGCTGTTGGTTTCTCACATCCTACCTCAAGGCTTGACAAACCTTCAGGGCTGCAGCCCCGCCCAACCAAAGACATAGCAGCTTCTCTGCAGCCACTCAGCTGACATCCTGTCATCGTACAGTGAATAGCAGCCCTGAAGGAACAAGTTGCACTGCGTACGTAGACATGGCAATGTGCCAATGTGTCAAGAGACACTAAGTCTATCTTCGTGCTTGTCTGTGTGTGTGTGTGTGTGTGTGTGTGTGTGTGTGTGTGTGTGTGTGTGTGTGTGTGTGTGTGTGTGTGTGTGTGTGTGTGTGTGTGCGCGCACATGCACGCATATGCAGTGGTGGAAAAAGTACTCAAATGTTTTACTTGAGGAAAAGTATCAATTCTGCAATGAAGAAATACTTTGTTACAAGTAAAAGTCCGGAATTCAAAATTTACTTGAGTAAAAGTGCAAAAGTATTGGTATCAAAATGTACTGAAAGTACCAAAAGTAGAAAGTACTAATTTTACAGAATGTCCCATTTCACAAGTTTTCAAATGTATAAAATGTATAAAAATCCTTTGAAAATAGCAGATGCGACGCATTGTGAGCTTGTAGATCGGCTATTTTCAAATGGCCGAAATGTATATAGGGCTGAAGTAGTTAATGTATGTTTTGTAATAATAATAAAAATCTACAAAGTAACTAGTAACTAAAGTTTTCAAATAATTATAGTGGAGCAAAAGTACAATATTTGCCTCTGAGATTTAATGGAGTAGAAGTAAAAGTATTGAAAATTGGAAATACTCAAGTAAAGTAAAACTACTTTAAAATTGTACATAAGTACAGTACTTGAGTAAATGTACTTCGTTACTTTACACCACTGCGCATATGTGAGCAAGAGACAGAGAGTCTGTGTGGGTTTGTGTGTAGGTATATACGACTTATAAAGGCATAAAGTGTGTGTGTGTGTGTGTGTGTGTGTGTGTGTGTGTGTGTGTGTGTGTGTGCGTGCGTGCGTGCGTGCGTGCGTGCGTGCGTGCATGCGTGCGTGCGCGCGTGCGTGCGCGCGTGCGAGTATGTGCATGTGTGTGTGCATGCGTGTGTGTGTGCATGATGTGTGAGTGTTCAAAAATACTTTTCATGTCCAGGCGCCTGTCCCTATGCACCATGCAGTGCAGCTCTTCTGTGTTTATTAGGAGGGTGGCCTCTTACACTGGTCCACATACATGTACAGTCAGCCTTCTCCTCCTCTATAGTATATTTGGGCAGGCGTATTGTATATTTCTATAATAGTATATTTCTTTTACTTGTAGTGGAGTAAATTTGACCAAGAGTACCTGTACTCTTACTCAAGTACTGGGGTCGAGTACTTGTACGTCCACTGCCATTGTAAAAGTCGATATTCCATAAGGTGGTCCCGCCACGGCCCATGATACATCAAGGGCCATGTGCAGCATGTGGCCTTGGTCGTGAGGGTCCACGTCTCTGAGTGGGACTGACCCAATCGTTGAGAGAAAGAGTGACCTTTTGTCTTGTGCTGAGGGACGACTTCCACACTTTCTTCATGCTGTGGACTGGCAGACCACGCCAGTCCAATCTGGTCCTGACCTGGGGTCCTTCTCACCGGAATTGATGTCGTATAGGCACCAAGATGTTTGAAGTTGGTCATGGTTTTTAGTGTTTTTAGCATGGTTTTGGTGTGGACAGTGGTGTTATATATGCCAGTACCTTGGTCTCACTGTGTTGAGACGCAGTCCTATCTTCAGACACTCATATGGGTGCGTTCCTGCTGTCCTTCCTCCACTGTATCTGAGACCAGGGCTATGTTATATGCAAAGTCAAGGTCAGTGATATTCACTGGAGGCACTTCCTGACTCTTGCGTGGTACCAGGTTGAAGCCTATAGCTCTCCCTCTCCCTTGCTGATGGCTCTCCTCACAGTCACACAGTCTAGCACTAGCACAGTGGTTCCCAAACTTTTTAGCTCGAGACCCAAAAGAGAAATTTGTCTCCCCGGGACCCAAACTAGTGAAAATAGCCGATATGCAAGCTCACAACGCGTCACATGAGCTTGTAGATCTGCTATTTTCACTATACTTCTTGAAGGTTTTTAAAAATGTATGGAATTTCTTAGATTTTGTTGAAATGTATTAAATTGAATATTCTTTTTCTGAAATGTTTTATTTAAAAAACAAATAAAAAGAAATAATCGTAGGAAACAAAAAGGGGATATTTACCCGCAACCCATAAAAATGGGTCTCAATCCATTGTTTGGGAAACACTGGTCAAGCACGATGACTGAAGAGGTATGGTACGAGAGTGTCGCCCTGCAGTACGCCCTATCAGAAACAGCTCGGTGGTACCAGACATGGTGACCCTGGACCGCGTGCATGCGTAGGACGCAGCCACTGTTTTCACAAGTTTCTCCCGTATCCCATAACAGTGTATCCCCTGTGGACAGAGTCGTTTTGCAGAAGTCATTAAGTTTTGGACCTCCTCTATGATTCTCTGCAGTGCAACGATTTGCTCTACATCAGACCTCTCACCAGTCACCACAAAGATAGTAAGACAAATGTATTGTCTACTGTACATTGTGACGTAGACAGAATGTGTGTGTGTGTGTGTGTGTGTGTGTGTGTGTGTGTGTGTGTGTGTGTGTGTGTGTGTGTGTGTGTGTGTGTGTGTGTGTGTGTGTGTGTGTGTGTGTGTGTGTGTGTGTGTGTGTGTGTGTGTGTGGGGGGGGGTGTGTGTGTGTGTGTGTGTGTGTGTGTGTGTGTGTGTGTGTGTGTGTGTGTGTGTGTGTGTGTGTGTGTGTGTGTGTGTGTGTGTGTGTGTGTGTGTGTGTGTGTGTGTGTGTGTGTGTGTGAGTGATAACCTTTAGGATATTGCATCACAGGCCTACAAACAATTCAGTAAAAAGCAAGGCATATCTTCCTACTTGTGTTCCATTTGTGTATTGTACATTGTCTTTTATGCTTTGCTGTAATCAACATGGGCATACTACAGAAAGATGCAGGGGCAGAAAGTACTGGCAAGCTAGCCAGATGTATGGAGGAACAAGGTGACTATAAACGCCACTGGAGGGCTGGTCCGAGGACGCACTACTGTACTTGTCCTGTAAATATATAGTTTCCCCTTTGCTGCTGACTCTCCACAAGTGGTCAATATAAAATCCTGACACCGTTTAATTATTAGTCATTATATTCTGTAGAAGGTTAAATTCGTCATTTGCCATAATGACTTCAATTTATACATCTAATTTTGTCTATATTGTGGTCCAGTTTTTTGGTTGGTGGTGGTGGTTCATGCCATGCTCTATTCTTCTGTTTCATGGTGGTGCTGATTCTTCCTGTTGTTCCCACTTCATTAGGCAGCAGACTGCAGCAGTTTAAGATAAGCCTATAGTGTTCCCCCAAGGCACCACTTCATCACATGATGAATCTAGCCCATAATCGTCTGAGCAATCTGGGTCTGCTGGCATGCAATCTCTCCCAGTCCCCAGACCCGATCATTGCTGGTGTTCTGAGGTTTGACACATGCAGACAGGTTTCCTCAACATCAAATCAAACTGGTGTGAAAAAGCCATAACAAAGTCACCAAACTGTTTGTGCGTTGGTTTGGAACTGCACAATCTGTTCCGCTCACGTGCAAGTAAAATGTTGACCTTTGACATGTCACATGTCCCAACAAAAATAACCTCAACAAAAGTAGATAGGGAAACATTATCCCAGAAGCCTTGCTCTTATACTATACTGAAAGTTTACTGAGTGTACAATAATAGCTCAAGTCCAGGATGCATACAGAAGCGTGTGTACAATTCAATACATGCTGAGCAAATAATTGAATATGTTTACTTACCACATATGTGGATGATCTATACACAAATGTACAGTAAAAACCTCCTGCTAGCAGCTAGTAGCTTGTTGTGCCTGATGTGTTTATGTATGTTGCCCATGTGTGTGCTAGTAGCTTGTTGTGCCTGATGTGTTTAAGGTGTTATGACTGGAGAGAAGATCTCTCAAGATCATAAACAGTCAAATACAATACACAGTGTTAATAAATCCATTTGTATTTCTGAGAGTTAAATTATCACTCAGGATTTGACAGTGTAAGCAACATGTGTGGAGTGAGCAGTTCTGTTAGCCAGCAGCATGCTGTACCTCCTTGCACATGCATATCTTTTATTCCTCTAAAATCTAGTCACCAGACAATTTGACCATATCCCTTTAATAGCCAAGTGTCTATCAATATTTTGTCACTCACAAAATATGAATTATGGCTTTACAGAAAATGCCAGAGCAGTGGTTTCAACTCTGAAGGATAACAGGACAAATAGATTGTTGTTCTTTTAGCCAACCTTCCCGTTACTGGTTAACCAATGTGTAGGTCACACTCACAGACAGCACTAAAGGGGACAGCCAAAATGGGCCTTTGGAATTGTCTCTCTTAGCTAGTACAGTACTCTCTTTAACAGAATCTGGTCTTTCTGGATCATACAAGGATCTGCATCCATTTATTCTCTAGACAACGTAACTGAGTGAGAAGGACAACAAAAAAGGTAAATTATATTATTATTTTTTTTAATCTCTATGCAATACTGTACAATCCAGACATCTGTGTATGTGTCTTCAATCCAAGTTTGCTTTTTCTTTTACTATAAATATTTTTTTATCTGGAAAACACAAACAAACACAAATGTATTACATTAACTACACAACTACACAAACTGAGAGTAAATATAGAGTGCATGTTGACAGTAGCCTACCATCAAATGTCTGAGCTTTGTCAAAATGAATAATCTATTAGCTTCAACCGCAACTGATCAAACCACTGTTTTACACTTGTCTGATGTCACTAAACCTCCTTGTATAATTTCCTTGTCATAGTTGACGTGCTTCATGAAATTCAAAAACAGAATTGTGTAATCTCTAAATTCAATCACAATGATGTGTCACACATTGAAAATAGAAGATCTTCAAGCTCACAATGCGTTGCGGATGCGACACGTTGTGAGCTTATAGATCGGCTATATTCAGCTCATGACTCTTTCTTCCTCCTTTTAGAAAGATGCGTAATTTCTTACATTATATCCTGCACATGTAGCCCACTGTACATTTCACAATGATGTAAGCTACACCACTGTTCCCCAAATGGTGTGACCAGGCACACTGGTGTGTGCTGTGAGACATATGTGCCTTGGGATTTTGTGACAACCACACCTTTTCCACTTTTGTTTTTACTATATCAATACATTCTGCACACTTGTTTCCCAATACAGAGGCAAATCTTCTATATACCCTAAAAATATAGATTCAAGATTTACAGGTACAAGCAGCCAAACGTTGTTGGGACTTGTCCCGCAGATTGTGCTACATACCACTTTCCACCTGGCTTCCCTATTTTGGGCATGCCATAGGCAAACCTTTAAAAAAAATAATGATTATAATTTCCCCCACACACATTTTCAAAAATAGCCAGAACAGCAGATATTCAAGCTCGTGCAATGAGCTGTGATCTTGAAGATTGTATTTATGAATACAGGTGTGCCGTGAAATTTTGACTTGCCCATTAGTGTGAAAAAACGTTTGAAAACCACTGGGCTACGCCGTAGGACTGCATGTGCTGTACAGTATGTGTGTGTACAGTATATATGTGCAGTGTTTGTCATGTCGGTTTGTGTTTTTCCTGTATCCGTTAACTTATCGCCACAATTGTTTGAGTCTTGACCATAAAACAAAACAGGAATGCTCAGGACCGTGGGACAAATATGTACCCGTGACCTTGACCGAAAACGGCTTCCTCATAAGGATAGTGTAGTAAAAACTTTCTTAAAAATGGCCTTGCAAAAAAACCAAAGAAACTCTCTGTTCTACTATGTTAAAATGGCTATTTTGGTGATAAATTAGCTATTGTATAAAAGTTAAAATCTGTGACATCTCTGTGAAAGCATGCACATCCAAAAGCTAGGTTCTGCACATAAAAGCACTATATATGGAAAGAAAGAAGCTAAGTCTGCACTCTAGAAAATGCTCCCGTATAAATTATTTATTACCACCACATCATTTCTATGGGAGAATTTGTGCAATTTGTACTTCTTTCTCAACCTGAGTACTGTGTGTTCCATTTTATATCAGGATTTCATCAGCAGGATTCATAGGCAACTTCTGAGCTGGCTTTGCATTTGACAAAATTATTGTTGACAAAATGCAAAGGTCACTGAGATGCTGATTTCAGGTTGCATAATGGTGCATGGTGCCTATGTCCATGAAAACTCATCCTTATAAAGGTTTGAGAAACACGCTATCACACTGAGAGGACCTGACCCAAATGGAAGGGAGAGTCAAAGGAATTTTGTTTCTTCTGATAGAGGCAGAGTGACGATTAGCTTCATAGGCTTTTATCCTGTCCTTGGGGAGCTACACAATAAGTGGTTGCAGTCTGGTCAGTTCCCAGTGCTATAGATGTAAATAATAGGGAAACGGAAAGTGTGCTTCATTCAAGCTTCAGTTCCGACTGTCTCCTTTCTTTCTTTTAGTGTCCCATTAGGACACGCTTATTTCCTGCCAGTGCGGTACCAAATAGTAGAATGCTTCATCTATGATTCAGATGACACTGGAATCAATTATTTATTTAGATCACTACGGTAAACCAATACTTTAGTGCTACATGTTTCCCACTGTGCTGTTATTGCATAGATATTAACATAACCTAGAGTTCAAACTTCAGAAAAGTCCATTGATACATCTGTGTTCCATGGCTCATTTATTCTGCTAACATCTGTGCAAAATTACAAAAAGATGATTTTCAAATGGTTATAACAGTAAACACAGTGTTCTAATGTCTCTTTGTCTGAATTAATCTCTATCGGTTCTGCACATTTGTTGTAGATTTGATCAGTTAGAAAATGCTATAGTGTTTAGACACAACACTCTTTTCCTAGATGGAGCTTTCCCCCCAGATTGGTATCTTATTTGCAATGCAGCCATTGGTGTGTGAAGATTTTCTTGAAGCCTCTGGGAAGGACTTCTAGAAGTCACTAAAACTCCATAATGTCAATAGTTGAGGGATTAGATACAAGCAAAGCCAAAAATAATACAAGAGTGCACCCCCCTAAGCATATTTTAACTGTCCCACCATGAAGGAAATGCTTCTCTTGTAAATTTAAGCTCCTGGAGTGAGCTTAAATGGGAGATTACACAAAGTATATGCCATGTGACTGCTTTGTGGAGATATAAAATGCAAATCCCTGTCACAGAGCAGATAGCGTCCCTGTTATTGACAGTGATTCAGAAAATCCTGAGTGAGTGAAGGATTTTCATCTTAACTTTAAAGTTTCTGTTGTCTTTAGACACCTGGCATTCAAGACACCATCATCTTGATATTTATTTTATTGCCAGTTTGAAATCAATTAAGGCAATGCACACAACAGACAGAGAGACTATGAATGGTATCCATTAGAGTATCAATACCATAAAAACAGCTTCTTAGAAAGCACAATTAAGTAACATTGGCATTCTCCCCCAGGTTAACCTCTGTGGATATGGGATGTGTGACTGTATCTTGGCAGTACATAACTTAAAAATATGTGTAGTGCTACACACAAAGTGTTTATGCTGTTAAAGGATACACCATCATAGTCATATCTACTTCAACCCTTCCTGCCAAATAACTCCATGAAAAGGAAATCTACCCACACAAGACAGAAATAACTCATGCTTTAGTTTCCTCTTGAACACCTCAAGTTGGATTAACAGGATGTCATTGTGAGTGTGAACAAAAACATCTGCAATATTTTCCCACATTATTACCTTCAACTTCAACTCAACTTAGACTTCAAGTTTATTGTCACATCGCAATTGTACAGGTGTAAAAGAGTGGGTGAAATTATTTTCCAAAAAGTACTACTGTGTGCAAAGGGCCATTCAATTGTTACCAGCTGCCAAAGAATACCAAGATTTGATTCTCATATAAGCTGACATGATGCCACTCTGTGCTAGTGTGTGTGGATGCGGATGTGTGTTTTGTGTACTCTTGTTTCTTGGCTCCTGCTAATCTTCTGACCCCAGATGGAGAACAGTAGGAGAGCAGATTGCATTTCCTGCTTGATTCATTTATAGATTGCTACGCTATGACACTACACTCACTATAATGTAAAAGAAGAGCCATTTCTTCCTGCCCTCCCCAACTTGGCATTCAGCCCATAACAGCTTATAGGATGTTAGGCCTCGCAAATATCACAATATGAGCAAGACCTTGGGTCCAAGAGGGAAATTAAATTAACAAAGCAATACGAGCAGGTGAGAGGTACAGGTCTATTGATCCACTGTTTATCCATCTGTTGTTGACAGCGAAATGGGGAACAGCACACCTATGATATGGGATGTGGCTACAATACTGGAAATATTAGAGGAAAGACCTCTGTCACTGTAGTTCTCTTATGGTTGGGTACTTTGTCTGGCAATATCTAGCCATTCATATTATATTTGGCAAGATCAGTGCGTGATGGAGACTGATCACCTGGACCTTCCAATATCACATTTCTCTCATGATGTCTCATGGTACTATGCTACAGTTTATTCAATTCATGCTCAAAGGAGATATGAAACTGTTTGTCTTGTGGCTAACACCATTACCACCGAAATAAAGGGCTTATGTTATGTATAGTGTCGAGGAATTCTGGATCAATCAGGATGTTGAGGCAAACAGTCCTTTATATTTCTGAGATAGAAGTTTAATACATGACATATATTCAGGAGGTCAAAACAAAACCTCAAGGCCAAGGGTGAACAACATGATAGCAATGGGGAATAATTCTACCACAATAAACATTGATGCAAGAAGTTCATTGGCCATGATTACAGTATAAGGAATTTGACCTGGTGCGGTTTCAAAAGAAGAAAGAAAAAATATACGGCAGAGCAGATATTAAAAAAAAGTATAGAATATAATTGTACGGTAGCCTATAAAAAGTAAATATGTAAAGGTAAGAATAGGAATAATATAATAACAATGAGTATTGGGTCGGATCACATGTGAGCTGTCAGTGTGAACAGTATTGGACATCTCATCATCATAGGGATGATACTAAGCAGTAGGCCTATTATATAAATTGTGTTTACTTTGATGGGACCTTCCAGACTACCCCAAACATATAAAACCATAGCTGGTCATGATATTTAGACTGCCGTTTGGACACGTTTGTCACACAAATATGGTCTCCTTTTGATCATGAGGGGACTTATAAATTGAGTTCATTCATTCTCAACTCCATGATGACAACATGCCATTCTGCCCATGCAACCAAGCCACAAAATAAAGTGCCAGCAGTGCATTAACTATTATGGTGCAGCTACTACTAGCATAGGCAATTGAACAAGTACTGTACATTATTACATCTCTATCATTGCTGCTGAATAAGGTTAACGACAATAGGGGGGATTTGATGGGTAAATAAAAGCATGCCGCAACATTGCACAGGCCATACAATGCAATGTAACAGCTGACGAAGAGCGAGCCACCACGTGAAGAATGAGCTGAAAAGGTGCATTCAGTTCAGTTAAAAGAGAGAGAGAGAGAGAGGGCATAGTAAATTCAACTGAAATGCCCATGTGACTCTGCTACTGACAAACTGAGCTGTAGGTCTGTGGAGGAGGAGGATGATGATGAGGGTGGTGGTGGTGATGATGATGATGAGGAGGATGATGATGATGATGATTAAATAGAAAAGGGGTGCTTGTTTCGTTGTACCGGTTTTGAGCGAGCTGAACAGGGATCAGGTTAATGGGAAACGGATAGAAAGAGAAAGCAGCCAGACAGACTGAGCTGAGAGTCTTGAGCTCACACTGCTTGCTTGGTGGAGACTTGATCGTTGGATTTCGACATGATGATGGTCGGGCAACAAGAGGGGAGAACAACACGGTCGTGTTATCGACCTTTTCAGTATTTAAACTAAGGCATATGTTTTTTCCCCTTCTCATCCAAGGACTGCAGAGCGTAAAGGGCAAGGTAAACTATTCATATTTGTTTTCCTAATCTAATCAATCAATCGAGGGGGCATTGATTACAAAACCGTCCACGTCGTCTCCCGTGTGTTTTAGTCGAAACAGCGATGGTGGTAGCGGTAGTGGAATTAGGCAAAGCAAGCGTCTGGTTGAACAGCAGCTTGTGTCGTTGTTGCTACAGTAAAAACAACAGTTGCTGTTCCGTTGCCAGGCGGAGGTGCGCAGCATGCTGTATTAAAATATAACGGTTGGTTGATGTTATCTAATGGCTCTGAAATGTTTTTGCTTTATGATACTGAACCCAAACCCCATCGCCACACTCATTTCATTGTGATGTGGTTCGTTCTGACTGCAGCAGCAGGCCCGCTGAGGACATCAGAAGACTAAACCACTCACCCCAACATCAGTCGCTTCACAAAATGACGTATTTTCAAATGGGGGGGGGGTGTACATTTGAAAATATGTCATTTTTGTTGAACAACACGGGTTCCCGCGACGAATGTAAATGAACCCCGTTTAGCCTAATACTGGCAACAACAGCAACTGTTAGCTAGGGTAACCGGAAGTCTCGCCCCAAAACACACTCGCCCCCTTTTCTTTCGCGGACCCGCTCGCCCCAGCGGTTCTTGTATTTGTTTTACTGAGGTGTTAGGAATAAGTTTAGGGCTAAGGCATAGTTTTACTGAGATTACGTTTAGGAATAATGTTAGGTTTAGGCGTAGTTTTACTGAGGTTACTTTTAGGAAATAGTTTACTGAGGTTACGTTTAGGATAATCAGGTGGCGACCCGTTCTGAGGTCACCCGGATTCGACCCGGGGCGACCGTGTTTTGGGGCGAGCGTATTGGTATTCTTAGCTACTAGCTATTAGCTGTATGTTCGTCATCCTCTCTGTAACGTTAGCCTATCAAATATAACTTGGCAGTTGGCATATCTGATGATGTAGAATAGAGTGTAGCGTTACTTCATTTGGACTGAAGCGTGGATGTCCGATGAAGATAGTGAAACTAGCGAGTTTCACAGCAGATGCAGATTTGTTGAGCTGTTGTAACATAAATACAGCTAGCACGACATTTATATGAGACCCGTTAACGTACCGTTATTTCTGTGGCTATAGCGGCTAAAGCCTAAATTAGCCAGTTAACTTCCCTGTATTTGTAAGCGAATACGATGCCACACAAGCTATATGGAAGGAAAGGGGACACGGGCACAGATTCGTTTTAACTAACATTAGAAAGGCTACTGAAATTTGATTCAAAGTCAACGGTCAAAGCGAGAGAGAAAGGTGACACTGTCGCTGTTTCCTGTTGCTTCATTGTGTCCTGTTTGTGTGTGATGTTGACGTTGTTGGCTGTTAACAATGTTTCATGTTATGTTTGATGCATGCTGTTAACAATGTTCATGTTATGTTTGTGTTGCTATACTGATGATGCGTACTATTATAATGTGACGTGTTATGTTGATGGCTGTTAAAAAGCTGTCCTGTTTGTGTTGTTGCAGTGTTGTATTCTGTTTGTGTTGTTGTAGTGTTGTTGTTGTATGTATGTATGTATGTATGATGATCAATGTGTTCTTCTGTTGTGTAGTGCAGTGGTTCTCAAAGTTGATTCCATGGACTCTCTTGGTTCCTTTGGGGGGTTCTAAATTGACTCTTAGAAGTCTGTAATTCTGACAGTATACAAATGGAACCACTTAAGGGGAGATCTTGAAATGTTAAAGTTTGAGAACCATTGGTGTATTGTTGTATAGTATAGTGTATGGCTGTTACAACAATGTGTTTTGTTTGTTGTAATGTTCTGGTGGCTGTTAAGATCCACTGAAATATGAGTAGCTAACCCCTCTAGTCAGTAATCACCAGTAAATGGATATACCTGTACATGCAACTGTCTGGCAGAGTTATGGAATTCAGCTATTCTGCATTCTTGAGTAATCTTGAAATGCCACAGGCTACTGTCAAAAGTATAGCTGGGGCTGTAGCTACAAGCCTGAGTAGTAAAGTTTCGCAATTTATTGACCACGCTGTGTTTTTATGTTCTTTTCTAGCACTGGGCAGGTGGAGTGACAAATCTATCTCTCTACTCTGTGGGTCATAATCAAGTTATGTTTCCTCCACTGTGATTTTAACCCTTTGGATTACACTTATTAGGTTTAAGCTCCTGTACCATTTGAAATGATATTGCATGAATTGATTTTGAGGCATTATAAGTGGATCTGGGATGGCTCTCAGTGCAGCTGCCAAGATTTTGCAAACCCTCATTTACACTCGCCTCCAGCTGTTCAGAAGACGAAAAACAAGCTACTACATTTTAGGTGAAATATGAAATGGGAACATTTTATTGCCTACAGATCCTGATGGCATACTGGGTTTCAACAGGTCTTCTGCAATGACACCTAAGAGACATTGTTGCTGTGTTACGTTAAACATAAATGCATGGTATAAACAATAGGGACACCTGATTCGGATGCTATCAATGCATTGAATGGGACATTATCACCTTTTATTAGACCATTGAATGGGCGAAGTAGGCGACATACTGACCTACCTGCGATTTATCAGACCATTCATTGGGTGTTATCAAGACATACTGACCTACCAACGGAGATGACTTAAATAGTTCAGTTTCGGGCAGTCTCAGGCGAACTGGAACCCTGTGAAGGACCACCGAGGGAGCTAAAGCGACCGAGTTGCCGTCCTGAACGGTGTGACGTTCGCCTGAGCCTACTCAGCCTGACTCAGCGCCGTTGGAGTTACTGTATGTACCGATAGGCACAGAATCGTAAATTATGTTGTGGGGACTGCTTCGCCTCCAAGTAGGTCAGTAGCTCCTGATTACGCCCAATGAATGGTCTGACAAATCGCGGGTAGGTCAGTATATTGCCTACTCGTCGGAGTCGTCGCCTACTCGCCCATTCAATGGTCTGATAAAACGTGATAATCTCCCATTCAATGCATTGATAGCATTCGAAGCCGGTGATAGGGAAGTGTATTTAGTGTAGATAGGTAATTTACTCTTATAGCAGACTGAGTCATAGATATTCCACACATAGATATGGGTCATGGTCTTATGTCATCTACCATAAGTGGCATGTAGGCTGGGTGTGAATCACAGCGCATAGTGGGTCATCTTTGGTCAATTTAAAAATCTCTTCGTCTACCAATGCAGTGTTTACCACCTGTTGCAGCAGTGGCTTCTATTGAATGCAGTAGATAGGACAACTAGGCAAACAAACCAATGGTTATTTTGTCTCCAGAATAAGTCATATTTAAGTAAATAAATAAATAAATACATTTAATTGATTTCTTGCTTAGCCTTCATTCTCAATGCCTTATCTCATCAAAATGCATAAGGACACTGCCCAAGCATGCCTCCTACCTTCTGACGACCTTGAATTTTGGATTGAAGGGAGACCCAATGAGAAGAAAATGCATTGAGATTAAGCCTCAATTCTACTCAAGTAAAAGATGAACTATCAAAACTCTGTCCTCATGGTCTGCGTTTTATGCCTGTAGAACTTTTATATTGGCTGACCCTTTACCTCCTTCCCTAGAGTCAACCCACCACTGCCCATCTATTCGCTCTCCTCCATGTGTATGAGTTTTCTTCAGTGCTCTCCATCTGCAATTACATTTCTGGTTACGTTTCAGGGTAATGTGTTTTTGATTGCTGCTGGAAGAGGAATCCCTCCACCACCCCCTACTTCCTGGGGGAGCTGTAAGGTGAATCTCTTATTGTCTTCTCAGGTGATGAGCCGAATGGTGCCATATCAATGACTGAAGACCATGATGCCCTTCCGCAAGCTGCTGTTCGTCCTGTGCCCCATGCTGGTCCTGGGCTTCATCTACTACTCTTCTGGGAAGCTACATCTGCATGTATGGGGCCAGAAGCCACGTGAGTGACACTTGACAGTTTTTAATGATCTTCCTGGTGGCTTTTACCTGTTTGTCTGTCCCCTTTTCTATTGCCAATCCTGTTCCATATTTCCTTTCTTTCAGTTCTGCCTGGTCATCTTGAGAGCCCTGTGTGTTTTTAGCCTGTTGTTATGGAGCAATTCCGTTTGATGCCTGTGTTTTTGTTGCTGTTGCCGTTTGCCTCTCTTGTCTTGTCAATCAGTTAATCTTTTTATGCTTCCGGTCTGTTTGCGTGTCCATCAGACAGTGTGCCACTGGCTCCTTGCTGGGTGTCTAGGCCGCACATGGGCAACATACGGCCCGGGGGCCGGACCCGGCCCTTTGACCATCTTAATCCGGCCCGCCAACAAAATGACCCCCACCAAAAATGTACATTCTAAAAGGCTGCCGTATGCTAATGGTTTTTAGAAAAAAATATGTAACTAGACTCCAATTAATAGTAATTAATATTTATCATTTGAGTACTATACCTACCTGCATTCCTCCATCCGTATGTACTCAAATGTTTTATGTTTATAATGTAACTGTGAAACAGTCAACCTTGAGTCCATATTTATGAAATAATGCAATGTTTTTGATCAGTGACCTATGGAGTGGTGCATATCAGATAAGATGCCACAAATTTAAAAGTTGATACGGCATTGACGTGGATTGTTTTATGCGTAAGTCATATAATAAGTCATCTTTTTATTGTAAGGCCACAATTCAGCACTATGTGTTTCAATTCAATTGCACAATGTGACTGTGGCCCCTCACTCACTTTATGGAAGTCGGTATGGCTCACTGGAAAGAAATCTTGCTCACATTACATTACATTACAGTCATTTAGCAGACGCTTTTATCCAAAGCGACTTACAATAAGTGCATTCAAAATAGGTAGGGAACGAAACTACTAATCACCAGAAGTCTTAAGTGCATTTCCTGCAAAAACAAGCAACCAAGAGTATACCTAGCGCTAAGGTAAAAGTGCAATATATCAGCTACCTACTTTCTTAAACAGATGAGACAAAATAGCTAAATCAACCCCTGGTCTAGGCCTGGTCTAGGCGCACTTGAGTTTTCTTCAGTTCATCTGCCAGTCCATCTTTCACTTCATCAGAGTGCCGGATGTTGTGGGAGAGCTTATCAAGGTTTCTTTTTTCATACATCCATTGCAAGGCAATATATCTCAGTTCTTTGAACTAATGTCAGTATGTTGTCATACTGACAGTATGGCATATTTTGAGCAAGTTACGTACTACGTTTTGCATTCGCACAAACTATGTCCAAGAAAACCGCAAGGCTGAATAAAATGGAATATAAACACAAGTTTGCTAACTAATTGAAACAGCTTATTGTGAAAAGCACTACACTTCCCAGTTCAACTGAAAACTGACGTAAATATTTTTTTATATCATGATTAGAATCATATTTTTGAATCTGAAGGTCAATTGATGCAGAATTAAAATTCAGCTGACATGCATCAGTGGATGATGTTCCACACAGGGAGTGAATAGCATTTTTTCTCACTTCTCCTCATTGTCTCCTTTTCTGAGGGCTGTAAATCCAGGATGGTGCAGGTTGCACCATGTGGCCAAAGTGGCCATAGCTGAATTGGTAGAAAGCCCGCCTAGGATGCAGAAGGTCCCAGGTTTGATTCCGGGCCCTGGCAAAGTGTCAAGGTGTCCTGAGCGAGACACTTAACTATGAACTGTTCCTCTGTGGGCAGCACTCAGCTGGGTGAAGCTTAAAATTAAATTCCCCCACGGGATGAAATAGGTCTAATTATTACTTAGTCTTCTGGCAATGCTAGGTGTTTTATTATCGGTATGATTTTAAGGTAGGGGTGTCAAACTCCTGGCCCGCGGGACGACTGCGGGATGATTTGGGGTAAATGGAAATTTTTAGTAAAAACATACACCAAAAATCTTTGAATTAAATAATTCTCGTTGTTGGAATCTGTGTGTGGCAGCCGCTCTCTCCTTGCTGCTACTGTGCCAGCAAAGCAGCTGTACATCAAAAACAATGGAGGCGGGTGCTGGCAGGTAACCCCCTGCTGTGTGTAAGCACCAAGCTCTTTGTACAAAATCAATAGTGGTGCAGAGTGCCAGACCTCAACAAAATGTTTCTGTACGTTTTATAGACCATCAGTCCTTCTGATAAGAGCGTAATGTGCACGCTACCCCCGAATGCACAGCGTGCATCATAGGCATACTGAAAGCAATTGGATGCTCTTGGATAATTCAGGGGGAAAGCTCCTGTATACACCTGACAATGTGTGTAATTCAAATAAAATAGTAGCCTATACCGTACATATTCCCATTTTAGTCCTGGACCTGAAATCAGTAGCATAGTAGGAATGCTATGCTACCCATAATACTTTGAAACTTTTGCCTTATGTGATCAGACAGAATACTACGACAGCATTCAGGCTTGTCAGTGTTGGGTGTGCACGCACGCACACAGGCGAAAGGTAACCTGGCCTGCATGAGGTCGCATTTTTACCAATCCGGCCGCCGACCTAAAATTTGTTTGATACCCCTTTTCTAATGCATATGTCATATTGAAAAACACAAGTTTTCTACTATTATGTCAGTTGTTGATTACATTTAGAAAGTTATCAGGTTGCTTAATGTGGCTGTGTGCTCATTTGACAAGAAAGGAAGAGGAAAAGTGACCCACGGTTGGGGTCTCTGAACCAGCCATATGAAACCAGCAGAGGGGGCTAGAAGAGTTATCTCAGAAAAGATTAACTATTCTGCTGGGGAACCAAAATGAGACGCTTTCATTGGCAAAGCCCCATTCTTGGGCATCAGTCACCCGTATGCTCCGTTCTGGTGGTATTTTCTCTGAAAACCTGTCCACAGAGCAGCTCCTGGTAACGTGAAAACAAACGTCAGTATTTTGAAAGGACTAGAAATGGCCTTTAAATAAGTGCCAACTTTCACTGTTGTTAACCCTGCTTGGATAGTGTTCTTCATGGCTGGCTGCATGTTACTTCAGGTTAGCCATGAATTGTATGTAGATGACGTAGAGAAATTACTATGGTAGAGCCTAAAGCACCCAGGAAGAGAGATGTACTGTAAGACGTGTTTTGGATGAAATTGTGAGTGGAAGAAGAGAAGCTTGATCAGGGCAAAGAAAGAAATTGGCCAAAATGAAACGATTATCTCCTCCATAGTTATTTCCGTTCTCTGCCTAGGTTGGGGCTTCACTACTCTATGGCATCATGGAGGACTGTTGTTTTGGCTGTTGTACAAATTCAAGCAGCTCCCTCAAGCTGTCATTGAGGGAGACATCTATAGATGCTAAAGGGGTACATTTCTTTGTATGCGGTTTAATCTACAGAAAACATTATCAGTCTGCCCTTGGTAGCAACAGAGAGAAATTTGTCCTTGTCTGCTTGTGACTGAAATTGAAACACAGTTTGAGTGTTTTTTTTCTTCATATGTCTGCAGCTGATTATTAATTCCCTTTGTGTGATTCATACATGGAAGGAACTGGGACTTGGATGCAGTCTAACCACTTCCATGCTGATTCCTTAACACAAAGAGTAACAAACCAGATCAGGATATTGTGGGAGAAGGGGGGGCCCTTGTACGAGAGATGTTGGGACATTCTGTGGTGCGGTGATGCCACCAGATGTTCAGATTTGGACGTCTGTTGGTGGAACGGGACAGAAGTGCATGTCTACAGTTCCTTCTTCCGTGAACCCTGGCTGGATAAGCCACAGAGTTTTTCATTGAGACGATCAAATCTGGATAATCTCTCTTCTTCACTATTTGATTTATTGTGCAGAGTAGAGTCAAAAACCAATGGCAGAGCCATGTGAATATTAATGTTTTTCCATTTCTGCGATTCTTAATTTCTTTTCTCTTTCTTTTGCCAAATAAAGTGGTCTGTGGATTGTATAGATCATGTTATTAACAGGCTTAATTTCACCATGGCCCATGTCCTCATTCGTCCCAAATGGGACGAATGAGGACATGGGCCATGCTGTAGAGAAAGTCCTTTGGCTGTTCTATAAGGAGGTTGAGTGCCCTCCCTTTTCTAAAACTTCCATACATTTAGTTGATCAAGCTGGTCCCCTGCACACTTGAGTCAATTATTGAGTGAATTATGCTCGCTAGCTACCAGTCAGACCATTTACCGTAACCTCACATTTCTGTATGTCGTCGAGGGTTTATCCGATTTCCACCGAAAATCTTGAGTCAACATTTTCGGTGTTTCTGTTCCACACTTTTGACATAGGCCTGGCACCTCAGTGTGCGAACTTCAGACTAGTAAGTTCATATGACTGTTGTCATTCCTGTGGCAAGCAGAGAGGATGTTTGACACTTTTAAGGCTGCTGCGCTGAAGGGGGCCCGTTTCAGTTTACAGTCAACAATGAGGGTCCACCTTCACTAGTTAATGCATTTTGTCCTGAGACTTAAGCACGATGGTGTAACCTATAGCACTTTTTAACATGTAAAGGAGGACAAAATGACTGACGTACAGTATACACACACACACCATGTCTATAGCATACAGGTGTTTCTCAGCACTCTCGTGTGGTCCTTTTGCATTATTACTATAATTAGTTCTGAAACTTCATGAAGCCCTGCATGGGCGAAATGTTGTTGTTTGGTTAAAATTTTGAAGAAAAGACGGGAGAGCAACCTATCATGTGCGTACATTTCCGTTTTCATTTGATATTTTTTTGGGGTCCAGCACCGTGTTTAAAGAAACTGTGGGGATGTGCATATCTTACTCCTTTTTTCATACGAGTTCTGAAACCACACATTATGGACTGACCACAAAAACACAATCTTCGAACATATTATTTTAAACTGAAAGTGTTATGTTTTCTTTTTATCTATTTAGCTAAGTATTGTGATCCTAACACATGTTTTCCCTAAATCTTCCAGCCCTTGCAGTTAGTAGGCTGTTAGATATTTGTCGTGACACCCAGCTTGAAACCGGGTCAATCCCGAACAAACCGGGACATCTGGTCACCGTAAGTTGGCACCCAGTTAGTCATTCACCTCCAGCTCTGTCACTTAGAGTGTGAGTGTACGCCGACATCCATTGTCTGCGTGCGCTGCTGTTGGTAGTGGAAATGACACCTCAGGGTGTCGCATCTCCCAGACCACGCCAGCGGGCTATGAAATTACCTGCCAACAGTCACAGCCACACCTTGTCTATTTTTCTTTTACCAGCCAGGAAGCTACACTGTTGGATGACTAGTAACATATGTGAAATATAGTTTGAGCATATTACTTGGCTTAAATATTCAACAACCTGCATGCCAAAACAATATTTAAATCCATTTAAACGTTAAGAACCGCTATGCTAATGCACAATGGTGAGGAAAGGTGTTATTACTCATGCCATGTTCAGCATTTGGCTGGTGATAGCTTACGGTACATTGGCCACCTGCTCTGAAGACACCTGTTTACATGATATGAGGGATTCTCTGTCCCTGTGCCTAGTATTGATGACGGCCTCGAGCGATCCACTTTCAGTGAGACGACAGGTCCACTGTTCACTAATTAGGGAATCCGATCCAACACATGGCTCTGACATGCTCAGCTTCTGAGGATCTGCAGTGTTTGCATTCTATTCTATATAAAGAGTACATGCTTTTACAGCGGATTACATTCATCTCTTGTCAGGATTTACGTGCTTTGCTTTTATCTACAGTGAGCAGTCTTTGTTCCTTCCTCTTTGGTTTAAAGAAAAGGCACTATAGGTTGGCTGTGCGTAATCATCAGCAGTTGGATGAAGGCATTCAACAGCTGTGTTGTGCTTATTTTGATAGTGGGAGAACATGAACCCAGATCTTCTTTATTTTGGTCCCCAAGGCCTAGTTTAGTTTGAACTCAGCCCTCTTGTTTTGCAAGGCTTCCCGCTTTTTATCTCTGTTGTACTGAAAATTAAATAGACAATTCTGCAAAGGGAAGTGGAAGGGAAATGTGCAATGTTTGCCAAAAGTTTAAACATAATAAACAATGCTTGAGGTACAATCATAGTGCACATACACCTGTTCATTAGCCATATTCCCACGGTGGCCATTTTCCTCTTACTCCACTAACCTTGAAAGACTTAGGCTACAGTTGGAAACTTCAGAGGGAGACGACATAACATGTAGGAAGGAGGTTCCGGTGGCATTTAATCCTAGGACAAGGGGGGCAAATGTCTGTTTTTGGAGGTGAACATCTTAACCACTCAATTCCCTTATTAATCTTTTGGCATTACTCTGTAATGAGCTCTGTGTCATGGGCCATCCACTGGGGTCTTCTCAGTTTAAGCTGAAGAGTATCGTGTTAGTTGACCCCCAAAAAAGACACATCAGTGCCGGCAAATGTGTGTTTTTGGAGGAAGTAAATGTGCGCTGTTTCCTGGCTCCCAATTTCTGCGTCTGTGTTTCCATTTTCATACTTAATTTATATTTGCCTCGTTTGTCCTTCTGCTCTGTCACTGCCTTCCACAGGATCAGCAGATCATGATGGTGTCTTCATCCACAACTGTGTTAACACTCCCCCCTCACCCTTTTTGTTTGCAGAAAAAGATGCAGATCCTACAATGGCAGTCCCTTTTAAAGGGACTGCCAAAGTGAAAACTACCACAGGTAGAAGAACCTCAGGTAGAAGCCCATTTACTTTGGGTGGTGGTGAAACCGGGGGTGCTTAGGTGCTCAGGTGCTCATATGGATCCTCGGTCTCTGCTACCTGGGCGATACAAGCCTTGCATTCTTTTCCTTCACTCATTTTTGCTTTATGTTTTAATTTGTTTTGCTCATTCACTCATTTTCCTCAGTGTTTTCCTGGTATTTCTCTTTTCAAAATACCTTACAGCCATAATAGCTACTAAAACAACTGCAATGGGTGCATTCAGGAGGTTGATTTGCCGCTACATCAGCCTGTTGTCTCTGATCGGAGACCCACATTATTGGTTATTAATTCAACCTGCGGGGACTAACATGACTAACCTCTCCTCTTCTTCGTCCTCCTCTGATTTATTCGTTATGGATTTGTCGGTGCTCTCAAGCTCACAACTGTTGCCTGGGCTGATGCTCCAGCAGCCTTAACTGACCCCTCTTGTCTTTCAGAGTCGGAAACGGACATTGCTCTCACCGTGGGACGTGGGATAGTAGGCTCAGGTACAAAGCTCTCACGCCACGCCCTGCCCATCCCTCTTTTCTCTCCACCTTCTGTAAGAAGCCTTCTGAAACACCTGAGACACTTCAGCGGCCATGTTTGGAGGGCTATTCAAAAAAACATTGCACTTAATATAAAAACTGTAAATGACTTTTTGGTATGTTTTTATGTCTTTCATCATAGAAAACATTGTCATCCTAGATTAGCTGTGTTAACCACAGAATCATTCCAGTCCTGCAGTATTAACGGCCGAGAACCACATTAGGCTTCAAAAGGCAAGCAGACAAACTGCAGAGCACAAAACGCTATCAGATGTTGTCTGAAAACAGATAGGACAGCTGAATAGTAATGTTTGTCTTTTCAAAGTACATTCAAGCTACAGTGGTGAAAACTTTGAACCCGGTGCCCATGACCCTTAGTTAGCACAGTCCAGACAAGGCTGTGGCCATGGCTCGTTGCCATTGGTCTGCGTCTCCTCCCAACATTGCGCCCTGCCGGACGCCTGCAAGAAACCCTAGCTCACTGCTTACCTACCTAGGCTATACAAGAGAAAGGAAAACGCAGTACTGGACATCCTTAAAATGTTACAGTTGCCAAATACATCCTCATTTTGTAATTTATGAAGAACTTTTCTCAATACTTAAATGTACAATCTATATATATAGTGCATATAGTGCCTTGTTCTCTGGTGAGTCAGCTGACTTTTATCTTGGAGAGCAGGGCATATGTTGCAAAATCATCAAATGAAGATTAGTGGTGGCTCTGGTGGGAATTACCCTCAGTCCCATTGTCTTTCTTCCCAATGTCTTAATGTGATGCAACAGTGCCCTCTGTTGTTCAAAGGTAGTGGTACAGCTCTAACTCACTGGGTTTGCACTTTGCAGCCAGGCAGACTGCAGGGGTCCTGGCATAATAAGACCGTTTCAGAGGTGAACATTTGTGCTACAGGCAGGGACCCTGCCCCTTTATTTCTGCCTAAAGCCTCGCTGCTGCTCATTTCTTTGGCTACCATGCGCCTCTTAACAGACAGACACAAATATTCTCACCCATCTCTGCTTCTATGGCTAACCAGCCATCTGCTCTCCCATACTTTTAATTTTTTCTCTTTCATTCTCTCTTTTTGTCCTCCAGCATTCCTCTGATGACAACAAATGCACCCACAGGAGAAACGTTGATTCTGTCGCTTAATCTCTTTTCTGTACTACTTCACTCATGCTTAATGTCTTTGCTGTGCTACTCCATTATTTTCTGTTAAGAAAACCACAATTATATGTGCTTCTAGCAGGCTATTCTTCGATTATTCCGAATTATTTCCAGAGATTGAATTTTCATGACTTAAAGTGAGATCTGTCACTACTGCAGTATTGTACAGTGTTCTACAATAATGTACTCGGCATACAGTACATATACAGGTACAACAGTATTACAATGATATGATTTAAGATTTTGGATAGAATTTTAAAAACTATTTCCTTTCACTTCAATGAAATGGCAGGAAGGTTTCTTGTGCTTTCTTGCTTCTATGAAAATGGCTTTGACTCTATGCTTCACTAGGCACCTATGGACCACCTCTCTACCACACCCCCTGATGCTTGTCCATAGGTGAACCGCAAATCCAATCGTTCACCGTACTTTATTTTCAGCTCAGCAGAATGTGTTTTGGCTGGCTTCTTTTCCTAATCTTTCTTGCTTAATTTTCCAACAAATGCTTTCTAACTTAACTTTTTAAGTTTTTTTTCCTCCCATTTCCATTGTTTCTTCACCTTTTCTGAAGAATGCACAGGCTGTATTTTTGTTGTTGTTGTTCTTGTTGTTTTATTTTACACAGCAACAGATGCACAACTACAGCTAATTGGCTGATAGTATCTTAGCGGTTAGGTTTTGGATACTTCCAAGTACTTGATGGTCAAATATGATGAGTGCACTACAGTCAGAATTCCTGATACCTTGACCCTGGTGTGGTAATTGGTCTGTCTCTCTCTCCTTCTCTTTCTTTCCCCCCTGCCGTTTCTAGTGTACGACAAACAGGGCTTTCTGCTGAAGCTGGACACAAAGCTGTAAGTACATCTCCACATTTCCAGTCTAAGCCCCTGTTATTTGATAGTGCTCATTTAAGCAAATGTCCAACACTTTGCCTCAAACCCCTCTGTCATTTATTGAGTGAGACCCTGGTGAGTTTCTGACTGTGGCTCGATTATGTTCACAGTTAGATAACAGAGAAATGGCTTTTAGGTCATCTTGCACGGCAGTGTTTCTCAGCCAGTGGTTGGGGTGAAGAAATGGCTCACGAAATGTTCTGACAGGTGCCAATCAATGTAAACATTGTAGTCCAGGCAAAGCCAGTTGAGAAACACTGCTCTACAGAAATAATGTTATTACATTTATGACTGCAAGAACCTCATCTTAGGACCTTTCCCTAAAATTCAGGAACCTTTCTCCTTTTGACCCCAGGAACCGAGCTCATTTTGGTTCCAGGTGCATAGTACCTGAGGGGAAAAAAAAACCTTACTCTAGAAGTAGTACCAACCCCCTTAAAACGGGTTGTGTACTAGCAGTACTGGCAATGTGCGTGCATGTGCTGTATTGTGTGTGTGTGTGTGTGTGGATTTAGTTTTGGAGAAGGCTGGTTCTAAAGTGGATGGCGCTGATATAAAATGGAATGTGGAATGGAATTTTGATATAATAGTATGTTTTGTTGCACTTAACTCATTCCCTGCCTAGAACGACTAAAACGACTTCTGTCCCATAAGCCCTGTCTGCCAAGAACGACTAAAACGACTTTAAAAAAAAAATTGTGACCCAAAGACCAAGGAGATATGATTTTTCGAAGATCTAGACTCCCATCCACTTCCTTGTTAACTTAAAACTTAAACATTTTGTATCTCTGCTCCTGAGTACTTTTTTTTTTTCAATGAAAAATTCTAGCAGTGAATGAGTTAAAATGCCTGAGCTTATGCTGCAATATAAATCTGCCCAAGGGGGACAAAGAAAATGTTGATTCTTTTTTAACCAGTAACATTGTCTCAATTACTAGGTTCCACAGTGTTTTAGAATGGTAGTACAATTAATTGTATCTAAAGGATTTTTACTTGATTATTAAAACAAAATCAGTTTTTGCTTGATAACTGGTAATTTTAGGTTGTTTAACCGAAAAGGTTAGGTTTGTTTAATATGTCCGGAATATAAACTTTCAAGCCGCAGAATCAAGGATTGTTCTCTGCAGAATCAGGATTGTTCTGCACAGAATCTATACTTTTTCTACGGAATCCTGGGGGGACTAATAAGACGGTCTTTATGACCACCAGTAAGGAGATTTCTATGGAGAGTAAAACCCTTAATGTGAAAAGGTTTACGTTCAATCGTAGTTTTTTTTGGCAGTAAATGGTGTTTATGACC
The DNA here is from genome assembly GCF_963280865.1 of Gymnoscopelus braueri. NCBI lineage: Eukaryota > Metazoa > Chordata > Actinopteri > Myctophiformes > Myctophidae > Gymnoscopelus > Gymnoscopelus braueri. The sequence goes on from NC_137611.1 coordinate 32,983,737, forward strand.
AGTGAGGTGTGAGAGGAAGTGTTTTAGAATGTCCAGACTGAAAAACAGCAGCTGCAAATCACTTGCCGATGATGAGGTACTGCACAAACACTACTTCGCATAGGAGGAGATGAGACGGTAAAGCAAGATAAGAAAGTGTGTAAAAATCTGACTTCCTGATATGACTCCTGTGTTTTCTGTGTTTCATTAATTGGCTTAAAAGAGCATTAAAACACGTATTCTGTACAAATTAAATAATAAATGCTTAACTAACTAGGGTTGAGTTTCTTAAAATGACATGATTTGATGCTATTCATATCCTTGAAGGGGCACAATGTAAGTTTAAATTGTGTAGTCCAAGTATGACAAAGATATTAAACTCTCTGGTGTCCACATTTTGTTTTAAAATACAAAATGACTATCCTGTTTTGTGAGGGCTGTTATGGTAGACTTTAATGGTTTAACTAAATTTATATTTAGATCGCTGTGTATAGTACCTGATATCATTAAAAGCAATTATCATCCACACTGCAGGCAAGTACTAGATAACTAGATATGGTAATTTATAACTACAGTATAATCAGATTTTTTTTTTGCAAGTATGTTATAATTGCAATTACATGGAATTCGCCTTGGTGAAGTTGGCGCATTGTTGTGAATGACAACAAATATACAATAGAAACGATGCATAAAGGCTATGGGAGGATATGAAAATGAATAATACTGAATACTATTGAAATGTCACTGTCGTACAGCAGTAAATAAACATGTTATAGCATGTATGTTTGCTGTTTTGCAGTATTTTTCATTGCATATGCAAATAATGTGTTCTCACTGAACAGTTGCTTCATCCTAAATTACCTAATCTTCACTGCTCCTGAGGTGTGGCCAAAACTCAAACACAAATTCAATACAGGCAAGACGTTCAAAACCTCTGAGTCTGTAGTTCCTTGGTAAAAAGGTCCTTGAAATCTTTGGTCAAAAGGGAGCTTATGCTACATTTGTGACCAAAGGTGGAGACATTTTCTCTCTTTTGATTCATACGATTCAGACAGATGTTGGCCCACAAGCAGAAAATGAATGTGAAAAACCTTCTACTTATTTATCTTACTTGAATTTAAAATAAACATAATATCTCAGTGGAGCTTTAACCAAACTTGCCGACAGCTGCACATGTCAGATTTTTTAATGTTTTTGAACAGCTCTGATGGGACTAATGAAGTTTGAAGTGTGTGCGAATTGAGATGCAGCATTATTGCTTATTGTTTATTCCAAAGTAATTATGCTTTGTCAGGGTGAGAACATACATTATACTGTTAGCTGCCATCATATCAACACGTGTGTTGACGTGTGTATATTTCTCAGAATTGGTTTGACGCTCCTGTTGTTGACTGCGATGGTAAGGCCCCCCCCCCCTTCCCCGAACATACAAGTTCATAAGCATCAGCTATCAGCACCTCTGCTCTCACAGGGCATGTCTGTCTGCACTTGGCACTCACACTGTAAGCACAATGTTACACAATTTATGGTAGTTTTCTCATGGGATTGCAAGCATAACTGTGCACACTATCTAATGAGTTTCCCTTCATTATTATCTCCAGCGGTTTTCAGTCTGGTAATTGCAGCATCAGAGGTGCAAAGCGATTCATCTTAAAAGTAGCCTCAGATAACCTTGCCTGACCTTGACCGATCTTAACAATGATAACCTGTAGCCCCAAACCAATTGAAGTAGATTTACTGGTTAATAGTGACTGGTGTTTAATGGCAGAGAATTTGTTGCTTTTACCTGCTGTTGCTTAGAAAAACTTGGGTTGCTGATAATGTTCTTGCAGTTAAAGGAGAATACCGGACAAATTAAGTGTTGTCTTTGAGGTCTCGTTACTCACCGACCGACGTGAAAAGTGGCGTTCTTTTTTTCCATAGATTTCCCTGTCGTCATTTTTTAAACCCCCTCCGTTGTCAGAATGGGAGCGCGTGGGTTAGGGAGATTCGTCTATTATAACCGAGGCAAAGTTGTTTTTCTCTCTACTGCTAGTCATTGTGGAGTCTCATGATAGTCAAACATGCGTTGAAATTCGCCATTAACGGTGGCCTCGCAGGAAATTTCAACGCATGTTTGACTATCATGAGACTCCACAATGACTAGCAGTAGAGAGAAAAACAACTTTGCCTCGGTTATAATAGACGAATCTCCCTAACCCACGCGCTCCCATTCTGACAACGGAGGGGGTTTAAAAAATGACGACAGGGAAATCTATGGAAAAAAAGAACGCCACTTTTCACGTCGGTCGGTGAGTAACGAGACATCAAAGACAACACTTAATTTGTCCGGTATTCTCCTTTAATTACATTAAGCCTGGCATCTCTATTTCGGGCAAAATCTGCAAGCTCACAATACATTGCACATGTGAGCTTTTTTGTCATTCGCCAAAGTAGGGCTTTAGTGGCTAATGCCATGTCAGGTCAAATATGTGCATCTGTTTTTTTATGTAAATTTAGTATTTTTGAAAAGTGCTTTACAAATATAATCGTTATTAAATTGTGCACACCCACACCCTTGGTCAGACTGATTCCTCCCATCAACCCTGGCCCAGTGTCTCTGGTGGACAAGCCTCCCATAGTGCCTGGGCCTCTCTTCACTCTGTTTATTTACTCTGTATTCATGGCATTGAGAAGGATATTAATGATCGTGTTAGCAACAGGGAGGTTCTACTCTTTTTTTAGCTAGCACTGCGTGATTATTTGAACTAGGGCCCCCTGACTTGTCATGCCCCACACATAAGTGATGTGCTGAGCTGTTGAGTTCAACCTGTTTCCTGTATCTCCCAGGGTAATTGTTGGCCATGCTTAAAGCTCTATGGCTTTAGTAGCGGGCCCTTGTAATAGATCATCAGTTGTCACGCTGTTTCTCATTAATCTCTCTCTGTGTCATTAATCCGCAGGCCACCAGAGTTGGCGTACAAGTATGGCAACCTCAGCGAAGGAGCGTGCAAGCCGGGCTTCGCGGCAGCCAAGATGACCACCATCTATCCTAAGTGAGAAGAACCACCTCTTTGCTTCTTTGTTGTTATAGTTATTTTGGAGGGTTCTGTGGGTTGACTGTTTAGCACTCGTGTGTGTGTATGAGTTGCCTCCATGTCCTAATTTATCCTTGATCAAAAAAAGAACAAGGTCAATTCCTTCACAAGTGCCATAAGAATGTTAACCATCGACATAGGCATTCGGCAGAAGCTCCGCAGACAAATCAATTGAATCGAGTGTCAATATAAAAGGGCATTAGAGGAAAACGCTGTCACCACTTGAGCCAGCTTGGCCTCAGGGGTCAAGAGTCAGAACAGAGGAACTCCTACATTCCCACGCAACCCTCAGAGTTGTCAGTCACGTCAGAGTCATTCTCTTCCCCCCCTCACCACAAAACACAGGACTTTGTCCTTGCGAGTTCCACATCACACAAAAGAACCTCTGTCATGAGAATACAAGTGCGCCCATCTCATCCCACTCATGTCCTTGGGCCTCGGAGGCTCTCCCTGTGAGGGGCACCGAGCAACTTCCTGTCCAGCGTGCCGTGACTCATCATCAACTTCCTGGTCCCTCAACCCACACAATCCACGGAACACTCGGCGGCCCTCTATGATGTCACTGCCGCCTTTGATCTAGCTGTGGCTCCTCTTGCCACCCATCCCGCCTCAATCTATAGGACATTGTCCCATTAGCATTCTTGGAACTATAGCTAATAGAGGGGCAATTTTCCGCATTGCTGAACAATAGCCTGTGGCAGTGCTGTACAGTTCTTGACCTATTTATGGAACAAGAGCCCTGATGCCCCAATTCTCCAACCATCTTCCAAGCACAAGTCGCTCACACTAATTTATACGTTGTTCCAAGATGTACATGTACACTCACACTGAGGGACTCAAAAGCCATGCTATGACCTCTTGTACTGTATGTCAGGATGTAGGCCTTAACAATTTTCGGGGAGGGGTACATTTTGAGAGTTGAGGTTAAAACATTGAGAGTTACAGGGCCTCCTAGTCATGCTGCATAAAATATTCAATGATTGACTCTTAGAATGCCCTTTGACCTTTTGGACTCACTTACACAGACACACGCATGTGCGCACACACACAGCCAACTTCACGGACATCGCTTGTGGTAAATCTGTGGTTAAGGAGAAGGAGCATTGTGGGTTTTTCGAGAGTTGGCCTCTGCCCATCTGAGAGGCTACGTGTTAACGATGTACCCTCTCCCCTTTCGCCTAACGACTTCCTCTAATCAGCCGCACGTGTCGGATCAAAGTTGTGTACAACACAGAACCCCCAGTGGGAAACCACTGATTACTACCACCCTCACCTCAGTTTCACACAGGTCAATTAGCGCCATTCATACCTCAAAGCGACATCGTTTGTGTGTCCATCAGCAAGCATGAATGTGGGTGAACTTCTATAAATGTGTGTGTGTGTGTGTGTGTGTGTGAGAGTGAACCCATGGATATTAAATAAGGATATAAAATAAGTGTGTGTTTTGTACATGTTTGATGCTTGCCATTTGTTAATGTAAATGAAGATTATGTCTAATGTGAGGTTCTCGTGTATGTTTTGTCTACCTGTCAGGGGTTGTGTTCAGAAATGTGGTGTTTTGATTATACCAATGAGCTACTCTGGCTGTTACGGTAACCCAAATTATTAAACGTTTCTCAGATTCCTTTATTTCCCTGCTAAATGAGGCTAGCAAATTGACTAAAATGTAGACAACGTCTCTCTTTATCGGCCGTATTTCCGCTTGTCATTAACGTCCATGCTTTTTACAGTGCTAGGTGTAGCCTCAAGTTTGGCTATGCTAGAGAAATCCCTCTTAACCTCTAGCGGTGAGGTGGCCCCGTGGCCCTCCCTCTAATCATCTCCTGCTTCCTCCATGTTTGTCTTCTCCGAGGGGCCATGCCCCTCGCAATCCAATTTATTTTCAACACCTCCCCTCCACTCCGCTCTACCCAAACTGTTTGTATTGGAGCCCTAAATCATGTGTTGGCAGTGAACTTGAGCGCGGCGCGGTTATGAAAATAAGGCTCCGAGTGATAGACCTAGCTGGAGGAAATGAGCACAATGCAATCCCCGGCCTGCTGCTGTCCATTTTGGGAGCCCCATCTTTTACCTTTTTCTTCCTTTTTTTTTGCATTCTTGATTTAACGACAAGCAGCCGTCTCATCTCTGCTCTGGGATGTCTGTGACTTTCTGTCGATGTGGGCTCTGGGACTTTGGACTGGTCCCACGTTATTTATAGTCCTGTTTGGCCCCCTGAAGCTTCAAGTCTAATGAATCTCAGTTTGTTTTGGCAGGACAGGAGTCGCTGAGTGTCTGTGTGCTTCTGTCAGGTGATGTGAGGAGGAGAAAAAGGGAGCCGGACGTGACTGTTTCTCCTCCAGATCCCCTCCTCTTCCCCCTCTTCCTCTGCGACTGGGGGGTTGGGGATGGCGAGTGCATTCAAAGAGAGATTAGTAGGGGAAGAGAGGCAAGCTGGCCGCTAACCGGAGGGCCTTCCATCTGTGTTGGCCATGTTTGGTCATTGTGCATCCGAGGTCCTCTTGTATTTAATTTGTATTTGTTTGGCCAAATTTGTTTGACCACAAAGGTGCAAAGTACCCCACACTGTGTGGGCCAAGTACAACCTACAGTTACAGTATTGATGAACGGATGTGGATTGCGTTTCAAATGCATTCTCTTTCTAGCTGTTAAGTAGTGTCCGTTTGCTCATGGGCTGTGAACCATCTGTAGTGTTATTTAATTGATCTATTGCACACTGACATGAGGACAGGGACCACAAGGCACATAATTTAATGTGATTAATGATGCACTTGTTCATGCAATAGAAGGCTTAGCCAGTCTGCCAATTGCGGGAAGGCATGAGTTATTGTTGGTTTGCATAGTGTGTGTGTGTGTGTGTGTGTGTGTGTGTGTGTGTGTGTCCCTCAGTCAATTGTCGGGGTGATGTATGTTGGTATGGTCAGTGATGAAACGGGAGACCGACTTTGTTGTTGGGAAATCTCTCACTGTAAAGTACACAGAGACTATACAGTGTTGGCGCTATGCAACTCTCACCATGTGCAATGCACAGTACAATGTTTCAGTGTGATGGGGTATCGGGCTTGGCCTTGCAGTTGGCACCTGTCAAGGCTTAACACTGGTGCTGGAATAATCGTTGAATTTGGGTATATTATTCACGATCAGGAACATGCTTTGTGAATTTCTTTAAAGTGCTAGACGATGCATAGAATTGGGGTGTTGAATAAATTATAGGCTAATCATTGTGAAATGTTCTCATAAAACATCAGAGCAACGGATGAGCCTCATTCTGATCTGCACTTTATGGTGCTAAATACTAGCTGAGATGGCTTCACGGCAGGACATTTTCCACTAAGCTTTTGGTTACTTTTCTGTAACTTTATTACAATACTCATGAAATCAAAACTCTCCCATTTGTCCCAGCCTCAGCATTCAGTGACCATCTAGTATGTCGGTAGTGAAAACCATCACTGTGCGTCGTAAAATTATAGCGGCGGAGCAGCAGGCTTGTTAAAACCAGGGGGGCCCTGGCCAGCTCTCCTGTCCTGTCCCCCAGCAAGACAGCAGGTCATGAAAACACACATCCATCGCACGGCCACGCTCCCAGAAGCAGCACGTAGCCCGGGCACCCGGGGCCCAGCCCTGACCGAGGGGAAGTGGATCCTTTTGATAATGAGAGCTGTGCTTTATCAAAAGGACACACACAGGAGGAGGCAGAGCCCATGATGGAAGTCACAGTTCAATGAACATTAAAAACATAGTCGGTCACAGTGTGTTTTTGTGTGAGCCAACCTCGATTTACTTGTACCACAGTAGAAGGATTTGTTTCTCGCTGGAGGAAGCTAAGTTGTCTGTGTCATGCTGCTGACACACACTGGTACACTTTGTCTTGAATTTTTGTTGACCCAAAGAAACGCCCTGCAGTCCACATTGAATAACCTTTTTTGCTGGTACAGGACTATACACAGTATCTTCTGGCACACTGGGTCACTTTACAGAACTAATCGGTGGGGGGTGGTGGGTTAGTGGTCGTGGGGCCCAAATCATTTGAGGAAAAACATTCTGGCATCAATATATCGTCGAAGGCACGATTACCAAAACGGTGTGTCAAGTGTGATTTAGGCGTTTGTTCCCTGGGAAAAATTTGGCTGTTGACGGGTTATGTGCTGCAGGCGCCCCTGAACTCTGCTCTACTCCATTTTAACACTCTCTCTGCCTCTCGCCTCCCTTTTTGTTTCTTTACGTGTGTGTGTGTGTGTGTGTGTGTGTGTGTGTGTGTGTGTGTCAATAAGCTGGCTAACATGTGTGCGGGTCACAGTTGTATCTGGAGGAGCTGTGGTGAGGATGCAGTTTAGATTGATGACAATGGAACAAGAGTCTCCTTTTACAGCCCCCAATGTCTTTAACTTCACCTGGGACTTCTTTAACATGGATGCCCCCTGGGGTCAGAGCTGGGAAGACAGAAGGCCACAGGGTCCTTTTTTCTCTGGGGGGAAAGAGCAAAGCGGCGAAAGATACACAGACCTGTCAACTCTCAGTGTCTTATTTAGCGTCCAGAAAGTGTCAATTCGAGAGTGTGAGAGTGAGACTGTGTATGCCTTTGAGGTTTCACAGCGTTCTGTCTTGTGGCTTCTACTGGATGGTACTGTGGATGGAACTGTCACCGATGTTGGTAAAGGTCAAAAAATGCTTTGTGTGACAAGTGTCGAATGACTTATCGCAGTCAAGTAACGGAAGCGACTTCAACATCACAAAATTGTGTCACGTTGTGTGTATGAACATCGCAGAGGTGTCACGTACCTCTGGAAAAATGTAAGGTCTCATAAAATGTTGTATACTCTGATTGGTTGGGAATATGAAGTGAGCTCTGTTACCATGGAGATTCACAAGACTACATCTTACTTTATTGTTTACATTTTGTGGTGACGCTGTCGGCGAGTCGCATTTATGAATGGTCATAACTCTGAATGTGGTGACACTTGTTGTGCAGAGCATAAATTTACGGTGCCAAACTTATCTAATGAAAGTTTGTCTCTCTTCCCTCCCCTCTTTCTTTCAATTCTCTCTCACTTTGCAGGTTCATGAAACCAGCTCCTATGTTCCTTGACCGCAATTTCAAACGGCTTGCGAAAGTCAGCAATTATTTACCGCCGTTTGGCTTTAAAACGCAAGGTGAGGTTCCTGAGTGCATTTGACCTCGTAGTTGCTTGCATGATGTTGAGAGGTGGCATGTATTGAACCTTACTTGACAAAATGAATGTTTTTGAAATGCATGGTGTACTATAATCCAAATAGGAATGTCTTTGCATGTCTACAGTTCTATGATCTAAAAAGGTACAATTTAACCACCTGATGTCTTTGGCACTGTCACAGTAATGGTTTCTATTTTTATTTAAGAAATATCCACCGCACACACAAATCTTTACTGCTTTTATTTTTAAACTAAGACTGAACAATGCATTTCGCTGTGTGCTTCCTCAGGTCCGCACAATGAGCGGACCTGAAGAAACCTGTATGCTAGAAACCTGGCCCCTGGGACGCAGTAGTGAATGTTGAATAATACAGTACATTTAGACATTGTCTCAAGGTATAGGAAAGCTACATTCCTCATACAACAAGCTATTTTGTTTTGGCTATACTCTGCTCAAATTAGGTGATGACATCTAACAAGTCCTTAACCTTCTCAATAGGCAACTTTTAACTTCAGATACTGAATGTGAAATGATTAATAATCATGTGTGTTAAAAACACACTCGCGAGACCCACTAGGCAGCCATATGTCTGAAAATGATTAACATCCATCATAAAATGGTTTTGGGAAATGTAAATGTTAAAATGCTATTACTTATTTAGATTGTTTTTAAATACTTAAAGCCTATATACTTTGTTGACCGGATCTACAAGGGGTCTATACCAAATTCCCTACTTTTTTCCCTTCACTCAAATACCTCTTTGCTGAAAATAGCCGATCTACAAGGTCAAATGTCAAGAGTTGGCAGAATGCAACACGGTGCAACTTTTCGCACCATGAAACTGGAGCTTGGCCAAATTGGAAAAATACATCAAATAGTTCAAATGCACTTGATTGAGATTGCAAATGTCTGAGGGATCCTACCCACACCTCTGTTGTGTTTTGTCAGTTAAATTAGCTTTATTGTCCCCGCCAAGCAAATCCATGATACGCCTGTGTGCTGTTGCCGGGCAATGCTTATCTTAGGTGAGGGAAACCCCTGTGATCCATGTGTTGCGTCTTCACACACAGTGCCCACTTGTTTCCTAATCTTAACTTGCTCCCTGTGCACATCGAATATCAAGTAAACATGTCACGCCATGGGGATTGGAGAGATAGCGTTACTAAACAAAAGGTGGCTTCAGTGGTGTGTTCTAAAAACACTTTCCAATACTTTCCAAGTGTATGGAAAGGTACATTGAATGTTACCCTGTGTGCTCTGATCAAGTGTCTATCACACGCACACGCACACGCACACACACACACACACACACACACACACACACACACACACACACACACACACACACTCTGTCTCACACACACACACACACACACACACACACTCTGTCACACAGGGTGAAAGAAGCTCACCCGGTATGAAAGCTACACCTGGTTTCTGTTTTCTCCATGGAGTGTGTTGGTGTCGGGAGCTCTCTTTTAGTGGTGCTCATGTGGAGAGGTGATACGTGTGGTTTATGAATAGAAACACCACAAAAGATTTCAAGCAAGCACCAAGAGGGGTGAGAAGAAGAAGAAGAAGAAGAAGAAAATAACAAAGAAGGAAAAAGCACGAACATGAAAGTTTATTTTTACTTTTTATCTTCCCATGCACTATGAGGTTCACCACAACCGTGATCTACAGTTAAAACGTCCCAGACACAAAGATGGTCGCTTCGCTTTATTACCTCGTTGATGAGCCTCTGATTGTTCCAGAGTAGTTCACTTTGTCATTTGGCAATTATGCAATTTAATTCTCAGTGAGTTGATAATAAATCCAGCAAGTATTCAGTTTTCCCTGCCATGCCAATCTTCACGAAGTAAACATACCGTGACTTCAGTACAGGGCTAGCAAACGCTGTTCTCTCGTCATATGCCTCTTTACATTGTTTAGGCTGCACTCCACCCAACAATGTGTGTGTATATGTATTCAGTGACAACTTCAACCCTCCGTCTATATTTCAACTACAGATTTTCCCTCGGCCCCCTGGAAGAGCGGTGTACACTAGCCCAACGTCTTAACCCGTGGCCATTCGTCTTGGGCTGCACCTTGAGACATGCTTGTCTGAAGTGTTTACCCATCGTACTTATAACAATTAGCTCCCATGTTGTCCTCTAAAAGAGCTGCCTGTCCGTTGTGATGTTTCACTTTTCACCCTCTTGGATCCAGGTGTGGTCCGTGGGACTTGTGTGTTTATACACCGCACAGGGTGATGCTTGATGCCAGACATCGACACCACATCCAAACAATAAGCCTCTGGTCTCTTCTTCTCTCGCTGCAGTGTTAATCATTATGTTCGTTAGCCAGGGGTGAATGGGGCTGCAATATGTCTTCCAATTACTGAGAGGCCCTGTTATAAACTCACGGTGTATCACAGTGTCTTTTTCTGTCAGTGCCATCCGCCTCTTGGCATTTTTATTAGACCCACCAGTTAACATAATCATTCAATATTAGAAAAGGGCCAAGTAAGGATGAGTTGTAATTTTACGACTATGGGATGATGGTAAGGGCCAGACGTTTAGCCTGCTTCCAATGCAGTAGCACCTCACCAATCCCACTATGGCAGTCCAATGTCTGGACAGACGTAAATTCCGTATAAGTCGAGGATACTTGCGAGTTTGCATAGATGGAAGATGAGCTCAAAAAGCTCAGACGTATGAAAACCCGGGCCTAAAAAAGGTTGAGGGAAGAGGCAAATGAGTGTCTTCTTAATACAGGAAGCATGACTCCACCATAACACCCTGCGGAATATGGCAGGAATGTGCGCTATGGCTAAACAGCCCTGTTTCTCACTCCACCACCGGAGGTGTGCCTTCCTGGCCGCACGGGGAGGGCAAGCTCAACATTGCCCACTTCACCAGGAGAATGTGCTTGTTTGAAAATGGCATTCCTCTCTGAGTGCTTTTATGGGTTGTCTGCCTCTGAGTACAGACATATACCCTGACGTCTGCAGGTCTGTTTCTCCACCAAGCACAGAAACATTTTTTGGGGGGGGGTTTCTCCCCAAGCTGCTGTCACCACCTTGGTTGGCGGTCGATCGTTTGTCTCCTTATCTATAATTGAATAAACGGAGAGATGTTCTCTCCTCCACTTCTGCCTAAGACCACCTAGTCTGCCGGGTCTTTATCTGTGCTTTGAGAAGTCCTTGACAATTTGTTATTAAATGAATCCCTCTTAATCTCTTTTTCAAAGGCGAATACAGCTGAGTTTCAACTTTGAAATATCTTATTCGTATAGCCATAGGGCTATTCAATCAGGGATTACTGAACATTAACTACTGGCTCCTATAGCTAGAAACAGCGATCCAGCCTCCTCAACTTCGATGTGAAACTGGTTTACTGCTTTGTGGAGAAATAATTTGTTAACCACATAAACCCTAGCATCCCTATTCTGCGCATGTCATAATAGGCAAAATAGGCGAACATTTGGGTGACAATTGCAGATCTACAAGCTCACAGCGTGTTGCATGTAGATCATTTTAGCGAAGAGATTTGGTATAGAGGGGAGGAAAAAATAAGGTACCAGGTATAGACCCCTGGGGGACCCCAGTCAACAAAGTATATAGGGTTTTCTGTAGAAGTTTAGTCAATTTGTCAGTGAAGCATCTTCTGAACTCTCCAGAATCAGTCACTCATTTTGCTCAGCTTTACACTTCATTGATGCCTCTAACTTTTCTTGTATTTCCTCTGCAGAGCGAATTATAGATATCATTTTAACAGCCACCAAAAACTATGGGCTTGGAGAAGATCTGGACAGGTAATTACCACTATTAATTTGCTTTGTATGTTAATTTGCTCACACAAAGTGGTCTCTCTCACACCCATACTGTATATCCACACCGTTTTTAGGTTTTTCTTTTACATTTATGTATGTTTTATTTCCGTTTGTGGTCCATTAACTCTTTCACTGCCGAGTAAATAAATAAAGCCCAGACTGCGATTTTACGATTTTCTTACCTTTTCAAGTATTCACAGAATATTATGTATGATCGATCCCCTGATGGTTGCTAATCAGAAAGGGTTTCACTGTGCTTCCACGGAAAGAAATTCATCGAGACACTTTTCTTTTTGATTTCCCAAATACTTTAACCAGGAAGTGAATGGAGCAGTAAATCTTGGATCACGTTGTCTCCTGGTTCTGTGTGAGATTTTTTTTTTTAAAGTCGTCATAAGTCTTCCTTGGCAGTGGGGGTGTTTGGACGATGTCTCGTCATAAGTCGTCCTTGGTAAATTAGTTAATATAATTTGCATAATTTAAAACCAGCTCACTCGTTAGAAGCTATTAAGAAAATGACCAAGTAGAAAGATGATAGCGCAAGGAGAGAGAGTTGGGTAGGAAAGAATACTCCATGCAGATTCATAGTGCATATAGATCATACTCCTTAACTAAAACATTGGGTGGTTTATAGCAACATATATGCAGCCCAATGCAGTCGTCAGCGTCCCCTCTCGGAAGCACACAGTAAGCAAATTATTAACTAGAAAAGTGTGCTCCTCTCCGCCAGGCTGGGTTGCCTATCCAGGGCCCGCAAACTTTGGAAGGCAGTCATCGCCAATTGGAATGGGGGAAAAAACTGACTAATACATCTTGATCACATGACCCCAGCGATAATGTGTGCTGATTTGTGTGAGTTTTGGACAAAATATGAGTAGTTGCAAAATGGCAGAAAATGGCACAAACGGGGCCTATAAATTGCATCATAATCCAGGGAATTTTGTTTTTGATTGTACGACCTACGGTTCAAGAGTTATAGGCCACAGCGTTAAGTGGGCTGTTGTAGCGCCACCATGAGGAGATTTGAACAATTTGGGATGAAGGTTTTCCTTGGCTTAGTGGGAATGTGCATGCAAAGTTTCCCAGCAATCGGACGCTGCATTCATGATGTGTGGCATTTTGTGCAAAACGGCCAACCCTACAAACTTTGGAAGCAAAGCACAGCCGATTGGAATTTTAGAAATGTGACGTATGTTTTGATCACAACTACAGAGATAATGTATACCGATTTGCGTGAGGTTTGGACAAAATCTGTTGGAATAGTAACCAATAATGTGTTTCACAAAAATCTGTCTCATGATGGCGCTATAACAGGCCGATTTTGAAAAAAGAAATTGGGTGGAGATTCTTCCTTGGCCCACTGGGAGTGTGTGTGCAGGTTTCCTGCCAAGCACCTGACAGAGATAATGTGTACCAATTTGGGTGAGTTTTAGACAAAATTGGTTGGAGTAGTAGCAAAAACTCTTTTGCAAATGGAAATGGGTGTGGCTTATTTGGGGAGTTTCATAATGATCCAGGGAACCCAAGGGAAGAGTTATAGGCCAAAACGTTAAACGGCCTGTTATAGTGCCTCCATGAGTGTTACTCTTGTCTCTTCTGCTCTGTATATTCCTTGAGCCTTCTAACCTCTTGCCTTCTCCTGACTTCCAGTTTGAGTTGTAAGAGATGCATCATTGTGGGCAACGGCGGAATCCTGGCCAACAAATCTCTGGGCTCCAGAATAGATGATTATGACGTTGTAGTGAGGTGAGACCTTCTCCTCGATGCAATATAGCACCCAGAACATCTCCACCACACACACCAGCATTACAATGAGTATCCATTGTCAATACAAGTTATATAGAAAATCAGTCTGATACAGAGACCTGTACATTTCTTACAAAAACATTGCCCAGATGTGCCCAAAACGGCAACATTTTAATATATATATTTTTTGTCAAGACTCACTTCCTAAGTAAGAAGAACATTTACTGTGCCAAAAAAGTTAGCAAATTCAATGGCATCATTAACACATTGACCGCCGGGCCCGTAGTTCTACGGGCCGTTAAATCCAACGGTTAAGCGCCGATCCCGTAGCCTACGGGCTGTGGTGCAATTTTCTAGTACGGCACATTTCATTGTAACACCACCGGAAACAGAATTATTTGGGATCCGGTTTTGACGATCACGCCGGCTCCCATTCTAAAGCGCACACTGAGACGCCATTTTCTTCGATTGTAGTTTTTCTCCTCGCTGATCACTGTTTTTTTTTTCTTCTAAATTTTTATCCCGCGATTTTTGTAACCCATTTTTTTCACCCGGTGCCAATTTCCTAAGTGATCCTGGGCACTACCCCAGCCCTACACCAGTATTACACCTGTCACCCCACAGTAGGGAGGCCAGGGCCGAGCTCATGCTTCCTTCAGGCATGAGAGCCAACTGACCTTCTTGTCACCCGACAGGGGGGAGTTTCCCTGGTTGGACGTAGCGCGTGGAAGGAACACGTTATTCCAACCAGTTCCCTTCCCCTCCATCAGGCGCCCCGGCTGTCATGGGGGAGGCGGTATAGTGACCAGGATTACTACATGTTTTTGTGAGGGTATTAACTACCCTAGGAGACACGGGGAGAACATGCAAACTCCACACAGAGTAGGCCCTTTCGCCAACCCCACCTAGGGTATGGGCGCTGATGACGCGGAGGAGAAGACACGCCCCCAGTGCCCACAGCGTCCCCGGCGGGAATCGAACCCAGGACCTTCTAGCTGTGAGGCGACAGCGCTACCGACTGCGCCACCGTGCCCCTTTCGCTGATCACTGTTTAACATAAACCGTTCTAACTCAAACATGGATGCCCCGTTTGACACGTGGTTTGGACTGGTACACGCAGGGAGATGTCCGCGATGTTTACAAACAGTGCACAGATCAATCTTAAGGATTTTAACGAGGTCTATGGCGACGTGAAAAAAACAAAAAACAACAATAAAACGTTGGCACTGGTGAGTACATTATGAGATTAACCTCGGGCGGTCAATGTGTTAACGGCTTTACTCTGAATTATGAGATGCCTTTCCTCCTGGCACAAAATATGACAGATTTCACACACTCTCCTGTTCTACAGCCCCAAGCCAGGTAAATCTGGGCCTACCTAACAGAGTTGAAAGAGGAGTTTTCCCCCAGCTTTGTGAACATGAAGTCCTTGAAACCCCTGCTGGCATTTCACAGAGAATCTGTTTGCTTGTGATGTGCAAGCTACTTCACTGTATGTCACACCCAAGTTTGTCATTGAAATGGCTGTATTTGAGGACAAACTTGTAGAACTGCACAACAACATCCTCAAAGAAAGACACAAGGAGTAGAGTGTTGACACATTCTGGATGTTACGTATTCTGAATGACATGCCCCCTGCCTTAATCCAGTGTGCTCAGAATATCCTGCTTTGGCTCTACTTATCTCTGTGAAAGCAATGTTCCTGTGTAACTAACAGACATTTGGCAGACATCCTCAGAGCAAAGCTACCACTGAGCAACAACCAGATCTGAAAAGACGTGTATAAAGAATGCAGACTAGAGGGTTAGGTGCACAGGAAAGGCAATGTATTATGTATTGTTTTATTCATATTATTCATGTCTTGGCCCCGCTTATCGCTGCTTGTAGCTTTAATTCATATTATTATTATTTTCATGTTTGATGATGCAGGAAGGCAATAAAATCAATAGCAGGGCATATTAAACAGCAGTGAAGTAAAGTGAATAGAATTAAAAAATATATGTTTCAGCCCAAAGAATCTGATTAAATCTTGGTGAAAGTGGATGAGCAGTGGATAATGAGAGGTAGAAGGCAGAGAGCAGTGAAAGTGGGACAGGTCATTGTCACACAACACCGAAGCATAACTCTGGCTCGAGTGTCAATCACTTCCTACCTCTGTGCTTGTGCTTGTGACAGGCTCAATGAGGCTCCGGTGACTGGCTACGGCAGGGACGTAGGGACCAAAACCACCGTTAGGATCACCTATCCAGAAGGAGCCATCCAGAAACCTGAACGCTACGAGAAGGACTCCCTCTTTGTCTTCTCAGCGTTCAAACCCCTGGACTTCAAGTGGCTCCGGCAGATGGTCTTCAAGGAGAAGCTGGTAAGGAATAGGATGTTGTAGCTCAAGCTGTAAGGGGACAGGAAAGGTGAATGTTTTGATAATGTAGGGTTTCACAAGCATGCCCTCCTGAAAGTAAATTTATGATACCCAATCCAGATCATTGAAGTTGGGAGAGAAGTTTCCTTTATTTGTTTCTTCCTCTGCTCCTAAATGTGTTTTGCCCAGTCCGTCCGTCTGTGGACAGCTTATCTCCGATCAACGTGAAACTGTACACACACTCCCTGGATGCCAGAGCAGAACCGCTGCCCCAAATTTTCACAGCGGCCTGTTATAGCACCACCAGGAGACCGATTTTTGCAAAACGCATGTTATGATAATACCCCTACAGATTTTGTCCAAACATCATGCAAATTGGTACACAGTATCTCTATAGTCATGTAATCAAGATGTTGGTCTGATCTTTTATATTACATCCTGATTGGCTATTATTGGCTTCCAATGGGGGGGAGATGATCGCACCACAACGTGCGTTGGGGAGGCACGTGTCAGAATGTACATTGTTTGTGTTCGCGTGACCGCATGAGGATGTACCGGGGGGGGGGGGGGGGGGGGTGTGTGTGTGTGTGTGTGTGTGTGTGTGTGTGTGTGCGCGCGCGACTGCTTGCGCGTGTGTGTGTTGGCGACGGGGGACGGCTCCGGCTGTTAGATGTGTATATGCGTGGGTGTTTTCGTGTGTTCTGTGCCTCCACAACGCGGTGACGGGATGTGCGTGTGTGTACACACTACAGAGTACAAACTCACTTTCCATCTCTGATAAACTGTCTGTTCACAGCGCATAAGCCAAACTGCACACTTTGGGTGCTCATATCCCCCTACGCAACTAAATTCTGAATCCATCATGAAACTTACCTAAACACCCCTACTACAACACCAAAGAACGTCCACCCAAAGATTGTCTAACAATAACACTATAACAAGCCACTTCACATTAATCCTATTATACATTTTGCAATGGTGCGCATGCGTGGCTGACCATGCGTGGCTGTGCGTTTGCGTGTCTGTGTCGTTCATCCGGGTCCTACGCTGTACTGTCGAGTTAAAACCGTTCCTGTGCCTCTGTGTGTCTACAACGGAGAAGCCGCACAGGCCCAGGGTTGCCAGGTTTCCAGGTCGCGCGACCAACAAGCAATGCACACACAATTCGTTTGCATCTTTCCCTTTTGTTTTTTCGCCCTTTGTACTCCATTAATCTCAGAGCTAGACCACACTAGGTCTCCAGGGACCCCCAAGGGTCTCACACGAAAGTCACTTTGGCCACAAGCAAACAGCATGCACGCAAACAACCAATTACACGCTACTTCAAGAAGCGACCAAATAAGGCCAAAAACGCTTACAAAAATAAGCACACCCCTGGCAATGCAGTCTAAGCCAGTCATGTGCGAGAGATCCACAAGCTATGGGGCAGACACGCTATGCGCAGACACCGTATCTAAGGGGAGAGTCAGTGAGAGGCTGAGAGCTGAATAAATGAGGTAATGTGTCAAATGGAGTCTGTACGGCTGTCGCTAAATGAACACATGACGTCGGTGGGAGAGGAGATATTGTGTGTTTTGGACAAACAGCAGTGTGGTGTTGATGTTTGTTGTGTGAAGCTTAATGTCAGAGTGTTTGTGTTGGAGCGCCTCAGTGCGGCTGCAGAGTTCATGTGCAACCTCTTGCATGCGTGGCTATGGCTTTACAGTTTTCCGTTTTCCTTCGCCATGTCTGTGTCTGCGCGGTTCGCCATGTGTTGTCTGCCTCAGTCCAGGTTTCCAGGTCGCGCGACCAACAAGCAATGCACACACACACAATTTGTTTGCATCTTTCCCTTTTGTTTTTTCTCCTTTTGTACTCCATTAATCTCAGAGCTAGACCACACTAGGTCTCCAAGGGGGTCCGTGGACCCCCAAGGGGTCCGCAATGTTTTTTTTTATTTTTATCCCACGATTTTGTAACCCCAAAATAAGCGAGCCCTCACTAGAGCCCTGTGCGCGGCTAGGGGGCAGGGCGCCTGTAGGGCGCCCGGACCTCTAGTAACAATACAATTAACAGTAACTCGTAACTCGAACGCAAAACTATATTATATATTCCCACAAATCAACATATTGTGCAATAACTTCATCAACAGTAATCCCTCTACTTCTACAGATTCCATTCACCTATAATGACTGAATTCCGACCTTTGCTGGCTCAAAATAACCTGACCTGGCGGAGACCTGTGCTCCAAGGAGCACTTTTTACAGGTTGCCAAATCTGGCAATAAACAGACGCTGCAACTAGTCCTCACTTTCTCCTCATTGGCTGGCCTGGGTAAAAATGAGGGCTCGCCAATCGCTTCCCATGTCCGCTCAGAATATGGGATCTAAACAACTAGGCAGTAGCCGGCATATGGGATCTAAACAACTAGGCAGTAGCCGGCAGTAGAGCAGCAGAAAAAAAGGTCCGTTGGTCGCAGTTCAATAAGGTAAACAATAAACATGTGTATTGGATTGATGAATGGCCCAAGCTACAGTTTAACGAGACGACCCCCTTCCTTACCCCATCTGACGACGTTGCCAGCGGTCTGATACTAGGAGCTCTGCAGCAATTCTTTTTTTGCACAAAAAAAAAAACACATTCCCACTAGGCCAAGGAAGAAATGCCACCCTACATTTTTCAAATTGGCCTCTTTGAGGCGCTATAACGGGCCGAATCTCCACCGCATTTTTTTCGGTACACATTATCTCTAGGGTCATGTTATCAAGATGTATTAGTCCGATTTTTTAGATCCCATTCCAATTGGCTATGACTGCCTTCCAAAGTTTGCAGGCCCTGGGTAGGCAACCCGGCCTGGTGGACACCTGTGCTCCAAGGAGCACACTTTTCTAGTTAATAATTTGTTTTCTGTGTTCTGCTGACGACTGCATTGGGCTGCATATATGTTGCTATAAACCACCCAATGTTTTAGTTAAGGAGTTTGATCTGTCTGAACTATGAATCTGCATGGAGACGTTTAAATGTTATGAGTGTTCTTTCCTACCCAACTCTCTCTGTCATCACAGATGACACAACATTCATAAGATGGTGTAGCGCGCCAAAAGCGGACGTGACGTATCATATACAAACTTTATGGTGCATTCTTTGCATTGCACTGTTTCTTCAAATATTTTGTCAAAATCCTCTTCAAGTTTTGAATGTCGACATGATGTTCACATCCCTAAATATGAATCAGGCAAAAGCCTATTTGATCACATTGCTCCAGTTACATAATTCCCACTGGTTCTGACAGCTTGAGAACTTTGGATACAGTGGTTCACAGTCTTCTGCTTGGTCTTTGCTTGCCATGTATGAATATACGCAAGGGAACTACTTTTTTATTTTTAGATATTTTTATTTAGACAAACATGTCATACAAGTTTTCTTGTTTTTTTACAACAACTAAAAAACAGAACAGAGGACAAAAGACAACAAAAAAACAACAACCCACACACACATCCCAGGTACAGTACAAGTTCCATCTTAACATTCGCATGAATCAAAACATGATACAATATCCCATTTAGTTACAAGGACGAAGTGACGGTAATAAAGATATAAATTAACACCATATTTTCTCATATGTTGCTGGTTTCCTCTTTACATTGTATAATATATTTTCAGGGATACAATAGGAAGTCAATATATAGTATGGACAGCTTCACAGCATATGAAGAAAATCTCCATCAGAGACTTTGCATCTCTGGCAGTTGGGGGAATCATTATTGAATATTTTAAGTAATCTATGTGCAGTATTATTCTATTTTGGTATAATAGATAGTTCTGTTAAAAAAGTTAAACTGCATTTGTCTGTGTTTAGTGGAGATTAAGAAAGTCTGCAAACATTCAAGCATCTTATGCCAATCAATGTCATCATAGATGCACCCCAAATCAGATTCCTATTTTTGCTTTACAGGCATAATATTGTAGAGTCGTAGATTATTAACCATTATGTCATAAATGGAAAATGTCAGGCCTTTAGTAGTAGAACAGAGTTTGCTTTTAATGCTTGCGATTCTTGTCAACTTTTTCAATGACTGTGGTAGCTTCTCTTCTATTATCCTCGTTTGCAGATAAACAACCCTCCATCTCTGAGAAAGAGCAGATTTTAGTCAGCGAAGTCTAAATTCCAGCTATTTTAGTGTTGATTTGCTTTGTAATATCCTCTTTACTCTCTCGAATGGCCCTCATTATAGCGTCAAGCTTGAGGGTTTCTCCGTGCTCCGCTTCGGATGCCATCTTTGCAGGTTGAAGCGTGGTCGTTTATTCAGTCGACGACGACAAAGCAATTTTCTTGCTTCTAAGGTCTTATTGTGCCGTGCACCATTAGCAGTAACAGTGTGTATTAATGTTAGAAAACGTGGTTTTGGTCATATATTCTCAAAGTAAAGCTATCTGTTGAGGAATACCCGCGGAGCTCACGCTTGCATTTCCTTCCTCCTTGCCAGCAAACCGGAACTGTAGGCGTTGACATTTGTTTGAATCTTTAGAGGAATGTGTTTTTGTTTTTAGCTACCATGCATCGAATTATACCCATACCTTTTGTGTGAGTGTGAGGCCCCTTTTTTATTGAGGGTCTAAGAGGCCAATATGCATTTGAATGCCGACTGTATAGTGCAGATGTTTTGAATAGTTTGAATGCCTGCTGTGGGACAGTCTCACAAGGAGTGTTTAAAATAACCATCAAGGCTTGTAAAAAGACTTTTACAGGTGTTGTTCTCTCTCCATGTAGTGTCACTCATGGCACTGACTGAACTCAAATTCACCTTTTACTCATGGAGATGTATATACCGTATACTCTATATACGTATATATACTGCCACTGTGTTTGTGTGTGAATGGGGATGTTGGGGTTCATGTGGTTAATTACGCTTTCAAAGGTGATTCATTCATTTTCATTCAGTTGGATTGAAGTGTATGTTTTTTTTTTCCTTCTAAGAACTCTGACACTCCGCATTATACCCAATGAGCGCCACGCTTGAGTGACAGTGACAATTGCCCTCTTAATCGCCGAGGACTGTCCGACAGCCTGAATTGGCTTCCCCTTATCTCTTTTAAGGGACTACTGACAGCAGACATTTTAATGGTTCCTCTTGTCCTCTCAACCCACTGTCACTTGGAGAAAAAGAGCTCAGAGAGGCACTTTCCTTTCTCTCTTGTTAAACAGTCTCCTGTATCTCTATCACTCACTGTATAGAGTCCATTCAGTTCAAGGACAATGGGGGCAGACACTAAGCCAAGCCACTATTTAGAGTGAATAAAACAGCGGTAGTCTTAGTTACGGTGTTATTAAACATGTCCAACGCAGCAGAAGTGGTCCTGTTCTCGTGTGTGTGAGTGTACGCTTGTATTACTCGTGTCAAATGTCCCCACAAGTGTAGCAGAATATGACTTTTTGAGGACAATTTTCCTGTTCCACACAAGGCTTGTTTTGTTAGGCTTAAAATTAGGGAAAAGAGGTTTGGAGTTATGCCTGATTTATTTGTTTGAGTGCCGGTGTTGCTCCCTGAAAATTGTAGATCAACACGAGCAAGTATAACTGAGGCTTTAGGGGTTCAAAATGAAAAAAAAAGAAGATATAAATGGCATTTATAACATTAGCGTAAAATGTTGATGTCCTCACAGGTATAGTAATACAAACGTGTGTGTGTGTGTGTGTGTGTATGTGCACGTCTGTGTGTCTCATTGCTGGATAGAGGATTCTTCTGTCCAATCTGGCAACCCAGGGCTGGGGAAGCTGCACAGCTGTGAACCTTTCAGGGACTAGCAGCCAGCAGGAATTTTTACAGGGTTACATTTGTCATAATACTACACTCAGGAGAGGCGGGGAGGGAGAGAGAGAAAATAAAGAGAAAAGCAGCATAAAATAGAATAGAGGGTAAGGTCAGGAGATTGTTGAAGTAAAAGAAAGGGGGGCAAGGGTTGGGTTCAAGTCAGACTAAGGCAGAAGGGAGAAAAGAGGATGGAGAGTGTAAAGTGAGATGGGGAGTGTTGGACGGTAAAGAGGTAATGTGAAATGGAGGCAAATGGCTCAGTTGGCTCTGATGGCTCCTCTCAGCCTTTTGATAGGGGACAGGTTTTTTCTTCTGTTTGTGTCAGAGAGAGGGAAAGGACAGTGGAAATGACTGGTATAATTGATCTGGCCCCTGGCGACCAACACAACCCGCTTTGATCTGCTGAGGAAGGAAGAATGTCTGTCACGAGTTTCAGTCAGAAAGAGAAAAAAAGAGAAAGTCCTGTGCTCTGTGCCATGAAGACATGAGAATAAGAGACTGACACTTTTACACTGTAATTGTGAATTTGGAATGTTTACTCGTCCCTAGATTGGTGCCTCGGTTTTGACTATAATGCAGGGTGCAGCATCCATATTCATTTTCTAGGGCAAAAATGCTAATTCTAAACCGTGAGTCATGCTTTTTAAAACGATGTTATTAATGTTGAGAGTTCTCATGTTAAGAATAAAATAAAATAAAAATCGATGCACCTTGGAGGTGGTTGAAAGTATATACAAAGAAACAAATATACACTGAAAATTATTTCTGTTGCTTCCAATAGTGTTTTTCTTCTTTCTTTTTCCCTGGATATGATTATTGTTTTACATGAAGTCAAAGACCTGATGTGTCCCGATCCTAGCAGCTGTACTGAGTAGTGTGGAGCACTGTCTCTCTTGGTACTTGAATATGACCCTAGTGTGTATGTATTAAGTAGTAAGTGTATCAGGTTTAAAGTGCCTTTTTAAATGTTTGTCACATGACAAATGAGGCCCATCATTGCTGTGAATTCCTGCTGATGAAAAATGATGCCAGGGGCCCTGTTCACTTTAAGAGAACACAGACCTGTGCGCGGCTGCGCTCACACATGCACACAAACACCAGCTTGTTTACCGTTGGATGTGTTTATTCTTTTGCTGGTAAATAATAAAAAGAGCATCAAGTAGAATTTAGGAAAATCTAGTTTTGGGGGGAAGTAAAAGTGGGTGTTGTAGAGAAGGCAACCATACTTTTTCCAAACATATATGTTGCCCTGGTAACATTATGTTTACTATGGAAACTGAATGTTTAAGCCTTTTCATTAAACATCTCCAAAGAGAGACAAAGTCACGTTAAATGACGGTTATCCAAGTTTCATTGATACCTGACTTAGCATAAGCCCACTGCAGCAACATAAGTGCCCTAGACGAATGCAGTGGAAACAATTGCACTAAACGCCAACGCTCGAGACATAAGCACTTATGTGTTTTCGTCTGTGCATCTGTGTGTATGCGTTTACAGCAACCACCAGTCATCATCATTGTGCTGTCATGTTTTTGAAGCCCTTTTCACTGGGATAATACCAGTCAGCAGGTATGTACACCAATAAAGGAATGAGCCACTGTATGGAGACAATCGGCTTTACAGAATGACATGTTTACGGTTAGACTCCCGGCAGCTAATCCTCACCCCACACAGCCGCATGACCCCCCCCCTCACCCCCCATCCCAGTGCATCCCAGTAGGAGACTTAATGTAACTTTTAAAACAGTCGCCCCCACAGGAGCTTTGATGTCTGCTGTTCCAGTGGGAAGTTAGCTATTGTAAAGCCTGCACGCTTACAGGTGGAAGGAATGCTGGGCCTTTTCAGGATGCCCATCTCTCTCTGCTCCCCATCAGCAGCTGGTATACAAGGGAAGGTGTGTTATTATTTTTTTACCTGCCGCTTCTTGAAAATGTGGGTGGCGAGCCTACTCTGGGATTAATGCGTCCGGCCGTGACTCATTTCGTTTGCAGTCAGTGTCCTGGATTATCCTGGCCCTTTAGACTGATGTGTTGGTAGAAGAAAAACAAACTGATTGCTGGAGTACAGTCCAGTCTTGGACGGGTGAGCAGAATACAAATGAGCAAGGCAGTTTCCCCCAGAACTGTTAGTATTTTGTACACACTAGCAAACATGCGCACATGCCCTTTGACTCACTCCATCTCCCTCTCACATGCACATCTCATAATCCTCCCATGCCGGAGATCCAGTACAGACCTATGCTGGATTTTATAACTTGATCTCAGTTCTTGGGCTCCCAAAACATCGCTCAAAGTCACATTTGTGGCTCTGTCATGACATCTACCACTTTGAAAATGGAACCGAATGGACCGCAAGGGTCCATTTGGTTCCATTTATACATTCTTCGTAGTAAAGTTAAGTGTGGATTGTACAGTGTACAGAGAAATCACGCTTACAGCTTCTATAATCCCTCATGACCCCCAGGCCATGTTTTTGTCACCCTGACTTGAAAGTGTGACCGCACATGCAGTACAACTGTTTTGATTCATTGCCCAGTTAGATGATGTTTACACATGTACCCAGACATGATGTTAGTGATTGGGTTTAGTTTTTTGCCTTCCCATATCTGCTCGATTTAAATGTTCATCCTCATGCACTGCACATGCCCGAGGCACACTCACACACAGTTGTTTGTATATATGTGGATATTTTCAAACAGCGCCAGTGAAGGGTATACAGCTAGTGATAAACAGAGTCTGAAGGTGGAGCGATGGTGTTCTATCTCTGCTGTTTGTTTACTGGAGCTCTCACTGCTCTCCACAGCCTAGACAGACTCGGTAGATGGAGAGCGAGGCTACTCAACTCTGAGACGCTGACCCGGAAATAGCTGCTCTGTGAAACAAAATGGCATTCAAATATTGTGAAGAAATCAATATTGAGACTAATTCATCCATGTTAAATATAGGCCAGATGGCTTCCCAGTTCCCACTGCAACAAATTCATTGCTGTCAATCTAGAAATAGCAGCAGATTGGGTGTGTGGGGCATAACGTTCTGTAGCCAAGTCAGTAGAGGTTGGAGAGTTACTCTGGGACAAAGATTTTTTTAATGATGTTAGGAGGCATTTCTAATAAAAATCAAATTAGAACCTAGTTAAAGTTGTATAAATGTATTTGCTTTACTATCTATAGCTGAAGTTGTAGCCCAATGCTCCATTGTAACCTGATTGCTGAGGACAGAAATAGCATCTATATGGCTCGTTGTCAGCTAAACATCTGTGGTGAAACCCAAAGTAGCATGCATACGTGCGTTCATAAACATTTACATACTTGTAAACACAGATTTGGAACATGAACCGAGTGACTAACAGAGAGTCCGGATGTCACTGATTACCATCAGTGTCGTTTTTCATCAATGAGTCACAGGAGAGAGCCAACTGTGATTAACAATCAAACCTATACACTGGTCTTACTTCTGCAGTTGTCCATAGCAGTACTATACGAACCACTGCCAATAGCATTCTATGTATATTATCTATATATACATGTGTTCTGAACCCAACCCCATTTACACACTAGTTGGTACTTTTTGAAGGTATTCCTCAGACCAAAGATCTTCTCTTTGGTCTGGTCTTATCAATAAGGTAATGTCACCCCAGTCCCTGTTGATGTGAAGGCCCTCAGCTTTGTGATCTTCCCGGACGTCTTCTCTGAAAGGTCGGTAGCCATGTCTTGTATACAAGTCCTTCTCAGGGTCAGAAAGTTCCAAGTGCTCCTATTGTCTTCACTGTTTGCCGTCATGGGAGTGTGAAGACACAGGTTTCACAGACTGGATAACCTCGAAGAGGTGAGGGGGAAAGAAAACCGCTGTGACCCCACCAGGGTCATAGGTCATGGTGGTGTGTCAAGAAAAGCAAAGTTTAATTGGCGAATGCTTCAGATTCCTCTCGGGAAAACAAAAAGAAAATGAAGCATCAAAGTCATCACAGAATGAAGAGAATCACAGTAACCAAGAATCTGTTTGTCTCCCCCTCTTTTCAAACATTCTTAGTGAAACCTTTCCTGCTCTATGGAGCGCTTTTGTGGTGAGACGCTGCGCCCTGTAAACTCTTTAAAGTCCAACATATACAGTGCTAATGACCTCCAGAAAACCTTAATT
Organism: Gymnoscopelus braueri; assembly: GCF_963280865.1. NCBI lineage: Eukaryota > Metazoa > Chordata > Actinopteri > Myctophiformes > Myctophidae > Gymnoscopelus > Gymnoscopelus braueri. The sequence continues at coordinate 33,009,810 of NC_137611.1, forward strand.
GCGGATTGTTAGCAGCTCAGTGCTGCCGTTTTCGTTTCTAAATTGTCTAAAGTCTACCTTCCGGAATCCAGTCGACCTTTATTTGGTTACCCTGTCATGTCCACTCCATAAACATCAAACAAAACCACATCCTTAGATAGCATTTCCAGGTCTGAAGAAACTAGATAGCACCAAGGTGTACGATTAGCTGCATATCGGAAAGGGAAGCCTTTTTCTCTGAAGTCCATGACACCATCGCATCCACCTACAGCACAAAACATTTGTTTAGAATCTGGGGGAAACCCAAGATTAGGCAAAAGGTTGTTTTGAATTGGCCATATGTCTTCTCCTGGCACAGTGTTGTGGCTGAGGAAGGCCAAAGCGTGTTTGTGTTTGTTTGCACTGAGGGTCTTTATAACCACCAGTACAAGGCCTACAGATGGGGAACATGTTGTTGTTGTTCTCTCTCTCCCTTACTTTCATCCCTCCAGTCTTCTCTCAGATTTTCTCTATCTCTGTCCATCTCTTCTGGCTGTGAAAGTGTGAAAGCCAAGCTATCTCCTACATTTCTCCTGCGTGCTTTCTTCGGGTCCATTGACACATGCTTTATGCCTACTTGAATCCAAACCACATCTAAAAACAATAAAGCCATGCTTTATAACTCCAGGCTCTAACATCAAGCTGTTCCTCATTTAGGCTTTTCCATTTGTGCAGCAAAGTGCAACTGAGGTGGCTTCTATTCTGCTGTGGGCATCATACTGTACTATATAGCATAGATGGAATGCATGTCATGTTTATGCTCAGTCTGATTCCTAGACAGTGGTCTACGAGTATGGTGTTTTTAGGAGTCCAGCGCATCCCTTCTTATCTTAGATGTTTTGAATAGAGATAAGTTGGGTGGAGGCCTTGGCTGGTCATCGTAGCGATTACACATTGGTTAGGAATGTACAGCCCTGTAAGTGAGCTAATCAGACATATTTCTGGTGCATGGGTGCCTCTCTTGTCCCCAGCCATAGATTGTCTTTAACCCCCTTATTTCTTCAGTTTACATAACTTTTTCCATGGAAGAAAATGATCCCATACACCTTTTTGCTGCACAATGTGTCCATACTTCTTCACCTTTCAAAATGGTCTTGTTTTAATCCTCCTTTTTAAGCCCTTGTTGTGGTTCATCCTCAATGGTTAAAGTATCATTCATAGTCGGACGTAAGGAGACGTAACAAGCGCCAGCGCTCCTTGCGTTGTCGTTTTTGTCTCCCCCTCCGTCACTTACGGCTCCAGGATTTCCGTCCGTGCAGTCGACATTCACCGTCAGGCTGACGTACGTTCGTTTGTACGTTGGCTGTAGTACCAGTGGAGACCGTTGGCAGTATAAGGAAAAAAAGTTTTCCTCGGGCCCTCTTTCTCCAAAAAAAAAGACCCACGTTGGTTGGTGGAAGTACTTGAGTAAATGTACTTAAGCACTTAGACCCGTCGATCCCTATGGTCGATCCACGGTCTGTGACAATATATAGCATATATAGCACAGTGCAGTAGGGGTCGAAACTCACGTTTTGTAGACAACCATTGTTTTTGTCTAGTTTGTGTCTTTTATTGCGTTGTTTTGGCTAGATGCTACAATGGTAGCTTCATGTTGTTAGCTGCAGCTGGCTGTGTTGCCAGGTTTTGTGAGAGAAATAAGCAACCATGTCTATGAAAACAAGCCCAAAAGAATCGACTAAGATATAGCAGATCTACAATATATATGTTTGAGAATCACTGGTTTAAATAATAATTGGCCCAAATAAGCAACTACACTTTAGAAACAAGCCCAAATAAAACCGCAACCACCAATACAAAATTGCTTGTTTGTTTACAAGCAACTTTACAGAAAAATAAGCCCAAAGTCGCTTATAGTAAGCAGACATGGCAACATTATAGGTACCGGTACATACTCTCGCAATTGCCATCTGGTGGATGAATAGGTGTATTACGCCTGTACACTTTAAAAATAAATAAAAGAACCCCTAAATAACGTGAGCGACTATGCATGCGTCTGTAAAGAACGGACGGAATCCCTCACCCCCTGACGCACGTTTTAGACCCATCTAGGGACTATGAACGGGCCTTTACCTGTGTTTTCCTACTGCTTTTCAAATACACTCAACATGTCCAGAAGTTCTGTTGTACTTTGCCCCAACTTCTGACTTGGGGAGATTGTTAATATTTTCATGATATTAGTCTAATCTGAGATGTACATAAACAGCGATCTCTGCTATTCTAGGATCATTGGGAGTATTTAAGACGACGCACTTGACTTTTTTATCCCAGTATTTTCGAATTGGATCTAAGTAGGGTCTGTGTTATTGCTCGGAAGAGGGCTCTTTAGGACTCAGCGGTGTTGACAATCTGTACACACATCCTCTGACATTTTGGATGCGTGCATACAGACCGACACACACCCAGCGTCTTTTGCTCTGTGTGAGAACCCATGTTTACTTCAGCTACTTCTCGGTATGTCCTGCACCTGTTTTGTAGAATTTGACCAGCGGCCAGTTGGATTTGAAGGAGCTCCAGTGGAAATTACACAAGTGTGTCCTTCCCTCCATCACGAAAGCCCCTCTGCTCTGGCCTTAACTTATTTTACCTCGACATCTTACAGGCTAATTACCCCTCTAGTCCTGTGAGAGCTGTCTGGAGTGATTTGATACCAAGATGGTGTGGAGGCTTTTTTTATTGGTTCATTGAATTTAGTGACCCGCAGAGTGTGGGAGTTTTATACGCTTTTGAAAGGACCTAACCACCACCTCCATGCTGTGGTATAGTCTCAGTTACACATCCCACTGTGAGGCAAGGGACCGTGGCCATTGTTACCTTGACTCTCACGGTGCACCAGGTCCAGTCATCCATCAAGATACATTTACCTCCATGTCAAATGTGGTCTCACAGGCACAGTGGAGAACTCTCATGCTTGAAAAGATGTGGCACTGGGCATGTAAAACCACAGGACAATAATAGAGCCATATTACTCCAGAAGCTTTTGGACCCCTCCAGCTTGGTGGCCCCTCAATCACCTCCACCTTTATCCTTGACTTGCTGGGCTCTTGATGTGAGAATGAAATGCCGAATTAACATTGCCAAAAACCTGGCCACGTGCCAAGCAGAGCACACGGCTGAAGAAAGTGTTAGAAAATATTGCCAGTGCTACCAACAAAATAGACTGTAACATATACAATATATAGTATATGTTACAGTGTATTTTGTGTGTGTATATATATATATATATACACACACACACACACACACACACACACACACACACACACACACACACACACACACACACACACACACACACACACACTCTTTCAAAAATATTGTAGCTTCTCCTTAACTTACTGCCTGTTTAGGCTCATTACTACGAGCATGTTGAGATTCTAGGCTCTGAACAGCAGTTTCGGTCTAGTTTGGCTGCCTTATTTTAAGATCAGAATCACAGGCTGTTTATTTATTCATTATTTTGTAATATTGAGCATATCGTTGCTGTCCAGCAGAAACCAGCTAACTCCATTTTTCCTCTTTTGCATTTTTCCCCATAAATCATTGCTATTGAACACCCTTTACGTCTGTGTGTTGATTCAAAAAATATTGAACCAATGAAAAGTATTAAAAAGTGCTTCTGACAAAACCAGCTAACTCCATTGGATCCTCAAACTTTCTGCTAAACCAGCTAAGTCCAGCAAAGGGGGTGGAGTTAGCTGGTTTTGCTGACTCCAGGCTCCACCCTCTTTTGACCTCCAACCTCATTGTGAGCATGGATGTCCATTTAGCTGTTCTTATCAATGATGAACAAAACCTCCTAACTCCACGTTTTTATAGTTTTTGTCATTTCCTGAAAAATTAACATTTTGGAGTTAGCTGGTTGCGGCCGGACAGCAGAGATATACAATAGAGTATATGTTTTGTCTCATTGCTCTGTGTCTCTTAAGTGCTGAAAGGTTGTTGTCTTTCATAGCCAAGGTCAACACAGGTGGAATTACAATTGAGTTGGAAAGACCCCAGCTTTTAGGATCTCTTTCTGCAGGACGAAGCCGTACCTCAATACCATTTGGTCTCCTAGCTATGCAAACAATTATCCTTCCCAATTAAAGGTTGTTTTAACAGGTGCTTTATTGGAAGGCACAGCCTTGTGCACTCACTTAAATCTAATAATCCAGACCAATTTAACCATAAAACTGTCGCAAGAGAAGGGAAACAGTCATTTCCTCTCCGACCACAGCCCAGCGACGCCTCAAACCAGCCCAACTACTTACTCCCATTCGCTCTTTGCGTGCACGCGCATGTGTTTATGTGAGAGTGAGAGAGAGTGTGAGTGGTACATGACCACACTCTTCACCTTCCTGTTCTGTCTGTATTCACATGGTCTGTCAAAGGCACAGCAGTGCTTCTCCTGACACAGAGACACATTGTGTGTGTTTGTGGTCAACCCACTGCGGAAACCACATACTGTCCCCTAGGGGCATGTTGCAGGAACATTGGGCCTCATTCACGAAAACATAGATTTGATCGTAAAGTATACTTACAAATAATTCCATGAACAAAGTGGCATCCATCATTCTGTTTCTGAAATTGATTTGATCTTTCGTACGCTCAAAATGTACATGTTTGGAAACTTGCAGAAAGGTACAATGCTAACTTGGATTCTATTTAGAAGCCTTACTTCAAAGGCAAAATTACAGTATTGCTGAACTTTACAGAGCCATGTGCACACTTGCTCCTTGCACACATTTTGTACCATCGACATGCGAGAGTCTGTTAAATATGCTTGACATTGTGGGTAGAAAGCTCCTGTACTCAAAGTATTTAAATTAAATAAATAGTATAGTCTAAGCATTCCCCTTTTAACGGTACAGTATGTCTAAATCAGTAGCCTAGGAATGCTACCCTTTGCATGTTTTGTGTAATTTCATATAATACATTCTTTTCCATCTGCTATACTACTGGAGATGTGGAAGCCCATTTCCACCAATGTGATAGGGGAATAACATTTTGAGAAACCTTCTTGTAATGATGACTCAGTGTTTCTAAATAATGAGAAACCTTATTGACTCAGTATTTTAAAAAGTCATTTTGAGAAAGTGTCATTATTTTTTAGATACTAAGTCATTATTTCGATAACGTTTCTCATTGTAATAGCTTAGACAGTGGATCTTTTTTCCCCATCACATTGGTGGAAATGGTAGAGACCCTACAGTACAGTCTCACCAATTAAGTTTTTTGAATGTAAATTTTAATACACCCTTCGCTAAGCTCCCTAATATTTCACAACCGTTGCTAACCGCCATCTTGTCCAACAAATAGCCGACACATTAAGAGTTAACGTAAACTAGCATACATATACAAAATACATAGCAACATTAATAATATTATAAAAACACTATGATGAAACAGTGATTCTGGGGGACCTGCAACAGCAATTCCAGATTTATCCCTTTCCGCAAGCCGAAATCTGCTCTCGACAAGTGCAGGCTGTGGATCAGGCCTTGGTGCCGGCCCCACACACAGCATACATCATTAAAACTTGTTTTAAGGTAAGCTATTTAATGTTATATGTTTAACTATTGTGTACTAAGAAAATGGAAGCTGTGTAGTAAGAAAATGGAAGCTGGCATTAATATAATGTGTTTTGGTTGCAGGTAAGGTTAATATAAGCCATTGATGAAAACATTAACATTACTAGTTTGACCTTATCCTTAAGCATACTGTCTGTTAACTTACCGTAACTTCACGAATGTCAGTTAACACATTGTCATAGGTTCTAACTTCATAGTGCTAGTATATTGTTATCTAACGACGTCAGCGGATGTTAGTTCAGAAGTGGGAATAGCAAACTAATTAATTTGACATTAAAGTTAATCAATGATGTTTTTGTTTTTTTTGCACTTTGTTGGTGAAAAGCCAACAGAATTACAACAACATCAGGTTGATGTGCACATATAAACCATCTCCAAAAAAAGGTTAAAAAGGTTATGTTTTAATGTTGAAGGTGATTTAAAGCTTAAGGTTTCATGTCAGCTAAGTATTCAGTATGTACAACACCGGCATGGTGACTAGTGTGTTGCATTTATGTTTTCTTGTTTATGAACTATTGCATTATGGGAGAGTAAAAGATGCCTTTCTACATTGAGTGGAGATTAAGTCAGTGTGACAGTAGGTGCATGGTCCTGATATGTCAGAAGGCCAGTGTGTTCCTAATGCCAGAAAAGCTTGCAGCTTAACTCTTTTATTGCCAAAAACGGGAATTCCCGTCCGATGGCTCTATGGCTCTCATGGCCACGGACGGAAATGACAAAATTATTTTAATTTTTTTTTTTTTTTTTTTTTTTTTTTTTTTTCTGTCTTGTTTTTTTGGTCTTTTTTTTTTTTTTTATCTCAAAGGAACTAGGAGATAACGCTATCCAAAAAAATGCTGCTCCATTCACTTCAATGTTAAAAAACAAACGGAGGAAAAATGCACATTTTTCGTGGCACTGGGACGACACAGTCTGAAATAAGTGTGGCAATGAAAGAGTTAAAATGAGAAACCAAATATACACAGGCAAGACGTCCTTGAACATTTTACATTTTAACCACATCAGGTGGTCTAGAGGAGTAATGTTTAGTCCTTAGACAATTGAAAAACAGAAAAGTATAAGTAGAATCGTGGCACTGCGTCTTTAAAATTATTACAATTATCAAAATACTCCAGTATATTTACACCACACAAAAGCCACTCAGCCTAAACTCGGCAACAGAAAAATACAGTGTAACAACATAGCATCTCATTTCTTGCCAGTGAAATGTTTCACATGGAATTTGTGGAGCTGCACAATCATAAGATTGAGAAATGATATGTCCCTGTGCAATGGCTCATTGAACATGTCTCTAAAGTCACAGAATTCAAGGCCACTCAGTAGCAGGTATTCGGCCTTGAATCTGGTAATAGCATTGGTGAGTTTTAGAGATGGTGAAGATCTCTCCCTCTTCTACAGTGTAAACATTTTAATGTTTTTGCTGCTTTGGCCACGTCTATGTCCCTTGCAGCACAGGGACACTTAACCTCAAGCAACCCACTGCCACCGCTGCCATCGCCATAGGCAGCTTTGGCTGCAACAAAAGGCCACAGTTATGCAGGTGCCTTTCAGGAAATTGTGCAATATAATTTTGCTTGGTCAAAGAGTCATTGTGCGATCCATAATTAGTTGCTGTAGATTTGAATGCCCTTAGGATAATATATACCCTGCACAAAAACCTCTGTAATTTTTTTCCCCCCCATTTGTTCACTAGTTTGAATTGTGAGGCTGTGATTCTATCCTCCCACAAGTGATGCCACTTTAGACACAAAGTTTGCCCTTTTGTGCTTTCTTAGGTTTGACGGGCATCTTCCAAACTGAAGCTGGTGTTTTGGTCTGCTATGCAAACATCAGTGGGAGTGGGCAAGGGAAGGTTGGTCTAACCACATGAGGAAGATGTGTAGCTTGTGTATAAGGCAATGGCTCTGTTTCTTTGCAGGCCAAGATTGGGAGCTGAGAGATAATAAAAAAATATAATTACAAACAACACTCAACAGCAATGAAAACACAACTAAGATATTGCATTCAAATATTTACGTTATTTCAATTACCAGGTTACCATGCATAGATGGTTGGACAACCCCAGGACAGTCAACCCCAAGACAGTCAGAAGGCTGAACTTCTCAAATAAATTGAACAGTTAAAAATAACTACTATGAGTGTCCAGAGGCAGACCCTGAAAAATAGATTAATAGATTTGAAATGTTTATTGAAATAGGTGTAAATGCAATAAAATAGATACACACATAAATCAAAAGGATATAAACACAATAAAGCCCGAAGGCTTATTTCCATTGTGGTCCCTTGGTGCATTGATGCAGATAGGCACCAAGGGACCACAATGTAAATTCAAATTAGCCTTCAGGCTTTGTGTTTATCCTTTTGATTTAATCCATTCCAGAAACAATTCAGTTCAGTACCATTGCACATTTCTTCATGTATAATACAGGGTTTACCTATGAGCTGTTTAATAACACATGCACAGTATTCAGCCTTCCTACTTGTGAATCAGCTCAGCTGTAAATGGTACCCCTAATTTACAAAAGAGATGACTAGCAAATTCTTCTCATGCTCCTGCATCAGCAGCTCCTTCTACAGTAAGTTGTTCTCTTGAGAAAGTTTCTCATTTTCAGAATTCTAATTTATTACTTTGAAATACTAAGTAATTTTGAGAACGTGTCTCATAATCACTTACAGAATCTAGTATGCTGACATTTTGATCCGAAGGAGCTCGCATTCAAGTTTAACATTAGTGTTCAAAGTGTAAGCTCTTGAATTGATTATAAGTTCACCACACTCGGGCAACTTCCTGCATGGCCCCACAGAGATATAATCACAGAGCAAATGCCACCCACATGCCATTCGGAATTTCCTACCACATTTGCATTTGGTCTGCACAGTGATGAAACCAAGCTTGTTGGCGCTATAGTGCCAAAGCTTTTCAATGTACAAATCTACCAGAACACTCAAATCATTGATTGCTGTTGACCCCTCTTTACAGGTTGTATGTCAGACGGGGAGAAATTCGGACGGTGTGAAATGATACCGCTACTGAGAAATCAGATGGGCTGATGGCAGATAAAGGTTTCCTAATTGAGCAAGATGATTCCTCCCTTCATCTGATCAAACTGCCAGATGCCAGCATGTGATGTCAGCAAAACCAAGACCATTGCACACCATAGAATTCATGTTGATAGGAATATCACAATAATACAAAAATGGAAATGTTCTCTGGCAGAATCCCCAGCTCCCAGTTAGGCAACATAAATGAGATTTGGTACACTGTGAACATGCTCCCCAACTTCCAACCACTGACACTGAAAAATAGGACCTGTGATAGGCAACAATGGAGTAACAAATTACTGTATTGATATTACTGTTTTCACTGTTAGTCACCATTGTCACGTCTTTACATTGAATTGCATTGCAATTAATGCAATTCAAAATAATTGTGTCGTATACGGCGTGAACACATCTACAGAGTCAATTTGTACTCATCAGAGGCTATTGAGATAATGACATGTTCAATGAAAGGAACAGGTGTGTCAATCAAAACTCACTCTGGGAGTGAATTCTGGATGTGTGGATTTTCCTGTCTGACTAATGAACTGTGTGTGTGTGTGTGTGTGTGTGTGTGTGTGTCATTTATGATAAATTGTCTGCATACTAACTGAGCTTTGTTTAGTTGTACTTATATTGTTAAATACATGCAGGTAAATGTGTAAACATTAAAACAAATGTTTTAAAGTATAAAAAGCATTGTTTCCTCACACTCATTTACCTAGTAGCACAGCCTATGTCGTACATTTCCTCACCAATAGGTGTTATCAGGATTTTCTGGAAAATGTAGCTGATTAGTGTGTTTGTCCATTTTCTCCCTGACTGTATTTTTAGGTTTCCTCAGGCACCAAAGAATACTATTTCTAGTTGATGTGTGTATTTTATTGCCTGTTGCTTGTGTGAGTAATAAATACTGGCTTCCTTTTACGACTCAGTTTAGTCTTAGCCACGACAGCAGTAGCGACAGGCTGTCTCTTGGTTTTGTGCCATTGTTGTGATAGGCTGGTTGGGCAAACCGCCACCTCACCACTCAGGAGGGCCAGGGTGTGAAATTAACCTACACTGTGGGAGCAGTAACCCTCTGCTCTGAATAATTATATTGAGAGAAGATGCATTTTAAATAAGCCACAGTGATTGTGCTGAACTGTGTTTCAACTTTAACATTGCATGTTTATTCACTGTACTGAAATCTTGTTCACTGTAAATTCAAATCCTAGAGGTTAACTGTTTGGGTTTGTAGTACTCACCCAGGTAATGATGACAATAATGGTAATGGTTTTTAATTAGGATCACATGCACACGTACAGTTTCTAATGTTTATATTTTGATAGAGTATTGTGACCTCCATAACAGTGCATGCATAATTGTTTTGTAATTTACGTACTTCTTCTAGTCTTACTTATACTGCGGCACATGAACACTCATGTCTGGTGATCATTTTGCTAACTTCACTGTTACAATTACATGCGGTTTCTCATTTTTGGGAGTGGTAAACCTTTGCTTTTATGTTGAAATAGTCATGTCATTGAAAAACAATTAAATCATAAAAATAAAGTCATGCACATGTAATGTCATGCACATATTTTTCCAGTGCATATTGCAGGCCTTGTTGGTCAGATTTGGGGGATTTTGGAGCTCTGGGTCAAAAAATGTGCAATCATTTTAAATGTGGTAAATCTTTTGTCTACAGTATGTGCAAACCACTTGCCATCATAGGAAAAGCACATGTGCACTCGTCAAAACGAGAGTTGTTTGTCATACCAATGAACAGTAACGGGGGGGGGGGGGGGGGGTGGTAGCACCGCTGCTTATAACTAAAGACAGCATTAGTAATTTCTTGCCATGCTTCCGTTTCTGTTTGTCACTCCACTGCTTTTGAATATTACATATTTTTTTCAGCCACATATGACAATAATAACATTTCTAATCACCATGGCTTTTTGCCCACATCCTGCGTGCCTTTTTTGGTGTTGACAGGGGAGCACGTGCATCTAGATTAGGAACAATTGTCATTCATCATCTGGTACACGCCTGCGGCACAAAATCTAAGGATCTTGGTTCATCCTTTGATTTACTCAAGAACAAAAGTCAGAAGAATTTAATACATTTTGGGAATGAGAATGAGGCCTAGTGAGTGAATTCTCTAAGAAAACATTCTAGAAACTGTTATTTAACTGAACTTTACCATACATAATCATTGAGGTCCACAATTCTCTAAATGAGCCATGGATTAATTGGCCTACTACATACTTGGATTGCTGATGAGTATTGGAGAACCCTCAAATCTTTTGAAAGGATAAGGATTTTTTATCAGCAACACCATGGCATACCTCACATTCATACATTCAGAGATGAGAACTTTACAGCACCATCATACTGTATTAAATACCTTGCTCAAGGGCATCTTGGCGGTTGTTGCTGATGAGCATTACCCATCACTTACTGTACAGTGCCAATCCAAGCTGCTCTGAACATTCAAACCAGCCAAATCTTCACCTGCTAATTGTTTTCTTACATTTCTCAGAGCCACCTGTGCTTTGTCTTCCATTTGTTTGTGCCTCTTCAAAGTGATCCCCACCACTCCTTAAGACATACCGATATTGTCTCTGTGTACATGTCAAGTCATTCAATTTAAAGTGAGGGCGTGTGTATCATTACCGTCCCTTCCAAGGGGGAAAAAAAACATGCATTACTCTATTTACTTGACACACATGGCATACTCCCTTATAGAGAGAGAGGGAGAGACACACACACACACACACACACACACACACACACACACACACACACACACACACACACACACACACACACACACACACACACACACACACACACACACACACACAGCAATGTAGCATTGGCAAATAGGCTGCTGGCAAACACAAGCTGTGTTGACAGGAGAGATGAGCTGTAGTTCCTGTCCTGGCTTGCCAGGGCCACAGAGCATTTCCCTGGTTCAAAACACCACCGCCACAGTCGTAAAGCCAACACACTCGGCTACGACAGCCTCTGCCAAGACACACAGACACGCACACGCAGAAATACACACATGTGCACACACTCAGGCATTGCTGTATCAAAGGCGGCAGGGGTGGGTGCCTGACTATTTGAACAGGTGATTCCCATTCTGCATCTGCTGACCCCTTTGCCTATGTGCCTTTTATGAAGTCACTCTCTGTCAGGCGTGCCTTTTAAAGCCGTTTGTGGCAGACGCTGTTTGTTTACAGCATCACTCATGCGCTACAGGCATGTTGTGCATCTTGTTTCAGTTTAAGTGATTAGTCCTATTTGACTGGGCTCCGACACAATGCTGCAACTCGGACTTGTTTGCTGAAGCAGTATTGGAATTCGCTACCAGCGGTTCGTTCATATTGCATGTAGGCGCACAATTTTAGGTCTTACCATTCTGTAGCTGTAAGGATGGGCTGGGTTATATAACTTCATTAACCGCGATTACGGTTAATGAACTTTTTTTTTGTAATGGCTATTTTTGTACGCCACGCACCATTATACAACGAAGACTATTTGATTTAGTTGATTATAAAAAAATCTATTAGAATATGTTCATGTCGATTCGTTAATAATTGCCCAGCCATACTCGACGTGCAACTATTCAAAGTATGGGTTCATGTTCTTGAGTTAAACTAAGTTGCAGTTGAATAAGTGCATTGCTTAATTTCAATAATTCCATTCAGGTGTGTGTTGGTGTGTGCATTGCTTGCCTGTCTGTGTTCACCCTGGCGACTGATGATGATGATTGCTGTGTGAGTGTGTGTGTGTGTGTGTGTGTGTCTGTGTGTGTGTCTGTGTGGACCTGAGGTCTCCCAGAACCCCTCTCAGAGGTCATTGTGTGATTTATACTACTTCCTGTGGCACTTCCCGGTCTCCCCTCGGGGTGCATAGGGTAACCTTGACGGGCATACATGGATGGCCTGGTCTTGGGTCAGTTTTGCAATCTTCCCACTAACTGTGAAGTTTTGAAAACAGGGGCCCAGGAAACTGGCACCTTGTCAGCTGCTTAAGGGCAAATTCTCCCCCTGGCTGACTTCTTGGCTTCTTCTGCCGCTACTGTGGTGGCAATTACCCATGTCCTCAGAGTCACCCCCCCCTTCCCCCCTTGAGCCATTAAACGACCAAGAGCCATTTCACTAATCAGCGGTGGTAGCGGCCTGGCGTCACAGGCCTCTGTGTTCAATGTCAAAGTTCCGGAAGGTAGTGAGTGTCTCTTTGATGTTCAGCCAGTGAAAGGCTGAGGGCCTAACTGTCATCACATGGTTGTCAGTTTTGTTTTGCGTACCTTGTTCTGGCAATGCAGTGATGGAAAAATAAAGAAGCTAGGCATTATTTAAAAGCTGGGTTGTTACTTACTGTATGCTTCTCTCTTTCTTTTCTCTTTCTCTGTGATAGCGGGGTACAGAGGGGTTCTGGAAGTCTGTGGCCCACTACGTTCCCAGGGAGCCCACCGAGATGAGGATCCTGAACCCCTACTTTATCCAGGAGGCTGCCTTCCTATTCATAGGTCTGCCTCTCAACAACGGCCTCATGGGCAAAGGAGTGAGTCCAGAATACACACACACACACACACACACAGACACACACACACACACACACACACACACACACACACACACACACACAGAAGCATCTATACATACTGTATATGTAGCCAAGTATATACTGATCATAACCATCCATATCCAAAGTGTGTTTGACAAAATGCATGGCCAACCTCCGACCGGCCATTTTCCACTAACCCTAGTGACATGACACCTAACTCATGCCATCTCAGGAAATGAAACATTTCATGCCGTTTCCGCCACCTCAGCAGAGATGAAAAGATGGGATTTCACCAGAGAAAATGGAAAACCTTGTCAAGAGCTTATTAGCTGGCTTGCATTTAAGAGTCAGGATGACGGAACGTGGAGTGTGATCAGTTATACGTATTCTAGAAACGGGGACAATTTTATCTCCCATTAGAGAGGTAGAGTCGAACCTCCAAGAACAATAAATCCTGGGGGAGGGGAGTGGGTGTACCTGGAAACATTTAATCACTGGTAGTTGTGTGCTTGTTTTTGTGGACTGTTAAAATATATTAAAATGACACCAGATGACGAGAGAAAGCTCCATCTTCTGCTGTCTTGGAAACTGACCTCGATTATTCATTTGTTACATCAATCGCCAGTGACTGTTAGATCAGAGGAATAAATTGGATAAAAGCTGATGCATTGGCCACTGTTGCCATACATGGAATCAAAATGCACTCCAAGCCCTGTGGCTGAAACTGAACAGTGATACAGTACAGTGCCGGGTTTTTCCTCCAAAGAGGTTTTTGCTAGCCCCAAAGGAAAATCGCCAGCGCCAAAGTCATAGGAATTGAGAATGAAATGGCAATTAAATTATCATTGCATGTTTAATAGCTTGTTTCAAGTTAAGCCCATTCAACGCCTCTTTCTTCCGTAGTTTGGAGACAGGTTATCAGTATCTTAAACATTTTGGCTCCATATCTACGAACATCTACACACAGTGATCAATTTAGGGAAACAAAGTTATGGGTTTTGCTACCCCACTCTTTGTTTTCATCGCCACCAGGAGGCCGGAACGGCCGAAGGAGAGGGATAATGTTTTCGCTCCTGTCTGTCTGTCTGTGACCAGTCCTTAATCTCCGCTAATCTCCAAGTGAAAACAAAATCTGTGGCAGTTGTAATTCAATAGTTGTAATGCAGCAAGCCGCTTACCAAACCTAACGTATGAAAAGCTTTACCGTTTAAATCAGTGTCTTTGAAGTTTGTTTGACGTTGATGTGAGCATTGCAATGCTTTCTTCAAGCTGTACGAAAGTAAGTGTTTGACTTCTGGTTGGCGGACTTCAAAATAAAAGCAGCGTTGACTTGTAATATGGTACAGGGTTTTTGAAAACATTATGATCAATCATTGTAGAACCCATCTGGAATATTATTACAATAATCAATTGTAATCAAATTATTTCAGTTTTGTTAAAAGAGGTTCAATTTACAATTTAGGCATTTAGCTGGCATTCAGCTGGGTTTCATTTATTCAAGCATAATAGACATTTTTATCTCTCAAATAAATGGATTTAATGTTGCTCATAGTCACAATGTGGACCGACCATGCTGCTTACTGCCGTGCGTACGCACCCCGAGGAAAAACCCTGCAGTGTGTGTATGTTTGTGCCAAGGGTAGAGTTAAGCACTATAACTATAATGATAACTATATCGTTCACCATTGTCTTTCTTATAGTTGTGGTGTGGACTGTGCCATCCACATGAGTTGGAATGATTTTTAAAAGTATATCTTTATTGTTATAGTCCTTGGTGTAAATGGCCCTTTAAGGGTTGGTGGGGATGTGATCAGTGGAAATCAATTAACATCTCTCAAGTAAAACCTGCATGTGTGTGTGCGAATGAGCACTTTGTATTTCTGTGTGTGTGTCAAGGGGATGTTGTTAGAGAATTGGAGGGGACATGAGTGGATCACCCTAATTCTGCCCTCTGGGGCCACCACCACAACACCCCTACTTGAACTCTGCTCTGCAGCATGTGTTCAACATGTGGGCAGTTCCTCCTGTGTGTATGTGCATGTATGTGTACTTGCGTGTGTGTATGAATGTGTGGCTGTGTGTGTGGGGCAGGGGTGCTGTCTCATATAATGCCGGCTGTAGCGGTATATAACCTGACACATTTTTCATCTGACATGCACTCCCGTCTTACATCCGTTCTTGTGTAGGTGCATGCGAGTTGGTGCACACACCCGATCCTGTGTGTGTGTGTGCGCACGCACGCACGCACGCACGCACGCACGCACGCACGCACGCACGCGCGCACGCACGCACGCATGTGTAAGTGTGTGTACTGGGCAACCCAGTAGGGGGTTATAGCAGCTTGCTAGTTCAGTTCCAGCTGCCCCGAGGGCTCCAAATCAGCCTAATGATTTAAATGGGGCCTCCCTGCCTGTTCACCCGTTTCATCCCTCCTCCTCTTCACTTGCCTGCACCTACCAGTACACAGATTCCCTCTACACCTCCTCCACCACCCTCCACCCCGCCTCTCCACCACACACACACACACACACACACACACACACACACACACACGCACAGAGCCTCTGTTCGCAAAGACCCCTGGGCAGCCCAGGGTGGTGAGGAAATGGAGGTCTGCCCTGTCCAATTGCTGTGTCATAGTGAGGGGGGGTTCAGGGGGGCTGGCGCCCTCTCAGGGCCGGTAGTTAATCACCAACAGCTCAGCATCAGTTGGCCGCCTTGGACCACAACCAGCACACAGGTACAAGGAGGGAGGGTGGAAAAGGGGGGTGTAGAGAGAAAGAATGAAGAATAAGGTGAAAAAGGAGGGAGAGTAAGGAGGAAAAATGAATAGGGGGGGCATGGCTCTGTTGTAAAACGTGCCTGGTACCAAACTTGTTAGCAAATAATCTACCTGCTTTTAACAGCACTACAGGCTTTATGCAACTACTGGAATTTTTTGAAAATACTTAAATTTGAAGGCGTTACTTTTTAAGGTCGGGATGTGCAGTTTTTTTCTATGAGAAGTGCTGGAATATGTTGGTGGTCATTGTGCCATGCCTTTTGAATCGTAACAACATTTCAATGTCCTCTCTCTTTGCTGCAGAACATTCCAACCTTGGGGACGGTCGCCATAACGATGGCATTGCATAACTGTGACGAGGTGGCAGTGGCAGGTTTTGGCTATGACATGAACCAGCCCCATGCTCCCCTGCACTACTACGAGACCGTCAAGATGTCCGCCATCAAAGAGGTGGGTGGACAGTGTGCATGCTGTTGCATTCATGGGTTCACATCAGGATGGTACCGAATGCATCTTTCATGATAATAGAAATGGATTCAAATATTACTGGTTTTAAAGCAATGATTATACAAATCATGCTGATTGAATTTTCAAAATCGGGGTGTATATACTGTAGAATTTTGGACAATATGCTTACAGGAAATAATACAATATACACATGAGTACATACTACATACATGCATACATACAGGGTTGCACAATTGATTGAACGTAATCAAAACATTTGATTGTGAGGTTTTATATTTGTCATTGAAACTTTTAAACTTGGTCAGATATTGCACCTTGCCCTCGTCTCCTCACCACTACACAAGGTTTAATGGAACATAACATTTTACAAGCCATCTCTCCATCCATCAGGCTCACAGTAGCACTATAAAATCTGAGATCTTTTCATACTATGGGACCAAAAATATGGCACTGATAAAGCATTGAGCAACTAGAAAAGTCTGGAGCTACCCTCACCAGATGATGAGGGTGAGCTCCATTGTCCAGTGTCTTAGAAACTGATGTAGATGATTAATTTGTCACTGCAATCAACAGTGACTATTAGATCAGAGGATCAAATTGGATAAAAGCTGATTCGTTGGCCACTGTTGCCATACATGGAAACAAAAAGCACTTTAAGTCCTATGGCTGAAACTAGACTTAAGGTTACTTAAACACTTAGCTCAATGTATACTTCCAAAACTTGTCAAAGTACATATAATCCTGTCTGAGTGTCTTCTTCCACTTATAATACCCAATAAACCTGTGACCCCTGTGCCTGCAATTTAAACCTTTACCTAAAAGCCATACCTACCTGCAGTACCCCTCTCCCCTATCCTCACAGTTCCCTATAATAATAAACATGTTGCCCGCTCTGGGATAGCTTATTAAGTTTGCCAAGCTGATGACAAAAATAAATCCTCTACAAATCATGCTGTAGGTCAAACGTGGCATAGAAAGTTGTTGTGCATTCAAGTGTTGACACAATGTCACAGATTTGAATCTGGCTTGTAATCCCTGACACTGATCGTCACCTCTGTCTGTTTGCTGTGCTGTCTGTTAAAATCCTGATGAAAATAAGTGAATCGTAGCAATATTCTAATCATGCATACTCCAGGAATTGTGATATTCAGCACATATTGGGAGCTGTTGGCTTACTCTCAGCCCCAATTGAATCTGTACCATTCTTTCAACGACGCCTGTAGGGAAACGTCAACATGCTAACCGTTATCACGTCCTTCCAGCGATGACTTTATGAGCGCCCTGACGACAGATTCCATTTCCCCCTCAGCAGTCCAGCATTCCCCCCCGGTGTTTACAGCCAAGCTGCAGCAGAATCAGAGATGTCACTCCATCGGCTGACATGTAAACCATGAGCTCAGTGCGTTGATAACCTTCCATCTAAACTCTTTGTGACCCCCTGGCATTTGTCATTATCAGTGTCATCATTAACGACATTGTCTTCAGCTGTGAACAGCTAATGAATGGAAACTGGGTTTTAGCCATGTTGTTTGGAACGTTTAACCACAGTCAGCCACCAAGCAGTGTGTTTGATCTGACAGGCTGAAACTACGCGGCCGGTTTTCTGTTGAAGCAGTTTTGTACACATTTCTTACTGAACTGTAGTGATTGACAGCTGGCTGACATGCCATGGCAACCATGTCGCAGTGGAATTCAGGCAAGAAAGATTTCATGTTACAGTATGTTAACTAAATACTACAAAATATGTTGGGTGGATGCAGATTACAGGATAATCAGGCTCATTTTGGGCCCTGTTTGCCCATCCCAACAATCACAGGGGCATCCCGATTTGAGACAGATCTGAATCCTGTGTGCGATTTTACCTTGCAACAAAAACCTGCAATAGCCACATCAGAAACATAGCCACCAATACAGTAATCTCTCAAGAACAGATTCTGCTCTGCGTTGGAATCTGTCGTGAAGGTTCGTCATAACGTGTACACACTGGGCTACAAGTGGGCGTGCCTTCAGATCCGGAAGCAGGCCGCGCTTTACCCAATCAAATGTAGTGGGCAGGATTTACGTGTCCGCCGATCATTCCCCACTCGAAACCAACCGAAACTAATTTAACAATAGCGTCCGCGGAGCAGACAAAACCACGAAAAGATTTTCACATTTTAACTTGCTCTTTTATCATAGAAACAGGCTTATAACCAAAACGATCCATGTTCTCTGGGAGAAGTGGTGTTAGTGTTCCGTGTAGACATATTGTTAGTGGGAATGAAAACATAGTCGCACCACCGGAAGTGAAACGCTGAAGGCAGACCAAAACCCCGGTTTCCTTGCGCACGGGTGCAACGTCGTCATTGTCCCAGAGCCAAGTAAGATAGTACAAACAGCAGAGGGCGCTGTTTTTCCTTCTCATTTGGTTCTGGGTTCCCAGATTGCCAATACAGAGAGGACCTCTACTGTCTTCTGAGTCAGGTGAACCAGAGTGCCTGCTGTAGTTTGAAGTCGATCAGTTAAGTGATTCTCGAGATACGCGTAGGACAGATACTCACTCACACACTTTTCGTGAATATTTGGCAAAAATAGGTGAACATTAACACATTGCGTGCCAATCGCGTAGTTCTACGCTAACCTAAATAATTGCGCAGCGTGCCAGTCGTTTTTTTCTCACAGTGACACATTTCATTGTAGGCCTCCCTCGCAGTGACACATTTCATTGTAGCACACCGGAAACGGAAATAGAATGTCAATCGAAGATTTTCGTTCCCACCCGCCGCCGCTCTAAAGCTTCCCCTAATCCGCCATTATCTCCGGTGTTGTTTTTCTCCGCGGTGAACGCTTTTTAATAGAAACTGCGACTACTGCAAAATGGACGATCGCCGATTGAAAATGTCTTCTCTGGGCCACTCACACAACTACCCTGTGTGTCTACAAACCGTTGAACGCGCGATCTTAAGGTATTTAGCGAGGTCTGTGGCGAGGTGAAAAAAACTAAAAAACAACAATAAATCGCTGGCACTGGTGAGTACATTATGATATTAAACTCTGGCGTGGAATGTGTTAAGCAAAATAGATCTACAAGGTCACAACAAGGCAAAACGCCTTTGTCAGGGTGTGATCATGTACTCTAATTTGATCCATTCCGCTCATCCTTGTCCACAGTTAAAAATATTTTCTTAAATACTTGTTTTGTCGTAATAAGATAGGACTCTGAAATCACAGGCGTTCATGGCCTGTGTACACTCACGTGCACACAGCTCAGTCTGCTCCCAGTTTTAGCTCCCTATCTTAAGTCCCAGTGAAAGCCTTTCTTACAACCCTGTGAGGTTATGGTCGATAGTGTGATCCGTCACAGTTGGCCAAACCAGACAGGCCCGCGGCCCTCTTGAGACTTCTGGACCAGCTGTGGGGCCTGGAGAGCTCTCTACACTTTTTCCTGAGTAATTATTTTTCTCCACTCATGTCTGTCTTGTCTCTCTCCCTCTCTTTGTGCTTTCATTTATCCTCCTCTCTCTCTAACTTCTGTGACTCCATCCCAAAGGACCGCACAGGAACCATAGGTTCTGGTTACATCCAGGCCCACTGGACTGAGCCAGTAGCACAGCAGATATGAAACCCAGACATATGCACAGTGCACTCTTGTACATGACTGCATACAGTATAGTCTTATCATAATGCAGAAATGTGTGGCTGGGTATTGTAATCGCTCCTCTCGAATTTCATGACACTTGGTGGGAATGGAATTAGGATGACCCGAAAAGATGATTAACTAAAAGTCAAGATTACAATCAACTTTGTGTGTTTATGTAGTCTTGTATGTTATATCCACGTGATCTCTTTTTGTATAATATGCTATACATTTGTCTGTGTATGTAACATAAAAACTGTAAAATAAAGTTGTAAAAAGAAAAAAAATCAAGGGCAAAACTACATAATTGGTCATATCAGTACATTTTATTAAGGCTCGCAGTTGAAAACATTTATAATAATAAACCTTATGCTACTGTTCTTGATTTTGGTAGTCGTACATAATCATCACATTGTTACAGTTTAAGTGTTTGTCATGCTATGGGCATTGTATCCAAGATTTCTCATATCTCTGACATTGTCCTTGTGTCCTCTCCCCCTCTCTCTTTCTGGCAGTCATGGACACACAACATATCCAAGGAGAAGGAGTTTCTCCGCAAGCTGGTGAAAGCCAATGTCATCAGTGACCTGACGAACGGGATATGAGTTTACACCCACCCAAGTGGGTTCCTTCTGCCTTTGCTGCCCCCCCCCCCCCCTACTACAAAAGACACTGGGACAACTGTGGGGGAGGGCGGGGACGGAAGAAGGACCCGTAGAAACCGTGGTGGTCCCCACACTGCCTGAGTTTTTATATCAAAGGAGATTATCAAAATGAATAACTATAAAGAAAAGCGGAAAAATCTAGGGGAGGGTTTCTGTGGAGAGACGCACACACGTGCCTTCTGAACCAAAGGCTCCTGCTGTCTGCAGTAGGAGGGACACTGGGAGGGAAAGAGGGTCTGACCATTGACAGTCACAGGAAGATCCGATTTTCCCCTCACCGCCCCCACATACCCCTTCTTAGCCCATCCCTTCTACTCCCTCAAATCCCTCTCCCGGGGGTCAGCAGAACCCTCGGTTAAAGGGCAGAGGAGTACGACAGCACGGCCGACAGGGGGACCACCTGAAAGACTGATTCATATGAAAAGACAAGACGGAGAGCGTAGGGACGCAGTGCCAAACGTACCTCGTAGAGAGGGGAGAGACATTCACCCACCCTCCCCCTCCACTCCCCTCTCTCTATCTAACTGCCTGAATGTATTCTCACTTTCCACAGTGTAAATATCAAAGATTTTAGCGTGCTTTTTAACAAGCTGCAGCGACAACCCACCCCTCTCTCCCTGAACTGACCAGAAACCTCTGATTGGTTCATTATTTCTGTCAGGCCGAAGGCCGGGGATGGAGTTTTTGCCTGTCTGTCTGTTTGTTTGAATCCGGAGCGAATCTCGCAGACCGCTGGACCAATCGGCGTCAAAAGTTTTGTGCACACTGCCAGTAGACCAAGGAAGACAATGCACGCCAAATCTTTCAAATTGGCCTCATGGTGGCGCTATACTAGCCCGCTTTACATTTTTGCTTATAACTTTTGAAACTTGGGTCATACAATCAGAATTTAATTATGACATATTGTTCAGAAAACACGTTTTGCTACTACTCCTACACATCTCTGGAGTCATGTGATGAATGCATCTTCCAGATTTTTCATATTCCATTCCGATTGGCTATAATTGCCTTACAAAGTTTGCTCGAGGGCCCTATTTTGACACGACTCGGGAGTCATGTGACAATGAACGTAATGTTTGCTTGTAATTGGCTTAAAAAATTGTGGGAGGGGCCTATTTCTTTACAAACAATGCTAAACATCATGACATGAATGTAACATCCAATCAACGCCTAATTGGAATGTCTTGTTGACTGGCCTCTGTGGAGTGCACCTTCAAAAGCGCTCTCACTTCTGCCCATAGGGGGTGCCACAAATGCAAAAATTTGAACCATATGTCATAGAAACACTATTTAACTCCGCAGCTTCCTCGGGTCCTGATGGCTGCAATTACACAGCCCTGGGTAGGCCATCTGGCCTGGCGGAGAAATGTCCTCCGCGGAACGCCCCTTTCTAGTTAAATTAATTCCTCATTGGTCCCTTCATTTCTCTTCTCTTCCACCTCCTGCTTGTTCTTCACTATATATCCTGTCCTGTTCTCACGCACACTTTCTCTTGCACCGTCTGTCATGTTTAGTGACAGTACTGTTTTTATTGCCTGTGATTCGCCCCAGACTGCGTCACACGCAGCCATGTCCTGCTGCAAGATAAAATCCCAAATTGGATGGGATGACCTTTTCATAATATACACATCAAATAATCTCCACATGAAATGAAATCATTTCTTATTTTTTAACCTGTCAGAGTTCAAGATAACCAGTTTGTTGATACTTAAGCCTCCAAATGATAGTCTTTTATTTACAGAGCTGTTTTTGTTGATTTTATTTTTTTAAGGTCTATTTTAATTATTTATATTGCTACAAGTTCTATGGTCCCAATGTTATGGTCACAGGCAGGCCTGCTATTTTGTGTTCTTGTTTAGATACGTCGCACAAATGTGTGTTTCTTCCAAATTTGCCACAATGTGCTTCCTTAAGACTAGCAGTATTGGTAGAAGTTTTGGTAGAAGCAGTGTTAAAAGCAGTGTTAAAAAATACACCTGTCCCATCCTCCAGATATGGTAGATTAATTTTAAGTATTAAAGGTGCTGTGTGTTTTATTATTTATTTGCACATTTAAAAACAACACATTTTTAGCAACAGCCTAATATTGTGTTGGATGTGCAGGTGAGATTTAGAAAACCCTTTCGGGTTTATAAGGTTAATCTCACCTCACTTAACACATTGGGTGCCAGCATTTTTTCATAACAACTTACGTTGGGTGCCAGCATTCTCCCCATTGACTGCGCTTTGCTGTTTAAAGCTCTAGACTCCACGAGGAGCAAATCCATGTAAAAAAAAACATCCATTCATGTTGCGCGATGACCCTGGCTACAGCCTGGAACGATAACATTTCACTCGCGAGTTACAATGGGGGGGGATCGCGCATCGCGCATGACCGGTTTTCCCCACCGGAAACAGATTCGGAGATATAGGTGTTTTAAAGAAGGAAATAGACAGGAAGTGGATGGCAGCCATGTTTTTGTTTTTCCGGTGATCTATCTGGCCTATCCTTCTCAAGATCACAATGGGTACTCCCAGAGCTGCTCTAGCCCCGCCCGTGTGGAGAAAAACGAAAAAAACAAAAAGACATATTTCACGGTCTGGACCGTGTTCGGCACCGGACCGCTACTCTGCGCAAACACGGTTCAGACCGTGTTTGGCACCCGATGTGTTAAGAAATACAAGAAAGAAATACTTTATTTAAAATTGTCATAACACCAACAACCAGCTATCGGTAATTCCTGTTGTGAGAGACAGTGCAGCATCTGAATTATTCCTTTTCTCTGTATTTGGGCCCTCTGAAATCTCGCCCCTCACCGTATCTCTCGACCAATCAGGGGAGCTCTACGAACAAAATGTACCTGCCTCAGGTGGAATCTGGTAAGGGTGCATACCACATAAAACCTAGTCCGGTTTGAATCCAACCCGAGGCTCTTTGCTGCAAGTCATCACGTTCCCTGACCCCCCCCCCCCCTCCCCCCCTCTCTCTCTTGGTCTGTCTCTCTCTCTGTGTCTCTCTCTCTCTCTCTCTCTCTCTCTCTCTCTGAAAAAATGTTCTTAAAAGAAAATCTGCAGTAGCCTGGGCTAATTCCTCCAAAGTTGCCTTCTGCACCTTAATACAGAAATTCTATTCTACCACCATATTTTACAGCTATTAAGTACTTCTTGATTGCTGCCAATAGATACATAAAGGTAATTTGATGAAATAACTGGCAGTGCGGCAAGTGACAAAATTAAAATGATCTGGTGAGCATTCATTTCCTGTTAATCTCTAGGCTCAGTTTCAATGTAATGTAAAATTATATTTTTCTTGCACTTTAAAAGAAAAAAAAAGTTCTTAAGAGACAGAAATTAGGGAGGTGTGCTTGATTGTTCCACATGAGAGGCCCTCCGACAACAAAAGTTACATCTGCTGCAGCAGTATTTCAACATTGCTTCTGTGTAGCAATGGTTCAGTATTAAGCCTGAGTTATACTTAGTTGCGTGCAGGTGTTTCACGCTGGAAAAAAGCTGATCTACAAGCTCACAACGTGCCACAGTGTGGCGTGTTGTGAGCTTCTAGATCTCAAGCTTCTAGATTCAAGACACTGGCGCAACCAAGTACAATTCAAGTATTATGCAGTACAACCTTCTGCTTCTCCCTCTGCTAATCCAACCAAACTAAAACATGTCATGTTAGGTCTACTTTCTACATTTTTATTACACCGATAATCAGATGTGTACAGTGAGGGTGCATTATGTTCTTTGTAAAGTCTGCTTTACCAAAGCAGGGTTTTTGTTCTGGTTTCAGGGTTCTGTTGTTTCAATGACAAATGTTTTGTGTGTTTGATGTGTGGGTGTTTTTTTGTTTTAGTTTTTTTTGGGTGGGGGACTACTCTATAGGTGAATGATCTGTTTTTACTGCTTTGTTGGAAGTGCATACTCACTGTACTCTGTACAAAAATATACGTTTTCTTCTTCCTTGCAAGCGATAGGTTACATTTGTTACGCAGCAGCAGTCTCTCTGTCTCACTCGCGCTCTCTCTCTCCAGCAGGGTTCGGTATCCCACATGTGCTCCTTTTCCCAAGAAAAAGAACACATGGCATTGTGATCTGTCCATTAAGACCAGTTGGAATCCACCTGGGTTTTGAGGGAAGAGATCAGTTTTTGAGGAACCTTGTTGGAGCCTTTCAGAGCTAAGGTACAGGGAATAGCTCAGACATTGCACTATCTATCGGCAAGACGCGATCAGCGCCACCCATCATACTGTAGAGAGGGTCTGACCCAGTGAGGTGTGAACCAGGACTCTTCCTGTTACTATGGGTCACTTGTTCATTTGCTAAGCAGGATTTGGGCTCAGTCCGTTTCAGGTCCAGAAAAAGAAGAGGGCTTCTGTAATTCCAGTTGGTAGTGAGTCAACTCTTAAAGCAGACATTTAAGAGTTGAGACCAAGTTTGTGATAAGCCCTGATCTTTTTCTGAGTTTTTTTTTCTTTTTTTCCCCTTGAACTGAATTTTCTGAATGCTGGACTGTAAGGACTTGAGACGCACCGGGACCACCTGCTTTGCTATCATCACCCCCACCTGCTCATCATAAAGCAGAATGTATTATATTGGTATTAGGGTAGTAATGGATATTTAAAGATTTTTTATTTTTTTTAATTTAAACATTGCAACTCACCTCAATTCATAACATGATCAATCAATCACCACACTGTCTGACCTCTAGGCACATCATTATCACCGGGAGGCCATGAACACGATCAAGTGTTATCATTTCTTTTTTATATACAGGTATAAATGACTGTCCTTTCTGCAACTTGTTAATAAATACGTTTGTAAGTGGATATTCTGCCAGTGCGTTAATGCTTCTCTCCTGCCGATCAAATCTGTTGTGCAGTTATCTATATATTACCAAACAGCAGCAACAGTTTTTCTGATTATGTTAATTTATAGCATATTATGAGTATAGTAAATTCTTAAATGTCTGAGTCTACATTGCTGTTGTGTATGCACAGAGTCAATTTAATTATGTCTAAAGCAATGTATCTCAATCACATGGTGGTCACAGGCAAATCACAGCTTTTTAAACACTTAAATCCTAGATATGTGTGGACTGCTATCCTAGGCTGTGTGTTTTCCACTTCCTGTCGATTTGATCCAATGAAATCCAATGAAACTGGTCAGATGACCAATGATATCCAATGAAATCGACAGGAAGTGGAAAACACACAGCCTAGGAAACGGGTGAATACTTGGTCCCCTATTCACCTTATTCCTGGAAACACCCACCGTGGGCGTGGCCAGGTTGGCGGCGTGGAGAGCCCCATATCAAGGGGTTTCCTGTTTACCAGTGTTGCCATGTCTGCTTATAATAAGCGACGTCGGGTTTGTGTAGTTGCTTATTTGAGCTTGCTTCCTAATGTTTTTTTAAACCAGTGAGTCCCACGTGTTTTTCATGTCAAGGACCCCCAGATTAATATGTATTTGTCAGATCCCCATCTGAAAATATTTTGTGCCAGGAACCCCCATACAAGATTTGTGTTAAAATGTTTCAAAAATGTTCAAAATGGTTTAAATGTTTTCCCAATATTATTTGAAAATGGCAAATGTACGATGTGACGTGTTGTGATCTTGTAGATCTGTTATTTTAAAATAGCCGATATAAAGTGGTAAAACTTAGCCTAGTTGCTTCTTTTTTATATATTTTTGGCTTTTTCTGCCTTTATTGATAGAATACAGTAGACTGGCAGGAAATGAGGAGAGAGAGATGGGGAATGACACGCAGCAAAGATCGCCGGGATGGGGAGTCGAACCCGCGACACGCAGTCAGACTGCATTAGCAGCCTACAGGTGCTACGCCAGCCGTCCTGGCCCTAGTTGCTGCTTTTGGGCTTGTTTCTCTGACTAAATCTGGCAACACACTGCATTACACCTGCAGCCTACTAGGGAGGAAGTGCCCAGATATCGAATGAAGCAGCCGAAAAGGGCAATGGCGCCGCCCTGGAAAAAGATCAAGAATAAGGTGAATACTTGGTCCACACCAGATCTCTTCCCTGAAATTAATATCTTCATGCCCACAACGCATTGCAATGTGATTTATGCAGTCGCTTGTACTTGTAGATCTGCTATTATCAGCGAAAGTTCTCCTATTATGCCCAGAATAGGGACGCTGTGTTTCTTGTGATTAATAGAGAAATACCATATCAGATATATGACTTCCTGTAGGTCCTGACTTCATGGTGAAATTCTGGTCTCAGTGCTAAAACCCTTGCGGGTGGTCTGCACTCTTTGCAGGAGGCCCATCAAGACGGGACGTATGGCCTTCACAGGGAGCAACACTAGAATGATCGTATTCAGAGGCCCCACGCCTCATCTAGCCTCATCTTATTCAGGTCCCATATGTACAGTGCTCTATTATTGCTGTCCGTGTGTCCATTAGTCTGCCGAACAGGTTACGAACCCCAGGAAACTAACAGCCGAGATGAAGGAGGGATGGAACAGGGGACCGTGGAGAGTAGGATTTCCTCTCCTCCACTCTGTGCGCTGTCTTCTACCTGCAGAGACAGAGGAAATCATTTTTCAAGTCCCACGGTACACCGGACTTCCTCTCTAATGGACTCTCCTTTTCTCCTGTGTGTTTATGTCTATCCCACTCTGTCCCATGCTGCATCCTCTCTCTCTGCTACGCTCACTTTCTCTGTCCTTCCTTCTAAAGCCTCCCCTCCCTCCCTCCTTCTGTTTTTTCTGTCTGTTCCATGTGTTAGCCCCTTGCATTTGTTTCCCTTCACTTGCCAAGCCCTTATGTGGGATCTAGTTTCATTGCGGTAGCCCTGAGGGACCCATCCAAGACCTAACTTACACACACACACACACACACACACACACACACACACACACACACACACACACACTACTCAGCTGCAGTAACCCTGATGTGTGTTCACACACCCCAACGTTAACTATGAACACACAGAGGAGTGGTGCTGAGAAAAGCGAGCCGGGGTTCGCTCCAGCTGGTAGAACCGAGGTGAGGTGGAGGAGGGTGGGCACCGAGGGGCTCTTAAAGCGCCCCCTGGTGAACCATTCAAATCCCGCCGTTAACGGGGTGCCAGAAACACCTCCGTGGCCTCCGGAGTCACGCTTCACTGACCCACCAACACCCCTCACCCTGGCTTCTCTTGACTCAACAAGACTTCACGATCCCCGCGGGAGAGACCCCGGTGATCCTTTCTCCGTCTCATTCTCTCGCACGCCCTCTCTTTCCCCTTTCTCTCTCTCTCTCTCTCTCTTTGGCCTCTCTCTACAGAGGGAGGATATTTACCACCTGGGAGCTCCTGAGGCAGCTGGCTGGGGGCGGCCGTTGCTGTTTTGTCCTCGGTGTTCCTGCACCCCTTCAGCTGACGGGCCTTTTATTCCCGGCGACAGCTCCTGGACCCCGCCTCCTCTCGCCGGAGCAGGAACGGAGGAGCCTGCAGCCCCCGGGCCGAAACCTAAACTCCCTCATAAAAATGGGCTGGAAAAAGAGAAGGAATACACACACACATACAGGGACTCGCACAACACGGACAACATCCGCTTTTTGCTCTGTTTACTTTAGACTGGGTCATCTGAGCTGAAGGAAAACACCCTCTGTCCCCCCCCCCACACCAACTCAATCCCTGTCACGTTTCCACCTTCTAGCTGACCTTTGTCTCTCTGAATGTGGCGCACCTGGTACATCGCTGTCATTTACATGAGCCGTTAGATGGAACTGGATCTACCCCCCCACACCCTAACCCACCTTGTCAGCTTTTGAAGACACCCCTGCTTGTCTTAAAGATTTTCAATGAACTGTCACCTAATCTAATGTACAAAGCTTTCCATAGAATGCTGCGCTAAAACCTCTTCCAAGAAGACGTACTAAGTTGTCTTAGTAGACGTACTCTTAAAAGATGAGCCGAACATTTTTGATTCTCCCAGTGCCCCTCTTTATGGACAGCAGAGGCAAAACAGCCATTCAGAGATACATCTGCGAGTTCCTCCAGATTACAGGCACAGCCTATCCTCCTAAGTATGAAGCCTAATGTATATTTGGTCATACAACTGTGTCACTCGCCAAACAACAGATTTTCAAGTTAAAAACATGACGTATCGTGTCTCAATCTCCTTGCTCATGGTGATGGCACTGTACCTCGATTTATTGCCAGCTGTGACAATGCCTTTTCCACCCTCCTCAGCCATGCTAATATCTTTTTTTTTCCATTTCACGCTAGTGGAGAAAGAATATTTTAAGACTAGGAAGCCTCTTTTTTTTATTTCAGAGGAAAAGTGGGACCAGAACAACATCTGGAAGTTTCTTCTCTTCTGTCGAAACCGAGCAACCAACATTCACTAAGTGCCATGCTGTGGTCTAAGCTGAACATTGGGTATATGACCTTAAAAACAACTTAATGGGCCTTTTGGAAAAACAGACATTAAGAGTGACAGGATTAGCTATGGCCCTTCCACCCACCATCCACCCATCCCCTCACATTATGAACGCCTGTAATCAAGGCATGTGTCAGAGGTTTGCTTTATGCTCTGTGGATATAAACAGTGACAAGCTTGGAAAGAGAATATATTATGCCTTTCGTGGAAGCTGCAGGAAACCAGGGCTGAAATACAACTGATGAACTCTGCAGGGCGTCTAGGGGGTTAAAGCAACTGTCACGTAATGGAAAAGTCCCAACTTTGATCCATGCTGCAGTCATGTGCCCTTGACTGTTTGGCCAAAACAATCAAGCCCTACCTGCTCTCTCAGTGAAAGTTACTCTGGAAAAAATGTAAACTGTACATTCCTGCAGATCAGACTGTTACACGTTTTTATGCTGTTTTTGCGTCATGAATTGATTTGAAAAACACTGCGTTGTGGATTCGCCCTGACTTTGACTTTGTCCTCCAGACATTGGATGAGTTGGGGTTTCAGGCAGATGTGGTTTCCCGAATGTAAAGGAAAACAAACTTGGGAAAAATTTGGGAGGCTGGACAGGACCCAAAGGGCAGGCTGCACAGGACCCAAAGGGCAGAGTCACCTTTGGAGGCAAAGAGAAACAAAGAGAAGGGAGGAATGCGGAGTGTGTGCAGTGAGAGGAACTACGCATTAAGGATAAACTGGAGGGAGATGAGCGCTCTTAAAATCTGTCCTTCACATGCTTCTTCCGTCCCTCCTCTCTCTCTCTCTATACCCTCCTAGGAATATATTCATACCTTTCATCCTGGGATTGGAGCCTAATTTATTCTTTGTACGGAAGTGTCGCTCATTGAAATTTTTGGATTTTAAGTTAGTGGCATGGTTGTTTGACAAAGCCCTCAACCAATTAACCCCATCCCACCCCCATCCCACCCCCATCCCACCCACCACCTTCATGCCTTCACGGCTTGCGGTCGACCCTAGACCGCCTCCACCAGCCCAGCCCCACAGCCTGTAACCATGGAAACCAAACTACTGTGCATCCCCAGAACGGCAGCGTCACTTTCTAGAACAAAACCAGAGCTGGTTTTCAAACCAGACATTTTTCTAAGAACAGATTATATACCTCATCCAAAAACCGTAAAGGTCTTTATTTTTTGCCTCTTTTTCAGCCAAGTGGCATTTGATGTCTGAACCATGTTTTATTTTTATACGGGACATGAAGGGATTGTGAAAAGTCCTTGTAGCTTTAGCATTACCTGCACTTGCTGGCTAATGAGAGGTCTGCAGGCCTACTTCTGCGAGCAATTTCCTTCAGGCATTCCAACACAGTAGAAAGGTTGCCCTCAAACTGGGCACATGCTGTTCACAGTGTGTCACGGAGGCAGGAAACACTAGAGCAAATATGCTTTTTAATGGGACAGTGTCCAGTTACCCTAGCATGAGCTTATAGTGCAGTACATGACAATATATATATATGTTATTTTTTTCTTTGTTTACAATGCACTTACAACAATACACACAGCAATTGGTTGAGAGGTTCTCGATATATGCAGAGGTACACAGAAATGTATGGAATTTATAGAGATGGTTTGACTGGTGATTAACCAGCCGGATGACATCTCCAGTAATGGAGGTTTAATCGACTATGTTCCATCTCACAGAAATTGTACACCTAGTGAAGGGTTAAGATCAAGCAAAAAGTTTACAAAAGCATGCACATCCATGATACAATACCAGGTGCTGTACAGGAGAACATGTGAAAACAGGAATAATAGTCTGCACATTGCTCCCATGACGCTTCAAACATCAGTTAAGTAAAATATCCATGGGAGCATGATCCAGTATGTGAACTCTGTTTTTCTGTTGTCAAGGATTAAAGCGGTAATCCATAAGGTTTATGTCCCGCTTTGCGAGGGGGAGATATTGCACTTATAAGCTTGAGGCAGTACTAATCCCGGTAAGACACTAGGATTTCTCAATGGAAGAGTATAGGGAGACCACCTCCAACCACAGTGCAGATGTGCTAGTTAGATTGTAATAACAAAATCTTCCATACAGATTGGTTAAAATAAAATCTTTTACATTTAAATAAGTCGACATAGTATCCTTATTCATCACATCCATGTAAGTTATCCTCTGTGCACCTATGTGGCTTTACCATGCATGGGTTCTCATAGGAGTAGGACACGTTTTGAAGCGATGTGGTCAGGATGGTGCATACATTCATTGGCTAGACACTGAGCCTCAGTCTCCTTTGACGTGTCTTTGTGGTCAAGACCATGGTTTTATTTTCAGCTGAAGTCCCACTCTTTGGCATTCCATTTCAACTGCCAGCTAGAGCTGATAAATACAGTCAAGTAAAACTTGACTTGTCATAGCCTCAGAGCCAAACCCCCATTCCGCATTTTGGGTATTTTTTGTCACTATACATTTTAACATACATGAAATTCTTCCCCTGCATTTATTTACCCATCCTAAATATTAGAAACAGTGGGCACTATTAATACAGCACCCAGGGTACAGTTAGGGGGTTAAGCGTCCTGCTCAGGGACACTTCGACACATAAATAGACTTGGGTGGGCAGGGGGGTGAACCTGGGACCTTCTGATTCCCAGATGGCCTCTACCCATTCAGCTGTGGCCGCCCCGGTCTTTGCTACACAATGCCACACCCTGGTCTTTTCCAGACTGCTGATTTCTGACCATAAGATTTGCCCCCATGGTACCTGAAATCACATACTGCTAGACATGGAGACTTGAAGTACTTGCAAATTAGGTGCCAAACAAAAACAAAGTGCATTACAATAACAAAGCATTATAAGTTACAGTAGCGTTTCCCAGTTGGTTTCACACTGGGACCCAATTTGTGTTGATTGTGAACTCGGGACCAGTATATTAATATTTCTCTATTGGCTTTTAGTCTGCGACCCTGCCAAAACATCAAGCGACCCATTTCTGGGTCACAACCCACAGATTGAGAAACATCGCTCTTAAACAGTGACACAGATCAAATAATAGGTTAATTTTGTTGACTGTTCTACTTGTGTGTGCGTGTGTTTGTTGGTACTGAACACATACGGTACCAGCATGTGAGCATGTGTACTTGTGGTTCTGATTCATATATGTGTTGCCGTTATGCTTGCACAGGGCTTAACTCTGGGTGTACAAACAATGACATGCTCCAAAGCTTCTTACCATAGTGAACAGGACATCATCATCCATCAAAGTTACTGTTTAGGCTCTCTGCCATACAGAACCTGGGACTGCTCCCAACCTGTGTTATATCAACACGCATCTTAGAGCTGGCCCAGCCATATTTATAACATTGATATTCCATATGTTTCGATTGTCATCACATTTTCTCCAAACTTCCCTAATTGCCCAGTTCCGTATGTACTCAGTGTCTGAATAACAAGGCAACAACAAAGAGAGGAGGGGATTTTGGTGAATTATTTTCATTTCCATTTCATCGCTTTTGGGCAGAAACCTTTTATCTTCATATTTCATCTCGTTTTTTAAAATAAATTAATGGCCTATTTTATACTTTGTCATATGACAGCATCGCGCAAAAGTAGTGAAAATAACTGATTTACAAGCTGTCATCTACACGTGTCACCATGTATTGGGTAGATCTGCAATTTTTACTACTTTAGAACCTTTTCACTTCCAATGACATGCCCAAAATAGGGACGCAAGGTTGAAAGTGGTTAAGTCTCTGTTTTAATTTAACCATTAATAAAAAATATTAACAACAGCTTGTGACTAATAACTACATTGGATCCAGTGGAACACAGGTCCTTTTTTTCCATTTCCTGAAAAGTAATTGTTTTGGACATGCACGGTTTCCGCCTGATAGCAACGATTTTACAACTCCAGTGTTAACAATATTTTTTATGTCTTGATGTTGAATTTCAGTCTGTCATGCTGAAGAACTAGATCTATTCCCCAGCCTCAACACATGTATCTGGAAAACATGAATTGTATTGCGATGCAACCAGTTGAAACACTCATCACACTTACTGCCTTTATTTACGTAGTGATTTATCAGATTTCTTTTTTTTGTTTTTTGCTTTTGATATGAAAATATGATACCTGTATTTTGAGTCATGATTGAGTTTAGTTACAGTATATTTTATTTATCCCTGGGGGAACTTCGACCCATTTGAACCATCCTAAATGTTAGAAGCAGTGGGCAGCCACTGAGCAGTGCCCGTGATCAGCTTCAGCTGCCTTAGAGGGCACTGCCAGGAGTAAGCTCCTAACGTGTGTCTTTTGGTGTGGGAAGAGACTGGAGTACCCAAGGACACCCAACGTGAACATCATGCAAACTCACACACAGAAAGGCCGCAGTCAGGTCAGGTTCTTGATGTGAGGCAAGAGTGCTAACCCACTGAGCCACCGATGCATTCACACATGTCCACCAAAAACAGACATATTCTCTGCCCTATTTCCATCTACACCAAATCTCTAAGCCGAAAATAGCCGATCTACAAGCTCTTGGATACACGTAGATCTGTTATTTTCACTGAATGCTCGCCCCCAGAATAGGGACCCTAGGGTTCATGTAATTAACAGGCAACTCATTCTAACTTCCTTGTCATTCTCTCGCACCCTTTCTTTTTCTCCTTCCCTCCCTCTCACTCCCCCACTTTCCCCAGTGTTATTGAGCTCATCCCAATCGTTTGATGGTACATGCTCATTGCTGGCACGTCGTACACCTCGGCTGTGTACATTACTGCCCTGCTGGACTGGCTTGCATATTATTTTTAGCTCAGCGGCAGAGAGTGAGGGATCCTCCCTGGGTTTTGTCTGTGCCGCAGTGTAGGAGAGTGCCTGCCGAGGAGAGGGAGAGCAGCTGTTTGCCCAGTCTTTTGTCCTCCGCAGGGCCCCAGTGTTTGCCCTGCAGGGAGTGCCTCAGCTGGAGGGCCCTTCTGTGTGTTGCGGAGGCTGGTTGCTGGGGTTGCCAGGGTAGGTGGGTGGAGTGGTTAGTTGGAGGCAGTACGCAGTAAAATCCGGAGTGTTCGTTTAACTCTGAGAGTGTAGGAATTGACCCATAAGAGTCAGACGAAAACTCTCCAGATTTGCCATTTGTGCCGGGCTCCCTGCAGAGTTGAGGAATCCCCTTCTAACTCATGCATCATTTTGACAGCTGACTTGGTGACACGGTTGGTCCGTGAGAGAGAGGCAAGGGCATGAGTGTGCAAACATCAAAGAGGGTATAGCAAACATGCAATGTGTATACAGTATTTTTGCATTTGCAGGTCTGTCTGAGTGCATGCATGGTTATGCATTTTTGCATAAGTGTGTGTTTAGTGCAAGTGCCCTTGCCTGTGTGTGTGTGTGTGTGTGTGTGTGTGTGTGTGTGTGTGTGTGTGTGTGTGTGTGTGTGTGTGTGTGTGTGTGTGTGTGTGTGTGTGTGTGTGTGTGTGTGTGTGTGTGTGTGTGTGTGTGTGTGTGTGTGTGTGTGTGTGTGTGTGTGTGTGTGTGTGTGTGTGTGTGTGTGTGCGTGCGTGCGTGCGTGTGCGCGTGCGTGTGTGTGTGTAAATGTCTGCTTGTGTTTGCCTACATGTGGAATGCAGTTAAAGAAAATCCAAATTTATGAGAAGTGGATGTGTAAACAACAGTGAGAGGGATGTTACCACATTCTATAAAGCATGACTGGATCATCTGCGCATTTACACAGCGGGCGAACACAGAAAGCCCCACCAAATGACTGTCCTATATTCACAGTGGTTCTCAACCAGTGGTCCGGGGACCACCAGTGGTCCTTGAGGGGGTTCCAGGTGGTCCCCAGCTAAATGATGGAGAGTTGGTATCCAAATGGACCCTTATTGGGTAGATCTCTAACTCTACGCTCTCAAGAGTTAAATGATTGTTAAACATCTGCATTACTTAATTTACAAGAAGTCTACACAATTAGAGAATGTAGAAGAATTGTTATTTTGATCAACGTTTGCCTATTGGCTCTCCTATGGCACCTCATCAATACAGCATGGAATTGTGGACAAAATCTTATCCAACAACAAAATATTTTAAGTCTTTGGGTCTGAGAGGCTAAATCTCATCAAATGCCGAATAAATAATGGACCTTGGTATGAAAAGGGTTGAAAACCACTGCTATATGACAATATGCTGTGTGTGCCCTTCCTCCCTCCGGAGGAACAAAAAGACATTGGAGCTCAGCTATGTGGATGGATATGGATGGAACGAACAGAAAGAATCTCAGTGCGCGCTCTGGTTTCAGTGTCTTTGACAGACAGAGAGCGGCGTGGTGTTCTTCTTACGCATAGTATAGCCTCCAGTCCTATGAGGTGTTGTTGGTTGACTCCCGAGAAGAGAAGACCCCGGGAGAGGTCTCTGATCACTGGATATGTTGGTCCAAAGAACGTCACTTTTCACCACAATAAGAGGACACTTTGGAGACGCGGACTATAACTGCGCAAAGTTGTGACGCACGGAGTTGTGATGTTCCTTTTGACCGGCGGAACGTTGGCTTTTCTTTTTTAACATCTAGAACCTCAAATCAACGACCTGGAGGACATAATACGAAAGGGAAAAAAAACAAACGAACAAAAAAAAATCATTACTGTGATGTTTGATTTATGAAATAAGCAAACAGTGGACCATTATTATTACCCATCTCTCTTGTGAGCTCTTGATATTCTGCTCTCAAGCGTGGAATAACTTGATCCGGAACGAAAGTTTATGATAAGTCAGGACTCGTTTATCCATTTAGTCTAATTATGCCATTTGCTCGCGGCAAGACTGAACATGTTTGTGGAGGTAAGATAATGGAACGTCATGCCTGAGAAACTGGCTTGATTGCATTCTATATGGTTAGAATATGAATCACACAATGTAAACACGTGTGTCACAAACATTGTGTGTAGTGAAGCTTAGTTTCATAGCCTCGCTTTCTCTCTCACTGATCGCTCTCATTCACCTTTTTATGTCGTTGATGTAATCCGAAATATAAAACACCCTAAAAATAGATAGCCAACTTATGCAATTAGTACAACTTATGAAATGCGTGACCCGAATAGCTTTGTTCACACGCAAAGATGAACATGTTGACATGTACCACAATGTTGGTTATTAATTTAACAGTGGTGGAAAAAGTAGGCTACTCTCATGTTTTACTGTAGTAAAAGTGTAAATGCTGCCATATAGAAATACTCTGTTTCAAGTAAAAGTCCGGAATTCAAAATTTACTTGAATAAAAGTAGCCTACAAAAGTATTGGTGTCAAAATGTAGCCTACTTCAAGTAAGCAGCCTACTCATTATGCAGAATGGCCCATTTCACAAGTTCAATATGAAAATATTTTAGCAAATAGCAGATCTACAAGCTCACAATGCCTTGCATGACTTGTGAGCTTGTAGATCGGCTATTTTCAAATAGCCGAAGTATATATAAAGCTAAAGTGGTTATGTTTTGTAATAATAATTCAAATCTACAAAGTAACTAGTAACTAAAGTTTTCAAATAATTGTAGTGGAGTAAAAGTATAATATTTGACTCTGAGATGTATTGGAGTGGAGAAGAAGTAAAAAAAAGTACAGAAAATTGGAAATAGCCTACTCCAGTGAAGTAAAAAATAACACAAATTGTACTGCAGTACCTACTTGAGTAAATGTACTTCGTTACTTTACACCATTGGTAATTAACCTACGCATTCTCTGTGTTTGTGCAGGGTGCTGATATTTCGCACCGAGCCAAGAGAAGACAGGAGGCTTTTCTGGAGAGAGAAAGGATCCTGGCCGCCAAATAGAGGGAGGAGGCGCTTTATTTCGCGGTGAATAGAACTACAAGTCTTTCTGTAGGGTGTTTTTTTTTTTTTTTTTTTTTTTGCCGTTGAACCAAAGAGGATACAGATTCCCCCGAGAATCTGGACGTGTTGGAATGATGTTTCTTTAAAAGGATTGCTACAGAGACGTGCCGCCCTGCAGCCCAGCACAAACCACCACGCTGCTCTCTGGACGCGCGCTCAGACGGGACCGCCGCTGCTGCGCACGGGACAACAGGTAACACACACACACACAGCGATTATTATGGATTATTCAACTATGTCTTTTAGATCCACTCAATGCGATAACGAAAGGAAAGCACCTTTCACTGACTCACTCACATCACATGCTACTACAGCAGTGGGTTTCAATCCTTTTCATACCAAGGTCCATTATTTATTCGGCATTTGAGCCACGGATTCATCGTTTGATGAGATTTAGCCTGGCTCTCAGGCCCAAGACTTGGAATATTTTGTTATCGTTTGATACGATTTTGTCCACAATTCCATGCTGTATTGATGTTGGTACCAATGCCATAGGAGAGATAACAGGCAGACGTTGATCAAAATAACAATTCTTCTACATTCTCCAATTGTGTAGACTTCTTGTAAATTAAGTAATGCAGATGGTTAACAATAATTTAACAATTTGAAAGCGTAAAATGAAATTTTACTCTCTCAAGAGTTAAAGATCTATAAGGGTCCATCCATTTGGTTACCAACTCTCCCATCATTTAGCTGGGGACCACCTGGAGCCCCCTCAAGGACCACTGGTGGTCCCCGGACCACTGGTTGAGAACCACTGTAGGCTACTACAGTATAATGGAAGATGAAATACAAATAAGCTGCGTCTAGTTTTGGTGACATGGTGACCCTGCTTTCCTCTCTTCCTTGTGCGTAATTGTACCAGGTTGCCATGACTAAGCAACAGCTCTGAGTTGTCATTAGTCATGACTTGTCTTTAGTGTTTGCCAACAATCCAGGGGACCATTGATGAATTATTTTCACATAAGCAGCTTTTGACCAGCTCTAAAGCTCTTTGCTCTCCTTAAGCCGGCTGCTCTCAGGTGTGCTTGTCTGTTTGGGTCAGTCAGTGTGACAAAGATTTGTCATAGGTGCTCTAACGTGTGTATTTACAGTAGGCAGTTGTATTGGGTGTCTGATAATTGTTATATTTTATTTTTCACTTCTGCATATTTCATGCTTTCTCCTTTTTGCTTAAAAAAGTTCAACTGTGTCTAAAATAATAGCCTATAACATCTGAAAATGTAATTCAAAATTAGAAACGTGTGTGTGTGTGTGTGTGTGTGTGTGTGTGTGTGTGTGTGTGTGTGTGTGTGTGTGTGTGTGTGTGTGTGTCCTCATTACTGAAAAAGAAACTTAGCAGAGGTATGACCTCTGCTCCGGTGGGCTGCAAATCTAGATATCAAAGTCTTCATGAACATAGGCCTACCACACACACACACACACACTCTCTCTCTCTCTCTCTCTCTCTCTCTCTCTCTCTCTCTCTCTTTTTCTCTGGGGGGATTCGGGCCGATTAAGCATTTTAAGTGGTCTATAATGATATAATTTCAATGTTTATGATACGTTTAGATATACATTTTATGGGGAGATATATCAACAAGTAGACTTTTACTCATTCAATTTTGTCTGGGTTGTATCTGAGATCTGGATGGCAGACTCATTATGGGTCAGTTTTTACACTTTCAGAGTAAAATGAACACTCAGAAGCAGTTGACTGTGAAGGGTCTCTGTGCACTGTCAATGACACAACGTGTCACTAATTGACTCATGCTTTCACTCACTCACTGACTCACTCCCTCACATGCTTCTTCACTCACTCACTCACTCACTCACTCACTCACTCACTCACTCACTCACTCACTCACTTCACTCCACTTTCTTGGCTCGCATATGCACAATATCTCACACACGCTTGGACATAATTGCAGCAATATATTCATGGGTTTAAGACTATACTTTGATGTACGACCACGTTCCCCGTTAACTGATTTTCAACTCTAAATTCAGAGAGTCCAGTTTCTTGTCTCTTCATTGTATCTCAAATGTTAGTTTTGGTGCTTTTTCTGAGATATCTTTCATGTTTCCACCAAGCCATATATTTACTGAACACCCGCTAAGGGCCTAAAATGTAATCAAATCCTCAGCTCTCCAGCTGGCATTCATATTGATATCACCTGATGTATAATGGAGATATACGTCTTTCAGGAACTCAGTTAGTGGTCAGAGGTTGAACATGAGAGCAGGCGCTTTTACCTTTGGTATCTCACACCCCGCTGCCAGGCTGCCACTACTTTCACTTTCTTCGGTCAGAGGTCACAGGGTCAGTGGGCCTGTCAGGGGTCAGGTACACTGGACCAGCATGCTCTCCTTCACAGCAGCCTCCCAATGTGTGGTCTGGTTTTGTTTTAAAAGGCATGTGGCTTTTATGAGAAGGTGTTATTTGGGCTAAGGTCTTTTTTTGTGCTTGGATTGTTTTTATGACCTTTTTGTATCTATTATTCCTCATCATTAGTCGTATTTACTTGAACTCACCCAGTCTTTGTGTTATGATGCCAAGACTTCAAATTACATACTTTAAATAAATGGCTTTACAAACTCATTTCACAAGTCACTATATGAGTCTCTAGTTCCAGATACAGTGGGTGCAGGTGGGTGGTCAGTATGTAGCAGCTGTACAGTAGATATAACTAGTCGATCCAAAACAAGATAAGATGGCTCGACAAATACGAATCCATTCCTCCTAATGGTTTCTGTCTACTTTCAAAGCTGCATGTTGAGGTGCAGCATTCAGTGACCTGGTCACCTTGTCATTTAACACTGTCTCCAATCTTAAGTCACTATCCTTGCTATATGAGACATCTTATGAATGAAGACCCTGATCTCTGGAGAGTCCCTTCCCAAGGCATTCCTTCAGTCCCATCCAAGATGACACACATACGGGACAAACTTCAATTTCTTGATCTGCTTAACCACATTAACCCTGGTGTCTCTGTTTTGAAAGAAAGAAGAAAATTATTATTATTATTATTATTATTATTATTATTATTATTATTATTGTTGTTCAAAAAAAGTAAAAATTGCAGATCTCCAAGCTCAACATCTGTCACGATGGAAGCTTGTAGGTCGGCTATTCACTATTCGTCATGCATCGTAGAGGGCTCAAGGGGTTAAGCCCCTGGTACTGCAAATTTTCTGTAATGTTCTCTGAGAGGTCGTCTGTGACAAAGACAAAGTGTGACTATGCTTTCCTTGTAAATTTGGGTGACACAGCCTAATTTAGGCTAAACGCTAGTGAAAACTTTCATAACATGCGTCTGTCTAGACTGTCTTTGTGGAAGGTGCTGTAACAGTGCATGGATTGTATTGTCTCAGAGACTCTGCTTGACAGTAGCCTCGGACTTCGACTTTGTAACGTCACTCTGATTGTTTCGTATAAGGCCCTAATGGTGAGTATGCGGTGAGAGAGATTGATTATGCAACGTGGAGTGCCACAGGGCTAAGTTCAATCTGGAAGTGCTTAAAATACGCGGTGAGCCACGCTGATCCCTCCAGGGCAAATTGGGGGAGGCATGATCTGACAAAAAGGAATTTCAAATTTGTTAGATGTATTTTTTTAGGCAAATGCTTCCCATGCCCATTCTCTCTAGTTTTTCTTTCTTCTTAAGTATATTGCTTTGTAGTACTGTGGAGACAATTCCGTGTGAGTGTGCCAAATGGAATTATTATTCTGGCGGTAAACGTCTTGTCTTAATTTGTTTGTTGTCGGGGAGCACTTTGCCTCACTTGGAATTCAAAGAGCTAAATTTAGAACAAAGGGCTTGTTAATACTTAAAACCACTGATGAAACATAAAGTGAACTCCTGTCCTTATCACAAGATCTCCCTCTTCTAAAAAACACAAGTAAAAACTTTTTGCTCTCCAAATACAGAAGAATGTTAACTAGCCTTTCTTGTAGTTTAACATTTGTGTCTGTGGGAACTATTCTTTTGATACAATAAGCTGTATTCTTCGAAAATTAGCGACTCAGATCCATTAATCATGGCCTCGGGGGCCTGCTTTGAACTATTGGGCCAGGTCATTAGACTGGGCCGGTCTGGACCACAGACGGGCGACGCGGAAACACTTTGGAGGGCGCTGGTTCATCCAGACACAAGACACACTAATG
Organism: Gymnoscopelus braueri; assembly: GCF_963280865.1. Lineage (NCBI taxonomy): Eukaryota > Metazoa > Chordata > Actinopteri > Myctophiformes > Myctophidae > Gymnoscopelus > Gymnoscopelus braueri. Next base: position 33,050,898 of record NC_137611.1, read on the forward strand.
GCCTGTGTGTGTGTGTGTGTGTGTGTGTGTGTGTGTGTGTGTGTGTGTGTGTGTGTGTGTGTGTGTGTGTGTGTGTGTGTGTGTGTGTGTGTGTGTGTGTGTGTGTGTGTGTGTGTGTGTGTGTGTGTGTGTGTGTGTGTGTGTGTGTGTGTGTGTGTGTGTGTGTGTGTGTGTGTGTGTGTGTGATGACCAGCTTTCCTTAGTTTGAAGACATAACATGGGAACAGAGCAAAGAAACGTTGAGATGATGAGAGGATAGAGATGTGTGTTTATATATACATCATTTGTGTGCGTGTGTGCGTGTCTGTGTGTGAGGGGTGGGGGGAGGCTAACCTCTGCAGGGGAAGAAAGACAGCAGAGAGGTGTGTGTGTGTGTGTGTGTGTGTGTGTGTGTGTGTGTGTGTGTGTGTACGTGTGTACACAATCACATTTTAGCTTTTCTTTTTAATTGTTTCTCTCCCACTCTGTACACACGTCTGCTCCATTCTGTTTGGAAGCTTACTAAAGGGTTGCCGTCGTAGAGAGACACCCTGACCCCTCTGCTCAGCACAATGTGTTCCCATTTAAGGTGAGGCTCACCCACACGCTCTGTGTGTGTGTGTCTCACTCTTCAAACCAAGTTAATCAGCCTGGAATTTGCCTCATTATAGTCACAGACACTGGAACAAAGTGAAGACGGAGTGAAACGGTGAGAACGTGCAGACAAGACCGGTAGTGTTTGCAGGGTCGTTCGTTAACCCACAGCAGGTGAGGGGCGATTATGGCTAATTTATATTCTTTGACTTATGGCCACGTAGCCCACCGAAAAGGGTACATTTTAAACAAAAAAACGTGATGTACGAATTATGAAAATCTGTAATTTTAGGTGAGGTAGGTGGCCGTACAATCAAGTATGAATTGCTCTTAAGATCTGGGCCTTTCCCCAGTGAACCAACCGGCAAAGATGATCCTAGAAGCTAAGATGGTCATGGGAAACGACCCGGTACAGTTGGATAATGTTGTCCTATCTAATTTCCTTGAATGGGTCACAAGACAACCTCATAATACTGTGAATGATGGCTCTGCGATAATTGGTGCCAGGTTCACATCACCCAAACTTTCCAGTGACCCCCACGGCCTTAATCTTGTAGAGTCCATTGTGCGTTGTGCGTGTTACAGCTCATGTGGAAAATCCTACCGCAATTATGTTTCTTTACCATCCTAGAACAAGGGGATGTTCAGACGTGGCCAAAGGTATCCCTGGCTCTCTTTCTGTCTCCTTCTGTCAGCATCACTTTGGTATTAGTGCAAGGTTAAGGCTGCAAGGCATCAGTCATAGATTAAACTGTTATGTCTCTCTAAAAGGCATATTTTATCGTACCTTTTACCTTTTTTCCTTGACCTTACGAGCCCAAGGATCTAATGGCTCATGGTAACACACCACAGAACCCTGTGCAGGAGAGATAATTCAAAGCCTCATGTGTAAAGGTGTTAATCCAGGGCTTTTAAACTTCAAACAATTACCCCACTGAAAGTATATCCTTTATCCTGCTAAAGAGCCATTAGCTGGACCTGGTCTCTTTGGTGTCAGTAGTGTAGTTCATTATCACGTTTATCACCAAGCAACTGTGCTTTGCTCTAGCAGGCGTTTATGACACACACTTCAAACTACACCTCGTTCCAGTATGTGCTAATCTAGCATCAGGCACCATGCTTCTACTCCATTGCTAGTTGACTCCACTGGATATTTAATATAGTGTGTAAATGAAATAAAAATACAATAAAAACGGATTTATTTTTTATATTGCAATCTATATAGTAAAAACATATTTTTCACGTCATAAGAGAAGAGACAGATGGGTAGTGTCTGTGAGGTTTACAGTTAGGATAAAATATTTTCCTTTTCTCTATCTTGATTTTGACCGGGCAGTGATTCTTCTAAACATCATAATACAATGTTTACTTTGGAATAAAAAAATACAGCCTTGTGGAATTTGAAAATTACAGTAATCCAGAATGCCATCATAATTTTTCTGTACATAATTGTGCAGCTCTAAAATTACCATCCCATGATCTAGGTTATAAATAATGTATACGATTTGGTGTGTGGAATTCGAGCTAGATTCGATCAAAACTAAATCCCAACCAGATTTTGGGGTCAGATGCCAATCCTGATTTTGAGTCCTGGATCAGTGGTTCTCAAACGTTTTTTCATGTCAAGGACTCCCAAATTGATATATATTTTTATTGTCGTTGACCCCATCTCAATTAATTTTTTGCCATGGACCCCCATAATTTTGTTTACAAAATTAAATATTCACATTTTTCATGATTTTCAAACAAATTAAAAAATTGCAGATCTACAATCTCACGATGCATCGTGACGTGTTGTGACCTTGCAGATTGGCAATTTTCGAATAGCTGAAGTATAAAATAGGGTTAAAATGGTTAAACTGATTTATATGCTTACTAACACATTTTACTTGGGACCCCTTGGAACCTTAGCCTTGTAAACCACCACGGTCTGCTGAAATCAAATGAAATGTGATTTCCGCGACCGGGGTGGTTTACTAGGCTACTGGAACCCCCTCAGGGACCCCTCAGGGACCCCTGAGGGTCCGACACCACTGTCCTAGAGATGACCAATGTACAATCTATATAACGCGAAGCAACACGTGAGCTTGTAGGACAGCTATTTTTGAACAACTCTGATTATTATTTTGTTTTCCTTTTGAAAATTTTCGTCTTTAATGACATGCCCAAAATAGGGACACCAGGGTGAATGGAAGTGGTTAAAAATCAAACCATCGGCTTCATAACTGCCAATATCAATGTCATCAAAAAGCCGTATAACGGCCGACATATCGGTCAGGCTCTAATCCAAGGCTTTGGGTTCTGCCCTCAGACTTCACTGAGGTTTGAAATATTTCTCACCCACATAGAAAGTCTCCTTGGAACTACATATTATTGAAACCGAACATCCAGCTAGCACCTGTCTCATACCAACCGCAGTTTTTTTTTTTAAGCAACAACATTTCAAAATCAAACCCAGCCCATTAGTCATGTTGCCTTTTGCTATTCAAACACTGTATCGTGTCTAACGTGGTTGATGTTGCGTGCTACAGTATATTCTCCTGGTATGGAGACACTCCTTAGATAAAATACCCCCACTCTGACACATCTCAGCTGATGGAATGTTTTACATCCAGCACATTCAACCCTCAGGCCCCTGTTGGAACCGCTCAACATGAATGGCCATGTAATAACCATGTAATAGCCATGACCAGTTACAGCTCCTCTCTTCCTGGCATTAGGGTTAGGCTTCCACGCCTATATATTTGATTCTCCCTGGAGTAATCCAGCCACCTACACTGTGGATAAGGTCATCCAGACCTCCTCCTCTCCTCTCCTCTCCTCCTCTCCGCTCCATCTCTCTCTCCTCTCCTCTCCTCTCATCCTCCTCTCCTCTCCATCTCCATCTCCTTCAGGGGCTGTGGTGTCCACACCTCTGATTACTCCTGATCCCTGTGTGCGTATGTCTACCTCTGCACGTGTTAGAGAGTAAAAGAGAGGTGTGTGTGTGTGTGTGTGTGTGTGTGTGTGTGTGTGTGTGTGTGTGTGTGTGTGTGTGTGTGTGTGTGTGTGTGTGTGTGTGTGTGTGTGTGTGTGTGTGTGTGTGTGTGTGTGTTAGCGCTTGCTTGCGTACTCATCATTGCTGTGGGGCCTAGCTATGCCTCTATCTGAACTGAGACGTGGGACTGGCTATCTGTTTCTCATTTTCGAGTTCTCAGTTGGGCTGGTTTTCCAGCACTGACAGGCCTCCTAAAGAGTGGAAACTGGCATTAACGACCAATTACATCCTGCCTGCCTGCCAGGGATTAGGGGATTACAGACAGGCTGAGGTCCCCCCCGCCCTGGCCCTTCTCTCTCTCTTTCTCTCTCCATCACTTTCTTCCTCTCTCTTTCACTCTCTTCCTCTCTCTCTCCCCCTCTCTCTCACACACACTCTTTGTTAATTGCAACAATTCACTATCTATTCTCATTCACTCGTTCACTGTCTTTGTGTCTGTTGCACTTTTGCATCCTCTGCCCTATAACACCTCTCTCATTCTCATGTTCTCATTTTATACATTCTTTGCCCTGTCTTGTTTTCATTCTCCCTCCGCTTTTTCCTCTCTCTCTCTCTCTCTCTCTCTCTCTCTCTCTCTCTCTCTCTCTCTCTCTCTCTCTCTCTCTCTCTCTCTCTCTCTCTCTCTCTCTCTCTCTCCCTCTCTCGTATTCTCTTGGCTATCGTTCACCATTCTTATATAATATATTATATTACATTATTCTTATAGGCTATATTCTTCCTCTTCAGTTTTCAATGAGAACCCATGGACAATACAATATGATTTAAATTACATTTCAATCATAATCACAATATGTGGGCTTGTGAGACTTGCTACATGATATCACGTTTAAACCACTTGCAACACCACCCACACTCCACAAATGTAACATGAGACAGTTTGAGGTTGTCAATGGCATAAAGGACCATACCCCGTCAGTACATCATTGTATTCACAGTTAAGCCATATATCATACATAAATAGACCATTATTTGTTTACATTTTCTCCATAGTCAGTGAAATGTCACAGAACTTACTGAATGGTTGAGTCAATGTTGACTAAACATCATTACACGGTTAATAAGTCATGGATGTTTGAATTTAGTACATCAATCTATTAACGATGTCAGCAGACATTTCAAATAAATGTGTGCTTTGAAATGTATTAAAACATAACAAATCATCTGCTGCTATGCTGCTCACGCACCTTTATGTCTTACCTCAGGTACTTACCGCACCAGATACTGTAGATATCCGGAACCATGTGTATATATGTAGATAATTTGTCCCCCCATTGCCCCCCGTTTTTTCTTCTTCCTTTTCTCTTATGGAAATAACCAAAACGATGGAGCGTGCACAAAAAACGAATTTCACCCAATGTGACAATAAAGTACTATAATTTACGGTTGGATTGCCCACTGTTATGTATATCAAGCAAGTCTCTGCGAGTTGATTTTCAGACCATACTGAAATGAAAGGAGTCCCGTGGCTTTAACTATGTAAGCTTTGACCACTTAAAACGAATTTACTTCAGTTGACTGGGGTCCCACAGGGGTCTATACATGGTCCCCTCCTTTTTTACCATCTGCTATTTTAGCTAAATATTTGCCTATTACGACATGCCAAGAATAGGGACGCAAGGATTCATGTGGTTAAGACAGCTTTTTACGGAAGCCCATTTCCGCCACTGAATAACATTTTAAAGGCCTGAATTGTGAGCGTTTCTGACTCACAATTTTGACTTTATATCTCAGAGTTGTTTTTTTTCCACAGTTGTCTATCTCACATTGTGAGAAGAATATCAGAAATTCAGAATGTTGACACACACACACACACACACACACACACACACACACACACACACACACACACACACACACACACACACACACACACACACACACACACACACACACACACACACACACACACACACACACACACACACACAGTATAGAGCCCATGGGGTGAAACCATGTGAGGTATATATATCACCATCACAGTTCTTCCTGGGTTTCTTTCCAGTGTCTGGTAGTGATCAGCAGGGCTCTGTTTTCTACCTCTCTCTCCTGCATCTCCTCTTTCAGCACAGGTGTCTTTTATTGAGCCAGTGGTGATTTAGTGGACTGCTGCAATCAGGCTGTGTGGTAGTGACAGGTAAAGGCTGGGGGTCACAACACCTCACATCCACGCACACATAGACACACATAGACACACACGCACGCACGCACGCACCAACACATGCAGTACATGTACTTGTGCATACATACACACATACATACACACAGTCACAGATTCATGCGCTTGTGCGTGCATGTACTGAAACACACAATATATACACATAATTGTGTGCACAGACTGTGCACTCATATACACACACACATAGGGCCTACATGCAAAAAAGCAACACACGCACGCACGCACACCGCACACGCACGCACACACACACACACACACACACACACACACACACACACACACACACACACACACACACACACACACACACACACACACACACACATACATGCTAGAGAACAGAACACCTCTAATGGGAGGCCATTATCACAGAGCGTTCTGCACAGATTGGCTCTTAGAGAGCGGGGAGCTCAGACTTACAGTATATGTGAGAGGTTTCATTCAGACAGGGCTATAGGGCCAAAGCTGTAGTCTGGGGATGTAACCCTATAGCCATCTGAGTCACTGCCAATAATCAGAAACACATTCACGTTCATCTGGATAGATCCCTATCTTAGTGGTTTGTCTCCATTGGAAATAGTTCTGATAATGTGTTAGGGTGGAGTACATGTTCAGAATAAATGTCAAGAGAATTACCTCCTCGTTGTAGGGCGATGGGTGATGGGTCCAATGACGGCTACTCTATTTGTCTCTGAGTTGAAACTGGACAATACTTAGGTCTGGTAGGATGAGGTTTTATATTTCATATCAGCAAACCCACAAATGCTACTAAAAATATCATACAAACCCCTGGAAATCAAATTTGAAGTACTGTAAATTTTCTCAGTTTCATTACGCACTGTTTTACTGTTTTATGTATTTTGCCTCATAACAGTTTTTAACCCCATATACTTGGTTGAATGGGGTCCCCCAGGGTGCTATAGTAAGTCCGCTCCTTTTTACCCTAAACACCAAATCTCTTCCCCGGAAATAGCTGATCTACAAGCTCACAACGGGTTGTGTCACAACGCGTTGTGAGCTTGTAGATCTGCTTCTTTTGGCCAATGTTCGCCCCCAGAATAGGGACTCTATGGGTTCAAGTGTTCCAAGGCTTATGGCTTGTTGTTGTACACAGTAAGATCCTGAGCAGCAGCAGCAGCAGGAGAACATGCTGAGGAGACAGGAGTCTGGCTCCTGCCCTCTGTCTGGTAGAGGGGCTTACTTTGTTAACTAACTGCAAACAGCAAGGAGAGTGTACAGTACCAACAACACAAATGGAGGGCGACAAGAAGTCCTGTTGCAGACATCCACGTTGATGAGCAAGCCAAAGTCTTTAATCAGCAGAGTAAGGAACAAATAAATGCTTGCCGCTCTAAACGCACACAGACACTTACAGGCACACACACACACACACACACACACACACACACACACACACACACACACACACACACACACACACACACACACACACACACACACACACACACACACACACACACACACACACACACACACACAGATGCACGTGCATGCACACACCACTGCTCTTGAGGTCTGGAGGTCCTCAAGAACCATGAGCTAGTCTGCTAGCCCACCTCCACCTCCACCTCCACCTCCATCAGTCCCTCCCCATCCACCCTCCAGACTCTCTTTCTCTCCACATATTCCATTCTTTCTCTCCTCCATCCACCCCTCCACTCCTCCCCACTCTGCTGCAGGCGGGTTGCAGGCGTTGAGGCTGTAAACAGCTTCAGAGCAGTGGGGTGAAATGAGCCAGCAGACAGAGCCGTTGTAGACACCCAGCGGACAGGGCTAAAGAAGGGCTAAACATTCCCAGCTGTGGCATTATGGGGCTCGCAACAACATCCCTCCTGGGACCCAGAGAGGGGATCTGTGTTGGAGGAAGGCCTGCCCGCCTGCTGCAGGCCCACCACCTTTCTAGATCACTGCAAAACACCCTTTTGCTGTAGCTCACACTGGGATTTGGTTTTAAATCAGGTTAAAGACGCATAGAGTGAGAGTGCAGCGGCAGTGAATAATACTGTCAATCTAGATTATATAGTTCTTCCTGATTTCTCATTTTCTCTCTCTCTCTCTCAATTACACACACACACAAACACATTTTGATTCCATTATTACACTGTCGGGGTTACAGACCCATAAGGGCTGATTTGGATCCTAACCTTCAATAATTTCACTGGGGACCCCCTGGAACCCTCTCAATGACCCATGGGGGTCCCCAGACCCCACATTGAGAGCCACTGGGTTATGTGATTGTGGTACTGTACCTGGCATACCTATCAGGCAAATGAATATGTCCATGTTTAAGTTTACATACCTCACTGTGGACATTCAGACTCTGGCTGTTCTGCATCAAGACTATCTCCAGTATCTTAACGAGATGACAGATGACTGTTTATGTAACTGTTATGTTTGTTTTCTCATTGGCACTACCTTTATTCTATACTGTGTTGCATGTCATGTTCCAGAGATTTCTTGGTATCTGTAATGCAATGCTTCGCTTCGTCGATGTTTTGCGAAACTATGTTGTGTTTTCATGGCAGCTGAACTGGAATAGGTTTTTGTGACACTTTGTGCCGGGAGACTCATTCTTTATACTGTGTGATTTCTTTTGCGTTTATGGGGCATGCGTTTCAACATGTGTCAACCTGTGCAAGACATATCTTGATGTATTGATTATAGTATATGATCATTCAAATTCTAGGGCCGGACAAATGTACAGACATTGCACAAGTCACTCTTTGAACATTGCATAGTTTCACACCAGTTTGAAATCGTTTGAAGAAGTTCTGTGCTATCAGCCATGCAGCCATCAGCAGGATGGCTGCATGGCTGCTGGGGAACATCAGCGATGGTTATTGCTGTAATATACATACATGCACATAATTGACCTGATAGTACCTGATGTTATGACCTGCAGCAACCTTCACGTCTTGGGTGCCTGGGAAAGAACTTTTTGACCTCAGGCTACGGGGACGTGTGGCACACTGCACGTATATAAACATCTCCATCCATAACACGTCTTATCAGCGCTCCTGCATCTCTGTGGTTTTTGTCCCTTGGACCTCCATGAAGTGCTCTCGCAATGCCTGGTTGCCCTTCCCTCCACCTCCGCCACAGAAATAGCCCAAAAGAATGCCTTTGACAGGTATATCCCAGAGGCTGCCTTTTGTAACCGCGCCACGGCTGTTGTTCGGATGTATGAAACCGACAAGCTGACACTGGCCACACTAACTGGCAGCAAACACTGGCCTTTTTTACTGAAGCAACAAACACGCCGTCCTCGGGCATGGTGGACGTGATTTATGTGACGGCTTGTTTAGGGGCCCCGGAGGGCTGTTTTTTTTTTACATTATATGGACTATTGTGAATGTATAGATATCATATCACCCGCATTTTGTGCTTTTTAGTTTATGTTATCCTTTTCAGAGTCAGTTCTGGGAAGGGGACAATTGACACAGTGAGGCCTTGTTCACTTTATTCTTAATCCGCTCTTTCTCTGTCTCTGACTGTGTGTGTGTGTGTGTGTGACGTGTGTGTCTCTCTCTCTCTCTCCAGGTGGGCCCAGGAGGAGGGTCAGAAGGCGGTATAGACAGGGAGCCACCGCTGTGATGTCAGCAAGGGCTCTGCGCCACATCAGAAACTGGAAGGTGAGCAGGCCGCTGGAATCATCACTACACATTCAAATCCTGAGTATTACTTTAACTCTGAGAGTATAAAAGATGGACTTGTCTTCACAGACCCCCTGAGCGACCCTATAAACCTCCATCTTCTCTTGACTGTTGTTTTTGACAAGCATTCAGTTGGCTCACATGTACAAATGCCATATCCTACAGGTGCTGCTGTGGGTGGTTGTCTCTCTGCTGCCCCTGGTGGAAGGAGCTCGTATGGGAAGCAGCAGCAGCAGTAGTATCAGCAGCATGGGCTTAGGACCGGCTTCAGGCCATGCTGTGGGTCTGCTGGGAGGCCAGGCAGAGGAGAGGCAGCTCCCTGACACACTGCCAGAGGTGGAGGAGGAACAAGATGAAGAGGAGCAAGAGGAAGATAATGACCCTTACTCCCCGTGGCATGCTGTTTATGGTAAATACTATTGGAGGGGAATTGTTGTGGGACATACATCCTTGCACTGTTACACTAACCCATTCCCCAACATCTAACTCTAACCTTTCCCAAAACCATTTTCAACCTGGTGTCTCTGTTTTAGGCATGTCATTGGCAACGATTTTCAAAAAATTACAAAAGTTGTCCAAATAATATTTTTTTTGTCACACTCACAATGTGACATGATACGATGAGTTATGAGCTTGTAAATGAGCAAGTTCCACTATTTGTCATACGACAAAGTATAGAGGGCTTTAGCCCTAAGCTTAACATAACTGTGACTCCAACTCTGAACCCAAAACTCATGTCCCACTCCCATCCCCAAAACAGCCTCGTGTTAAGAAAGAGAAAATGTCCTCACTTTCTGTAATCTTCCTTATCCGACTATCTGAAGACATTTGGTTCTCACAAAGATAGCAGTACAACTACACAATCTCACACACACACACACACACACACACACACGCACACGCACACGCACACATACACACACACAATGAGCCACAAAACTCACAACTTTTTAACAATGAATGTTTGGATGGCTGACCGAGTAATACTGTATGTAGACAGAATTCATTCTGTAGATATAATTTTTAAATATATAAGTATGAAGGAAAAGCACCAGGGCTTCAGCAAAAGAAACAACATAATTTATCTCCATCTTTACTCCCATCATTTTCTTCTTCTGATTTCCGTCATTGTTCCCTCCGTCCTCTGCCCTCCAGAGCCGTATGTGATGGACGAGGCAGACGATCACCCGGGTGGTCGGTGGGCGGGGCGCTCCCCGCGCTCCTCTGACCCGTCCGAACCCCAACTCGAGGGCTTGCCAAAGAAGAAGAAGAAGAGGAAGAAAAAAGAAAAGGAGGGGGAGAAAGAGAGAGGAGGAGAAGGCAGGAGGGGCAGGGGTAATGGCGGCAGAGGCCTGCCCAAGCAGAGCAGCAAGGACTGCCGCGTGGAGAAGAAGGAGATGAGGGTCCGCGACCTGGGACTGGGCTTCGACTCGGACGAGATCGTCCTCTTTAAGTTCTGCGTGGGCTCCTGTCAGTCCTCCAGGACCAATTACGACCTGGCCCTCAAGGCCCTGCTGGAGAACGGCTCGCTGCCCCGGCGCACCGCCCGGAAGGTCAGCGGCCACCCCTGCTGCCGGCCCGACCGCTATGAACCCGTCTCCTTTATGGACGCCCAGACCACCTGGAGGACCATCCAGTCCCTGTCTGCTGCCAGCTGCATGTGTAAGGGCTGAACAGGTCAACGAAGGAGAGAAGGGGGGAGGATGACGGGGGCTAGGCTGGCTGTCACTCATCCCCCACGCAGAGAAGAGCGAGGCAGGAAGGCTCAGTGCTGAAGCCGTGTTCAAAAACCCCTGCATGGGAAGGTCAGAGGTCCGGGGACGCCCAAAACACAGGTCAGGCCCCTCGGAGAGAACGAGACAGGGAACGGAGAGCCTTTAAGGAAGAATCCGTAGAGGAAGGGTGATGGAGGACCGCTTACTCACTTCCTGTTGTTGAGAGGGAAGTGGGATGGGTTGCACTGGCTGATTAAGGGCAAAGGTCAAAGATGACAGACTGCGAGGGAGGTCGCCAGGGAGTCGTGGTTTGGATGTGTTTTTGCTTCTTCAGAGATGAATTGTTTTCAGCTGAATCTATGGTGACGAGCATACACCAGCTAGAGGTATTACTCATAAAAGAAACAGGGAATCGGACTACACTGAATGGGCAAAACCCCTGTCTAAAATGGTTTGTGTTCCTGCTTTATAAACACCTGAGGATGCAACTGTTTAAGGACTTGCCTACCCGTGTGTGTGTGTGCGTGCGTGTGTGTTTGTGTTTGTGTGTGTGTGTGTGTGTGTGTGTGTGTGTGTGTGTGTGTGTGTGTGTGTGTGTGTGTGTGTGTGTGTGTGTGTGTGTGTGTGTGTGTGTGTGTGTGTGTGTGTGTGTGTGTGTGTGTGTGTGTGTGTGTGTGGTGGGTATGACTCAGACGACTCAAACAAAAGAGAATTGTTTAATTTCTGTAAAATAAAACTGTGATTGATGTTTTGTACTACGATTAATGGGAAACAGACTCTTTCTGTATGTTTAATGTTCGTTCTTTTCACGTCACACGAAAAAAACAAAACAGGGATATAAAACAGGGATAATAATAATATATCATTGTTCCATTTTCATGTTCAGGTGAACTTTACCCAAGTGGATGCCATGTATCCTCGTGTATTGCTGTATGATAAGAATATATTTATTTCTGATAAATTATTTATTTATTATTGCTTCATATGAGAGCTGTTTTCATGAACTATATTGTAGATGGATATCTATTTATTGTCCAGACCACACCTGTTTTCAGTCTTCATGTCATTGATTGTTTGCTCTTATGCTTTTGTAGAATAACCTGAGATGTACAAAGGATGTGCAGCTGTTTTGGGGCAGACTTGGGTATAATTTATATTTCAGTTACAGCCAATTACTTTTCTTGTGATTGATTGAACATGCCTGTCACAATGGAACCTATTAAATGAAGGGTCCAACTGGTGCTCTTACTGTACACCAAACAAAAGATAAAAATGTTTAAACTCATTAGAAGGATTGCATGACACTGCCTCATGCTGCTGGTAGGATTGTGTGAGTTACAGGTCTGTAACTCTGAGACTTATGGGGGTCCTTGAAATTAAAAGTTTGAGAATCACACACACTGTTGATGTAGATGATGCTTGATATCAGCTGACCTGAAGCTTGATATAAAGTAGAGAATCGGTTGCACAACCCTAAATTGTATGCAAAGCAGACAGAGCTTATGGATCTCCCGTTCAGGTTGAAAAATCAAACATGGTTTGTATTGCCAGGGTCTCATATTCAGTATTCCAGGACAATATCTATTATTATTATTATTGCTGTTATTATCAATATTATTATGCAGAATTTCCTTTATTTTTGTATATCCTTTAGGGGAATAAAGTTTTCAAAAAATACGGGAAGTTTTGTTTTATTTCAAGTGGAAACTTTTTCATGCCCATTTTCAATTCTCTTTATAAAGGAACATAGATTATATCCTCTGTAAATATTAACAAGAAGAAAATATGTTGATATGGTCTTTGGCCAATAACCCAATTGTTCAATTTTGAATGTTATTTTTGTACAGGCTATAGTGTAACCTATCATTTGGATTATGGACTGATTCAATTTGGTCTTTCTTCTGTGTGTGTTAATGGAAGGAATACTAAAACGGAAAGCCATTGAAAACAACACATCAACAAAATCACATTTTGTGTGCATATACTTCGGCTATTTGAAAATAGCCGATCCACAATACATTTTGAACACTTGTTCTGCATAGTGAATACTTTTACTTTTGGTACTTTACAGTACATTTTGATGCCAATACTTTTGTACTTTTACTCTGTACATTTTGAATACTAGACTTTTACTTGTAACAGAGTACTTCTGGCGTTGCAATATTGATACTTTTACTTAAGTAAAGAATTTTAGAAACATTTTTGATTTTTCACCACTGACAGCTGCAAAAAAAAGTGCAATGTGATTAACACTCAGACATGATTGGCAACACCTGTGGTGGGGAGGTGTCGGGTAGGCTCACATCAAGCAGAGGTGATCCCCAGCAGGTAGGCTACAATATTGAGAGGGAAAACGTAAAGGGCAAGAGCGGAGATAATTGAGTTAAAGACAATCGTGTGACCTGATGTATTGGGGGTTTACGCTTAGAATAACTGATGCATTCAACAGCACATCCACACAAAAACTGGTAAAACTGGTTGTATGTTTTTTAGCAGTGTTAACAGGTGATAGTCATTATAGTTTTCTTTACCTAGGCTATTACTAAAACAATGAAATAGTAATAGGCTGCGTTATGCAGTGTTGTAGTGCCACCTGTTGGGCGTAACCAAAAACAACAAGCTGCTGCCTGCCCTGCTGCACCCTTATTAACATGCTGAAGAGGGCGCCGGTCTCCTACTCAAGCGCTTATAATACAGCTCGTTTGAGTGAGTGGATGGACTCAGTTGTTGTTGTTGACCCGCAGAAGTGAATGAATTTGCAATAGACATAAACAGTTTGCTTAAAGGAGCACGTCACCCATTTTCAACCTTATCTTCACATAACATAAGTAGTCCAACTCCTCACTAATTCTCATTAGGCTATAAGATGGTGCAATTTCTGTCTATTCACTTGCATCTCATTGGTGGGCTATTAACAGTTCAGAAACCTGCCTACCTGTTGATGGGGACTCCAAGCTAATAGAAACTACAGACTTTCTCTTCCAATTAAAGATAGCACACTGAAATAATAGCTCAATGTTTTTGCATTAATAAAAGCAAAACCAAAAAGTTTGAAATCTCGTTTTTAATGACCAATGATGTCATTGATAGGCACGTTTCTGAAGTGTCCACAGGCCTCCTCTGAGACACAGAGTAGACATTGAAATGGTCCCATCTTATAAAGAGCATTAGTAGCATAATTATATGAAGATGGGTTGAAAATAGGTGAAGTGGTCCTTTAACTAGTGTAATTTCACTGTTTAACTAAGAACGTCACGGAGGGAACATGGTGTTACTGTCTCCAGTGTCATCTTTATTAGGCTACTGTTACTCACAGACTCACCAACACAACCGCAAATCACAGATAACAGCTTAATACAAAGAACAACCCCATTGTTATATTTTTTCATTAAGTGATTTGTTCACTTTGGCACTATTACTTACAAAATGTAAGAGGTACAAAATCTTAATACAGCATCCATTAATGGTACTTTGAGTTTTCCCTGTATCATGCAACACTGGCAAATGGCACTGAGTGAACTATTATAGCAGCATGTAGACAAATATCACCACGGTGAATCCAGTGCAATATATCGAGTTATGCATGAAATAACAAAATTGTCTAAACATGACTATGAGATGTTTATAGGGATCCACTTGGTGGATATGTTTGGCAGGCTACCCATTGGGTATAAAAAAATATTGTTAGGCAAACTAGTTGCCCAACATAAGAAGTGCAAACATGGTTTTCGTATACAAGAAGAGTGGGCACTAAGGAAGAGTGGGCACCTTGATCTAAAATTGGCTATTTTGTCCAAATGTTTTTTTTTAAATGTCTGAAGTATGCATCATTTGAACATGAACGGTACATCATTATCAGACCTAAATGTATCCTTCAATTTCAAAGGTATGCCCAAAATGATTGGATATACAGGTGTTGTAGCAATTTGTTGCAATTGTAGAAATATTAGGCCTTAATTGGCGAATGTTCTAATCATGTATACTTTACATTAGGCTACTTAAGGCAATTTTACAAATATTTTATTTTTTAACATTTTGGGGAAAATAGCCAATTTTACATCCAGGTGCCCCACTCTTCCTGTTACCTGGTTTTCTTATCTCGCGAAATTGTCACTGGAAGTTTGGTCTCTCTTCAGACCTGTACAAATACGCTCCCAGTTATGGTATATATTTCGTCACACTTTTTTGTCCATGTCCATGATCCATCAGAGGCACTTCTCTGACAGATGGGAGCTCGGTGTGCTGAAGTTGCATGTGACAATGTCCATCTTTGTGACACGTGAAGTATACAGCGCCGTTGTTGCGGGCTGCTGCGCGTCGCTGTGCCCCGCCAACAGCCCCACCGCGGCGGGGTTGGAAGCAGCCGCGATGTCCGTATCGAGGATCGCGGTATGGTTGATGCTGAACGGGTGGAAGTTGACCCGTGCGGTGTCGTAGTCCCAGGCTTGCCTCATGGCGAAGTCGGCGAAGGATTTAGTCCTGGCGGAACCGTGGTTCTCCACGTCGTTGGTCGTCGTGCGTAATGACGCGTAGCTGGTCTCGTTGCTGTGCTCGAACGACGGGGGTGAATGTCGACCTTCGACCCAGCCTATGGTGTGACCGTGGCCTTCACTGACACGGCCAGCGGCTCTCTTCAGCCTCTCGCAGCCCTTCACCAGCAGGTTCTTCCGACACAGAATGTACACCCACGGGTCTAAGATCGGGTTGAATGAGGCGAAGCGGATGGCCAACAGATCACTGCGGTAGTCAGGCGTCCCTCCAGCAGAAATATAAGCAGGATCATACAGCTGGTTAACGAAGATGCGGACCTATCGAAAGGAGAATGAATAAATAGCTGTCAGACTCTTACATGCATATAGGATACAGGTTAACACCAAGATTGTTTCATCACCGTTTAGTTTGTCATGTAAAACATAGACATGGTATAGGCTATAGGCCAGTGGTTCTCAAAGTGGATTCTAGCCCAGGGACTCTCAGGGTTCCTTGACCTTTATGGGGTTCTAAATTGACCCTGAGCCTACAAGTCTGTAACTCTGACAGTGTACAATTGTGACGTTGTGGAACGAAGTTGCCTTCTCTTGACACTGAGTGGAATTTCTTTTTCAAATAGTTCCATTTGTACACTGTCAGAGTTAAGGGGAGACCTTGCAATGTAAAAGTTTGAGAACCATTGGTATATTAGGCTACAGTTTCTGCCAAAGTAACATGATAGAATAGCAGGTGCATCTTATACGCAAGTGCACATTTGTCTTACCACTAACGGAATGGAGCAGACCAGGAAAACAATGGTCATGAAGATCAGTAGCCAGAACATCTGGATCTCAGCTGCGGATGTGACGGTTGGCAACCGCGGGAAACGGCGCCGATGCCCGCCGTGGACGCAGACCTCCGCCCTCACCGTCTTGGTCCTCTGGTTCATCCCCAGCAGAGAGCGACACACGGCCACGTTACACATGACAGTCACTGCGATCAGCACCACCATCACGCCGCCGTACAGAAAAGAGTACGAGGCGCCGACGGGGTCCTTCGCCCTCCAGTCCAGGAAACACCACGTCCCACGTCCTTGTTTAACGTGCTGCCCGAAGCCAAAACTGGGCATGATGCACAACACTATGTTAGCCAGGTATGCGCCGAGGAGCGCAAAGCGCGCCATGGTCCGGTCTATGTACTGGGAATAGAAGTACGCGTGGTTGATCGCCAGGTAACGCTCAACTGCCATTGCGCACAAGATGGACATCCCTGCTGAGCCGAAAAAAAGCATGGAGAAGGAGAAGAAATGGCAGAGCAGATCTCCACCGGGGAAACCTTTCAAAACATAGGTAGCGATCACCACTGGGCTAGTGAAACAAGTGCCTAGTAGATCCGTGATGGCCATTCCGCAGACCAGTGTATAGAAAGTGGTTTCTTTCTGTTCTTTCTTAGATATGCACAACACAACTATGGCTATGAGGTTTCCCAGGACCCCCACGGCGAACATGGTGGCAGAAGTTACCAGAGATTTGGACTCCAGCGTCAGAGAAGGAGGGGGAGCACTTTGGTTGTGGATGAGAGAAAGAGGCTCTGAAACGTTAATGTCAAATTCGCCAACCAAAACAGTGTCGTTGATCATCATTGGAAGAAAAAGAAATTCCACGCAGTGTCAAGAGAAGGCAACTTCGTTCCACAACGTCGCAAAATTAAGGCAACTTCCAATTTCCAGTATAGGGTTTACTAACAATGATGTACTAATTTATAAACCCTTCTAGCCCTCCTAAAAAGTAATGAGCAACAAGTAAAACAAGTCTTGATATATCACTGTGATGTAGCCTAAAGTTCCCACTTCCCACTACACTTCCCTCTGCTTTGTTTCCGAACAGGGTGTTCTGTGTGATCTGTTGCGCCCATATGAAGGTGTGTCTCTGTGTGTTTATACCGTGGCTGTGGCTGTGCTGATATTTAAGCGGCCAGCCAGAGTAGCCTACAGCTGCTGATGTCAAGAGGAGAGTGACGTCAGGAATCAGGATCGACGCGATCCGTGCCATGGATTCCGTGGCCGGTGGCCAAGATCGCAAGTTTCTTTTCAAATGTGACTTATTACTTTTGGGAAGTGAAGGAATATTGAGCACTTTTATTGACCGCAATGCATTGTTCATCTGCTTCATCAGACGAATTAAGTGTCAAACAGAAGGTTGGCTATAGCTTACTACTATAGAGCTGAGCTCAGTTGTCTCTGGTAGCCTATTTTATTTCACTAATGCATTTTGTTTCTGTAAGCATTTACGTTTCCCAGAAATATCAGCACCATGGACAGTCACAGAACAGGACCGTTCCCAAATCTGAGTTTCAATTAAATAGCACCAAGGACAGCGCAGGCTAGATCACTGCCTAAGAACTTGATCACTGCTGGTTTTAAGCTATGCACATTTGTGGAATTGATTTAGAATGCAGTCCTTGATTTATTGCTTTATAGTCTAAATTACACTGATGGTGATGGTATTACTACATCCATATGAATTGGTCCATGGAATGTGAAGTAAATATTATTAGTACTATTAGTAGTAGTAGTAGTATTAATAATCATAATAATATTTCTCAATTATAGCTTGTCTGAATGATATCATCACCATCTGATTGACTTTATTAACCACTTCAATGTTGTAAAATGATGTATTTGACCCAGAACGTAAAACCTTTGCCACTTCAGATGTGTGAGTGGTAATCCAGAAGTTAATAAACTTTTTTTTTTTTTAAAGTATTCATAGGTCTGATAATCAGGTGACTGTAAGCAGCTGTAACTGTATAATGTGAACACACCTAGGCTATCTATTCCACTAAGCAAATGACGATTCTTTTTGTACATGGACGAGAAATATCAGCACCATGGATAGCAAATCTGGAAACCCATGAGGTTTTTGCCTCCTTTTTAGTTTTAAACAGGAACTCTAGTTTGACTCCTCCCTTTTCCAGTCCACTTCCTTCCAGGCGCTTCTGTGTTTATTCCAACTAACAACAACATTACATGTTTAAGGCAGTAGCGCGGTCTTTTTTTTTTATCCCACGATTTTTGTAACCCAGTTTTTTCACCCAGTGCCAATTGCCTAAACTGTAATCCTGGGCGCTACTCTCCCTCTGCCAGCCTGGGGAGAGCCCCGAACTGAGCTCATGCTTTCTTCAATGCATGAGGAGTGAGCAGGCCGCTTCTTATCACCTGACAGTGGGGAGTTTCCCCAGTAGGACGTTGTGCGTGGAAAGAACACGTTTTTCCAACCAGTTCCTTTCCCCCCCCCCCCATCAGGCTTTTAATCAGGATTACTGCATGTTTTTTGTGAGGGTACCTACCCTAGGGGACACGAGGAGAACATGCAAACTCCACACAGAAAGGCCAACCCCACCTAGGGTATGGGCCCACCGCGGCCCAACTGCGGAAATCGAACCCAGGACCTTCTAGCTGTGAGGTGACAGCGCTATACCGACTGCACCACCGTGCCCCCTGCAGTGGCGCTGTCTTGAGAGATTACATAGTAACACAGAGCAGACCCATAATCCAACACTACTCTGCCGAGGACAGTACCCAAAACAGATTTACATTAACCACTTTAGTCTCCTATAGTAAACTAATACTTAGTCGGTTCTGTACTTAGTCCACAGTTTTTTCCCTCTACACCAAATCTATTCACAGAAAATAGACGATCCTCAATCTCCACCAAAGGCACCAAAGGCTATTTCTTAAGAACGTAGTCATTCATTCATTAATTCAACCTGTAGTAGTAGTAGTAGTAGTAGTACTACTACAATATTTGAGGCGTTGTCTCTCATTTCTAAAGTTTTCAAGATTACAGGCATTTTAAAACAAGAAAAATAACTAACTTATCAATCACAGAACAATATATTACATTAAAACAGTTACGCTCAGTTAACAGTGAAGAAAGGAATAAAGTTTACACACAGCTGTAGCTCAGAATAATGTTTTACTTTGCAATCAGGTACAGCTGTGTGCAGACTTTATTCCTTTCTTCACTGTTACTCGTTTTGTCTGGCACAGCATAGAACTTTGAACTTCACTCTCAGGTAAGCCTTTCACCCCAGCAGTGTATGTGTTGTGCAACACAAACAAGACATAAATCTTAACAATATCATTTTATCTCACTATCCAACCCTGGCTTAAAATCCAGGGGCTGCTGCTGTGAGAATGCATTGCTCACACCTGCCCGCACACTCTCTTGCTCACCCGAAGGGACGAATGCTGTGTGATGTGGCTAGACCAACCAGTTGTCCAATCCTGCAACTCTTAAACTTCACTTTAGTTTAAAAGTGATGATCCAAGTACCTTTACAAACTATCACTATGTATCCATTTGACATGAATTACATTTATACATTTGATCAACTTTGTACATTTTATTTTCTTTGCTGATAATACCAATATGATGTTACCATATAGTATGTGTGTAAGTCAATATATATACTGACTTACACATTACACATTATAGTCAGTATATATACTGACTTACACACAAATAATACAAAGGAGGAATTGTATTGGCGAATTGGCGAATGTTACAAAATAGTCTCAACTCAATAAGCTCTCAGTAATTGTTTAACAGTCATGTACGGGAAGACACAGTGTCAGTAAATGGGGAATGCATTTCCCAAGTCTCTCACTCTCATTTATTAGGCAATTTAGTAGTTGAGACATTAAATTGGAAAACACATAAATGTTATTTATAACAAAACTGAAGTCACTGGGGATCATCTAGTCTAGTTTCTCTACCGTCATCATTTAGCTTAAAAGTTTAATTCCCAAATTCATTCATATAAGACAGGCTGATCATCTTCACTTTCCTATTACTGTACTACTATCTACTGTATATAATTTTTCCTCTTATTGCTTTGTATTTCTTGGTTTTTATTGGATTGTTTTCTACTATAGTTTTTTTACTGTGTGCAACTTGTTTTATTTTACTGGTACTTGTTTTATTTTTATTCCTAAATTATGTTAGCGTTGTTATATTTGAGCAAATTATTAGTTTTTTCTCCCTAAGTTGAAAGGAGGTCTGTTGTATAAGCCTCGGCTTCTTTTTTTATCAAACACATGCACGCACGAACGCATGCGCGCACGCGCGAGCACACGAGCACACACACACACACACACACACACACACACACACACACACACACACACACACACACACACACACACACACACACACACACACACACACACACACACACACACACACACACACACAGGGTTGTGTAATCTAATAGACAGAAATGAAATAATTCATCTTACTGTATACAATGGAGAGGTCTATCTCATGGCAAACTGTGGTGGAGATGGCTGGGGTTGTCTGTCTCTGCCTGTGTAAGTGGATTCCTCTCCACTTGTTGTGGCTCATGATTGGACGGATGGCCCCTGGGTATGTGTTTTTGTTGGTTGTGTGCGCAGGCTGTCGTAGACACTGCAGTCACCTTAGGCCCTCAGAGTCAGACGTCAGTGGCTCTCTTACCCCCGCACACACGCACACGCACACACACACACACATGCACGCACGCACGCGCGCACACACACACACACACACACACACACACACACACACACACACACACACACACACACACACACACACACACACACACACACACACACACACACACACACACACACACACACACACACACACACAAACATGGTATCGAATGTGTATTTGTGTATACGTATGTGTGTACACACTCAGGATTTTAACACTCAGTATTTGACAGTGTAAGTAAGTAGTAAGTAGGTCGGAGAGGCTTTTTGTCGGTATCAGCCAGGGAGTCTATCCCCGTTTCGGAGTACACTACTAGACCCCTATATTGACAGTGTATGTGTACAGTAAAAGGGAGAAAATCACTCATATATGGAATGAGGATATTGATTCTCCATGTGCGTACGCTCGGATGGCACAGTGTTAAAGTACCTGCCCGCCACCTGGAGTCTAGGGGTTAGAATCCACCGCGGTGCATCTGGCTTTGTCTATACAAACACAATTGGCCCGTGTTCGGGGGTGGGGAGGGTGGTATTTGTCACTGCACATACTCCCAGGGCTGGAGCGGCACCGTCAGCTGGGAGTGTTGGGCGGGAGGAGGTGCTACGTCCACCCGGTGGGGGCTCCTTACTGGCAGGTGAGCAAGTAGGGTACAACGGCAGTGACAACACAGTAGTGTGTGGGGAGGAATTAATTGGCATAATTACTAAATTGGCTACGGTATGTGTGTCAAAATTCTCCCACACACCACATAATCACTTGTTGAGAAATCACCTTCAAAGTCTTTCATTTCCTGTCTGTCACCTTGGAGCTCCAAATTAAGTATGGATTGAATGAATCCTTGTGGGGATATCCTGAGGTACCGTATGGTGACATGCGGTGATCTATACATTCATTAGGTTGGCTGCACTGGGAGTGGTGTGATTATATACACGTTGGATATCATCTTCACTGGCTGTTATTGGTTTGAGTGGGTGTGTGAGTGAAGAACCAGCAATTCAACCCCCTGTAGAACATTCTTAGATTTATTTTATTTCACAAATATCTGGTTTCATTTTAGTGGTCCCAAGTTGGCTCGCCGATCCGAATGGCACGTATTTCTAGTTAAAAATTCAAAGACTGCAATTATGGTGAGAGAGACAACTTGATGAAAATCAACAATGACGTGAACAGCTGCACTCTATGGTTTGGTGCAAATAGCAAACATACAGTAATGAGGGAAAGACCGTCCGGCCATGAAAGCCAAAGCAAACAGCAGAATAACAGGTGGGTTTGCTTGATATCAGAGAAACACTCAACCTACCCATACAGTTTACATCAAATGTTTACCAGTGATTCTCAATCTCTTTCATTTCAAGGACCCCCAGTTTGATATGCATTAGGCCACAGACCCCCACATTGCGAAAGTGTTTTATACAATATGGAATGTAATAAAGGCCAGGTGCTGGATAACAAGGCAGGAATCAAAGAGAAGTTAAAATATCTGCAGACTTACTTTAAGCTTCCAAAGAAATTATTTTGTCTGTTGTTCATCAGCCAAATGTTTCTTTGACAAACAAAGGAACATATTTATACCAAAGCCATTTGCTAATGACAATGTATGACAGCCAGAAGAAGCAACCTAGAAAACAATCCAATCACACAAATCAAAGTTTGTGTCTCTCCACCCCACAGAGGAGTATTCAATGCCTGGGCAGAAAATAGATTATTAGATAATCAATGACAAAACTATTTGCCTGATGAAGACTGACATGGTCGAAAGGTTGCATTTTAAATACATTTGTTTGGGAGATTTAACCTACTTTACAGATATTTTAACTTCTCTTCGAAAGGCTGAACAGTGAAATAAATAAAATGCAAAATGCAAATAAAATTGCAACAATTAGATTATGCTTTTTCTTCCAAGGGTGTATTAATTCATAATGGCAGATCCTGGGTTTAAAAGTATGTAATATAAAGGTATGTAAAGTATGTAATTGTCTGGGCCTTCTGCAGAAAATATTTTGCCAAGTTAATGCACCCGACTAAGAATGGATGAAGCCTCTCATTAGTCTTGGTAGACTTGTTAATTAATCCTCATTGGTCATCTCTTTGTACACACTACACAGTAAAATCCTGAGTGTTATAGTTTAATTTGTGGAAGTGTAAAATCTGACCCTTAACTTTCAAAGTGAAATTAAAACCATGTACAAGCATCTCAAGAACCCCCCCCCTCTTGTCTTTATATTCCCCTCTTTATTCCCCCCCTCTCTTTTTCTCTCTGTCTCTCTCTGTCTCTGTCTCTCTCTCTCTCTCTCTCTCTCTCTCTCTCTCTCTCTGTCTGTCTCTCTGTCTCTCTCTCTGCATTGCAAATGCAAGTTGTCTTTTGACAAATTATGTTCGCAAGAATCAAAAATACATTCCTCACAAGCAAGTTATGTTCACTTGGTAATGGATACCTTATGCTGTGAAAGTGAAATGTGTTCTATTGCTGTGCGTGTTTGTTTGCTGCAAATGTACCAAATAAAGATGCATCTAAACTAGAGGATATTGAGGGATACAAGGCTTTGCCTTACCTCTGTTAAAGGAGAGATGGATGCTATTGAGACGATGGGGGGGACAATGTAGAGGAGAGCTGGGGAGAAACATACAGGATCCACTTAGACATAGCACACTCTCTTCTCATCTTTCACTTTCACACAGAAACATTCGATCCATCTTTCATGCCGTACTCACTCCCTTGTAGCAGCTGCTTCATACCTGGCTGGCTTGCAGCTATTACCAGTTGTTAGCAACGTCACAATCGCTCTCTAACCAGGACGGCCAACTCTGGTCCTGTATCGGTGACATCACTAGCGACGTTATGAAACTATGGCAATGCGTCACACAAGCCTGGGATGTTTGTGTGCATGCATGCGCACACACACGTATATGCAAGTGTGTGTTGTGGAGGATGCTGCAGCCGTGTGAAGGCATTAGAAGCAGCCAGCTCATTCTCCTCCTCCTCCTCCTCCTCCTCCTCCTCCTCCTTGTCCTCCTGCGGCTGAAGGGAAAACCTCTCTCTGCACAGACCTGCTTATACAGCTGCCTCCTCTACAGCCCACCAAGCTCATTACATTACAGGGCCTGTGGCTCATTTGTTTTCTCTCTCTTCCCTTCCCTCTTGCTCTCTTCTCCCTCTCCTCCTTTGATTCTTATGTCCCTCCCTTCGATCTTTGCTCCCTTCGCTCTCTTTCCATCCCTTTCTCCTTTTTCCTTCTTTCGCTCTCTCTCTTTCATGGGATTTCATGGGATTTTAACCACCCTATTAGTCACTATAAGTGCTGTCCTCTTTGCTGAAAATAGATAATCTACAAGCGCACAACACGTCATGTTGCGACATGTTGTGAGCTTGTAGATCTATTTTGGACAAATGTTCGCCCCCAGATTAGGGAAGCTATATGGCTCAAAGTGGTTGCTAGCCATGGGGTCCACCCCCTCCCTCACTTTGGCCAGTATATCTGTGACAATTGGCCCCTCACTCTGCCTCTGCACTCTGTCTGCTTCTCTTTCTGCAGGAGGTTGATAGATGAGCTGGTGATGCTGAACTGGTGCATCACTTGAATTCTGACTTCTTTTTACGGCGTGGCTTCTAGGGCATGAGCCTTCTAGATCAACCACTAAAGCCCTATATACTTCATAATACGACAAATAGTAGAAATAGCTGATCAACAAGCTCACAATGCATCACATTACATGTTGTGAGCCAGTAGATCTGTCATTTTAGCTATTTTTTAAACTTTTTTTATATATACAAAAAAGAAAATCCGTCCCGGACCGTAGGCCTAGCGATCCGGGACGGATTTTTTTGGGTAAGGCAAGATAGGGCCCTAAAAATGTCTTAGATCTGCTATTTTCACTTTTTCATAATTGGGACGGAGGGTATGTGGTTAAGAGAGAACATAGAGACAGGAAACTGAGGCTAGTAATGTAATGCCGTACAGGTTTCCGGACAGAATCGAACCGGGGATCTTGCAATGATGGTTGACGCACTATCCACTCAGCTACCAGCATTGCCGCAAGACTGAGTATTTAATATTTTCTCGCTTCCCACGTTTGTTATTTTTGTAATTCTGTTCTCTGGTCCCAAGGAACCAAATTACAGTCAGTTTCCTCTTCAAACTTGATTTCTTTCACCTGGTGTCCCAGCAAGGTTTAAATGAGATCTCTTGTTTGACGGCCAGTAGGAAAACCTGCAGTAGTCTGAGTTCCCAAGCCTGGATATACCACGGACCCCCATCTGAAAAGAAGAGATAAGAGAATAGAAGATTTGTGTAAAAAAAAAGTAAATCCCAATTTTCCAAATGCTTTCAAGATTTAAAAAAAAATGCTCAAAAGATGTGACGAGGAGACGAGCTGTGAGCTTCTACATCTGCTATTTTTGAATAGCCAACGTATAAAGCATGACTAAAACCCCCCTGCAGGACCCCACTTTGAGAACCACTGCCCTAACAGGTCATTTCTACTACACAACGAGGGTGAAATGAACACCAAGGGTTTTACTGTGTACTGTGGGTAGATGGTTGGGTCCGTGTTAGTCATGTAAATCGTACTGTACAGTGTGGTACCTGCAGGTGCATTGTGGGAGGACGACACTCGGTTTTGAGGTCAAATAGTTATCTCTAACTACTGAGCATTTTGCGTGCATCTTACTTATGCCTCAGGGCTACACACACTAATTGCTGGACATTGTTGCATGTCTGAGATGTGTTATGGCCTGAAACCCTTTATATACAGTCTTGCTGTATAGCACGTAACATTCAATCCCACACATCTTCACCCTTCTGCTGCCCACATCAACTTGATTCATTCTGTATATGTGTGTGTGTGTGTGTGTGTGTGTGTGTGTGTGTGTGTGTGTGTGTGTGTGTGTGTGTGTGTGTGTGTGTGTGTGTGTGTGTGTGTGTGTGTGTGTGTGTGTGTGTGTGTGTGTGTGTGTGTGTGTGTGTGTGTGTGTGTGCGTGCGCATGCGTGCGTGCGTATGCCACTCATCTCTACCTTTCTGCTCACCACATCCTCTGGTGCTTGAAACCACCAGCTGCCTCCTCCCTCACTAAGCTGAGAATATATACAGCAGCACACAGAAAAAAGTGGTTTGACACTATTATGCAATGTCACCACTTTGGCTAAGACCAGTTACAAGTTACAATCACTTAAGTTCAATGACAGTGCCACCACTCAAACTGAGTTAACCTCAACGAACGGTGTTTGTGGGGTTGGTGGTTGATGGGTGGTGGTGGTGGTGGTGGTGTTGATGGGTGGATCCAACAACCGTGGCCCAGAAAGACTTAAGTATCTGCAATCTCGCTTGATACTCTAGTCAGGATGCAGGCAAAACGACTTCCTAAACACTAAAAACAGCCAGCAGCATTATAAGCACACTATAACCATGTGAAAACAGGTCTGCTTCTTCCATCATCCATATTCAAAGCCAGCAGCAAATAAAGCAAGCTGAAAAATTTGTATATTGTCTTTTCACAAAATTGAGCATAATATGCAAAATTTTGTGAAAAGAAGTTGCTTATAGAGACTTGGTGTGGACCATATATATATGGTCCACACCAAGTATTGCCTGAGCAACGAGTCGTCAGCCAGAGATGCTGTGGTGCTGTAGTTAATGTGTTCCATATAGACACAGTGTTGTGAATAAAGTCATTTTCTTGATGAAATAAGCCAATTTTCTCTATGTCTTCATTGATTCTTCCAGCTTCGTACAGACCTGTTTTCAGATGATAAGTGTGTTTACTTTCATGCTTCTGGCTGTCTGGCTTTTTTATTTTTCTTGTTTTATAAATGGTGTATTTCCTGCATCAGACCTTAGTATTACAGATATTAAAGTCTGTCCAGCTTAAGAGGAAATCATTCCCTCTTATACTCTTCTAATGGGTACAGGAGAGCAATATTGAAGGAACAATAATAATAAACCAAATTTATGATTCGCAACCTTGTCTCAGCATGTGTGTATTTACAGCAACAACAATGTTCCAAAACGTAGGCTATTATAGTGGATCATTCCATTTGGCGCGATAATGATAGATGAAATAATTTGAATGGAAGGGAATTACTTCATTAAACTTAAAGCCACAATTGGCAACAACAGCTGATGTCACTGACTGCTGCGGGATCAGATCAACCTTTTTTTTGAGAATCCAAACGAGGTGTGCCAAAAACGGTTATAACCGTTTTGGGGGGGAAAAGAATAATAATAAAAAAAAATCTTCACAGCACCAGGAGAAGATTTAGACTTTAATCCACTTCCTGGTTAACTTATGACTTCAAAAGCCTGTATCTCGGCTCCTGTGTACTTTTTTGGGCGGTGAAACCGCCCCTATATGTGAGGTTTGGATATTTGTACAGCAAATCCTGCGCTGTGATTGGCCAAAAATGTACCCCGCCTAACCCTGCACCGTGATTGGCCAATCACAGTCTATTCAGGACTGTGATTGGCCAGTGTCACATGACACATGTGCATAGCCCTATATAAGAAACCATAACTTTAAAAAAAACATACAATTGTTTTTTTTAAGTTATGGTTTCTTCCATCACTTTCATCGGAATATGACTTTCATGACTTTCATAAAGAGTGTTTCAATAAATGTATTTATTTATTGTACATGATTGGTTGACTCCATTCAGTATTGTGATTAGCTAGCAAGACACCGCCCACTTCACACAGGGTGTGATTTTTGATTTTTTTACACTCTATGTGTGTAATGAGGGGATCACCGTGAGGACGGTGATCACTGAAAATATTTTGTGACTACTTGAAAAAGGTTCAAAAATGGTTAAAAAGCCAGGCACTGACTGTACCCTGTTTTAAAAAAAACCCTGGCACTCAATGTGTTAAAAGGAATAAAGTCAGTGGTTATTGCATTGAGACTTTTCAGACCTCATTGCCATCATCCTCTATTCTCCTCTTAGGGTCATAGAGGTGTTGATAATTCGAAGAATCACAGCTGGTAAAAGGCAGAGCAATGGTTTTGGAACCAGCCTCGCAGCAATAACTTCCTTTGGCATGTTTGTATTTGGAAAATCATCAGTGTTAATCTGATGGTAGAAGTCTGGGGGGACATCCCATTCTCTGAGTTCATATAAATTTGAATGTTCTTGCTCTCCCTCGGGTGCCACTCCACAGACAGCCTTGTGTACAACTCTGTTCTCTCAACTGTGACAAACACTGCCATTATCGTCCTCCTCTTCTCACTTAGAAAAACTCATTTTGGAACACTCTCTTGCTCTTCCATACCTCGGTTCCCTCTCTTTCTCTCTCCCTCCCTTTCTTTCTCCAGTTTGCACCTGGTTTATGTATCTTTCCTCACTCTTTCTGTTAGAGTCCAACATGCTTCTGTTATATGTTAGGGCTGGGCAATTAACCAAAAATATATCAAAATAGATTTTTAGATTCAATAACCGACTTAAAATATAATAATCGAGAAGCGGGTTTTTGGGCGGTGAAACCGCCCCTATATGTGAGGTTTGGACATTGCACCCCCCCAACCCTGCGCTGTGATTGGCCACCAGTGTACCCCCCTAACCCTGCACCGTGATTGGCCAATCACAGTCTATTCAGGACTGTGATTGGCTAGTGAAACATGACACATGTGCATAGCCCTATAAATAGGACTATGCACTTAAAAAAACCACATTTATGGGTTTTTTTAAGTTAGGGGTGTACAGTGGTTGGTCCACAATATTACTTTTCTTTAAGTGAACTTCCATCACTGTGATGACCACTGTGACCACACCGCCCACCTCACACTGGGTGTGATTTTTGGGCGGTGAAACCGCCCCTATATGTGAGGTTTGGATATTTGCACCCCCAATTCTGCGCTGTGATTGGCCACCAGTGTACCCCCCTAACCCTGCACCGTGATTGGCCAATCATAGTCTATTCAGGACTGTGATTGGCTAGTGAAACATGACAATTGTGCATAGCCCTATAAATAGGACTATCTATGCACTTAAAAAAAACACATTTATGTTTTTTTAAGTTAGGGGTGTTGGTCCACAATATTACTTTTCTTTAAGTGAACTTCCATCACTGTGATGACCACTGTGACCACACCGCCCACTTCACACTGGGTGTGATTTTTGGGCGGTGAAACCGCCCCTATATGTGAGGTTTGTATGTGGGGAGAGGGGAGGGATGTGGGGGGGTTGTATGTATGTATACTTTGTGAAAAATACTTTGGTAAATATGAACTTTTGCCCCAAACTTTAAGTCTATATTCCATATGTCCACGTCCGTGTGTAGCAGCCTTGTTTACCTTGTGTGTGCACTAACGTAGGCTTTACGTCGTCAAGCAAGCGGCCACAGAAGTCTGTTTCCTTTCAAAGCGATGTGCATTTCAATTTTTTTTTAAATCTATACTTGAAAAGTGTTATAATTCAACACGTTTTATTTTGAAATACTACTGGAAATAGAAGTAGCCAGGTAGCCCTGCCTGGAGTGCAGGGCTGGTCTGGGACCAAAATTCAGCCCTGGCACTTTGGTCCGGACCAAACGTAACTAATAATTTGGCCACGCGACCCGGAAATGACCGTAATAATCCTAAAACGGGAGCGAAAATATTTTTCCACAAAAAAAATAAATATATATATATATTTTTTTTTTTTTTTTTTTGACAATCTGAAGAGCGTTCCCACACGTGTTCACAGCGTTCCCCCGCAACGGTTGCCATGGGAACGCCGTTCCCATGCGTGCAACGCCATTTCCACCACTGAATCAACAACACGGCCGCAAAGCATGCCGTTAAAGGGACATAGCACTAATAACAGTGAAGCTCCGTCGCCAGTCTTAACTGTAGGCAAGGTTAGGCGACCGCCTGGGGCCCCAAAAGTCAGGAGGCCTCATGAGATTTACCCAAATTATTATTTATTAAATATAAATAAACTGTTTTTCATTCCATTTGAAGCCCCTCAAAAATCCTGCGTGAAAATGCCACAACAAGACCGCTTATTTAAAACAAGTGGTCTTGTCGTGGCATTTTCACGCCGACCACCTCCCCAGGGGCCTCATTCTATGCTTCGCCTAGGGCCTCCAGATCCTTAAATCCGCCCCTGTCCGTCGCTACAATATTGTGCCATTGCGCTGCAGGGCTCGATACATCTAATAGCATTGTCATCAACTTCTGGATCAAACTTGTTCGCCATGAGGTGATGCTGTTGAAACATCCACTGGAGCTCACCAATCCCATACACACATACCTCTCTTCTAACCGTCGAAGTGCATGGAGGGTACGCGGCGCCTTCTGTTACATCACCAGCAAGTTTACTCCATTGCACCAGGCGAACGATGGCATTCATGTCAGACAGGTCGTACATCCTGTGCGCAGGCAGTGACCCTGGTACAGAGCTCATCCTGTTCAGACTGGCCCACAGATGTTCATCAGGGGTATAGGTGTCACGAACCCACTCCATAATCTTCTGAACCTCTTTGTTCTCCAGCACGTGTTCTACAAAGTCTCTGGTGACCACAAAGTAAGCGCTGCCTGAGAACATGGGGATTGGTGGGAGTGTTTTCCTGATTCCCGTATTGCTCATAGTATCAATATGAGTGTGATCAGTATCGGTGACTTTCCAGACGTACTGCCAGCGGGCCTTCTTACTTTCTATCACTTCCTCAGACACCATCATGTTCTTTCCGTTGAGCCTCTTCAGGGCCTGAACCATTTCTGCATTGGTCTTGATGGGGAGGTCTGTGCCGCAAGTGTTGAGCAGGTACCTCCACTGGACAGGATGATGCAGAAGGTCTTTCATACAGTTTAAATCCGCTTGCACTCTTGACCAGGATGCGTAAACCACTCTTTCTAGTTTGCTCGCTATGAACACGTTAGGGAAACAAGAAACGATTGCATTCACAGCTTTATGGAATATCTCTGGGGATTTCTTGTCCACGTGCACACAATAGACGTTCTGAGGGTTGTATACTGCACGCAGGAGTCTTTCAAACATCTCGACATCTGCGTGAATGACCATGGAGTATGCAATGGGAAAGTCACTCTCCTCCTCAATGAGCGGCTCTGTGACGAACCCTCTGTTGTCTATGAAAGCTTTACAGTCCTTTGTCATGCTAAGGTATGACTCCTCTGAGATTCTCTGCTTAGACCCCATAAGCTGAGCAATCTCATATTTATTTCCGACCATCTCTCCCTTGATAATGGCAGAGCAGAGCATGTATTCTTGTGGTACCCCCAGGTCGGTCACTGGGCGGAATGGCCGCCATCCAGAGATATTCAGTAGGAATGGGAGGATTATTAGATATAGCACCCCTAATAGAAAGGCATAGCGTTTCTTATTAAGACATTTACAGTTCATCTTCATCCGATATAGCTGTTCTAATTTGAAAATTAACCAGAGCTTCTTTTAATAGCTTCTTTCACACAATTCCACACGAAGCACAGTCTCATTTATATTATATTGTGATGTCATCTATATGATGTCAGTACAGTAGCGTCAGGCATCTCCATATCTGGGTGCAGTGTCATTCCAAGCCACCTGGCCATTGACCCCTATGGGTCCACTTGGTTACATTTTGTACACACCAGAGGGCAAGATATTTCATGATGTTTTTTGGGTGGTGAAACCGCCCCTATATGTGAGGTTTGGATATTTGCACACCAAATCCTGCGCTGTGATTGGCCACCAGTGTACCCCCCTAACCCTGCACCGTGATTGGCCAATCACAGTCTATTCAGGACTGTGATTGGCTAGGGAAACATGACACATGTGCATAGCCCTATAAATAGGACTATGCACTTAAAAAAAACACATTTATGTTTTTTTTTAAGTGAATCACACATTGTTGACTCCATTCAGTATTGTGATTAGCTAGCAAGACACCGCCCACTTCACACTGGGTGTGATTTTTTTTATATATAGGCTATATTTTTGGGCGGTGAAACCGCCCCTATATGTGAGGTTTGGATATTTGCACACCAAATCCTGCGCTGTGATTGGCCACAAATGTACCCCCCTAACCCTGCACCGTGATTGGCCAATCACAGTCTATTCAGGACTGTGATTGGCTAGGGAAACATGACACATGTGCATAGCCCTATAAATAGGACCATAACTTAAAAAAAAACATACATTTGTTTTTTTAAAGTTATGGTTTCTTCCATCACTTCTTCCATCACTTCTTCCATCACTTCTTCCATCACTGTGATGACCACTGTGACCACACCGCCCACTTCACACTGGGTGTGATTTTTCTTCTCCTCATAACAAATTGACACACAAAATTGTTGTAGAATTTTTATAATCGACTAAACTGATTAGTCTGATTAACCACTTAACCTTGTATTATAAGTAGTACAATGGTGGCATACAGAAATTGTGAAAATAACCGATCTACAAGATCGCAATGCGTCACATCGCATCGCATAGAGAGACATGGGTCCTGTCATGTGATAACGATGCTTCATGCTGCTTCTCCTCACAAAACTATGATGCCTGGTGGCCACAACATAATGAAACTGACATGTTTTGTTTGGCTAAGGATTCATACATCAAATCTGCACTCCGGAACCTATTTGAATTAATAAAATGTTATTTTAACCAATCAGTATGGCAGTGTGTTAATACAATATAACTAGCATATGTGCAGTGGTTGGAGGTGGTCTTCCTTGTGATGATAATGCCTAAAGAAGTTTATGACCCATAAAGATAACTCAAAGAATGGCCATTCCCCCCAACAATCTAAAGCTGATTCTCTACAGTCTTGCTGTCTGGAATGAAGGCTTAGTCAATATCCATTGCATTAGTGTGGCTGAATGTATTCAATTTCAGCTAATCTGAAAGGTTCTTTGTTTAATACTGCTGTAGCAAGAGGAACACTATACAAAACAATCAAGTTATGCCCACAATTTTAACAAGCTGAATATCATATCACACAACTTAATAAAGTGATTTTAAGACAGTGACTGGAGAGGGTGGATATTGGGTTTCTCATAACAGGATCAATGCCAACTGTTAAAGTCACTCTTCATCTGGCGGAAAGAAAATGGGATTAACTTCCTGAATTAGGATTTCAGCAAGCGTTGTGAAAGCAATTCAGGAAATAATGATACAAGGTCACAGTTGAGTACAATAAAGACATTATTAAGACAGTGCAATGAGATAGAGAGAGAGAGGGAGGGAGATGGTGTAGAGAGAGAGAGAGAGCGAGAGAGAGAGAGAGAGAGAGAGAGAGAGAGAGAGAGAGAGAGAGAGAGAGAAGGAGTGGGGAATGACAGCACAAGTGTAACTACATTTAAATGAGCATAGGTCCTCTAAAAGGGAGGGATAATGACAGTATTATGACAGTCACAGTTCAGATATTAGAGGGTATTACACAGGGATGTGGTACCCAGGGAAGAGCAAGACCATTAAAATTGATATGAAGTCAGACAATGGGGTGTTCCATAGGCTTTCACCATCAGATGAATGCTGATGATGTTGCAAATTATACAGACTAGAGGTTTGGGCCCTCACATCTAGATGTTAAAAAATAAATAATAGCTCCTCTCCTCTCCTCTCCTCTCCTCTCCTCTCCTCTCCTCTCCTCTCCTCTCCTCTCCTCTCCTCTCCTCTCCTCTCCCTCTCCTCTCCTCTCCTCTCCTCTCCTCTCCTCTCCTCTCCTCTCTTCCCCCTCTCCTCCCCTCCCCTCTCCTCTCTTCCCCCTCTCCTCCCCTCCCCTCTCCTCTCCCCCCTCCTCTCCTCTCCTCACCTCCCCCTCCTCTCCTCTCCTCCTCTCCTCTCCTCTCCTCTCCTCTTCCTCTCCTCTCCTCTCCTCTCCTCTCCTCTCCTCTCCTCTCCTCTCGACTCCTCTCCTCTATTCCCCCTCTCCTCTCCTCCCCCTCATCTCCTCTCCTCACCTCCCCCTCCTCTCCTCTCCTCTCCTCTCCTCTCCTCTTCCTCTCCTCTCCTCTCCTCTCCTCTCCTCTCCTCTCCTCTCCTCTCCTCTCCTCTCCTCTCTCTATATCTAACGTTTTAATCATTATTATTCCCACTTCATTGTGACATCTTCACCTCCAAATATAATTCAAAATGTAAAAAGTGCAGTTTTATCTGGGATGGTATGGAAAATATTTAAGTTCTTTGTTGCATCTAGATTTCACCCTATAGTCTTCATATTTTCACCTAGAATCACTCACTTTCTTTTTTACTCCATCATGTTCGGTGAAAGCAGTGCCCGCTGGATGTTGATGTTTTAATGTTGCATATCAATATATTCAGATGCAGACCATGTCCACTCAATAGATTTCCAAATGAATTACTGAGTGGAATTCTGAAATAGATGTGTATCATTAAAGAGTTGAGGCTACAAATATTGTTACAGATAGGGATTATATGTAAAGAAAAATATAAATTATTTTATTTTACTATTATACAATTATTATTATGAGTTCACCTATAGCAAAACTGATGGTAGGATGGCTCAGTGGTTCAAGCCCATCATTAGCTTGTGATGTCCTGTACAAGTGTCCTTGACAATGTTATAGCATAAATGTACTGGTAAATTCATTTTTAACCAGGTTAAATTAATTTGATTAATGTATAGTTATTTGTTGTTTTGGCGCTCTGTGCTAGCCAGATGTTTACTAGAAGTATTACTCAAACTTTCAGTATGTTGTTGTTCCAGCACATTATTTAGAATAATAAAAGCGCTAGAACAGATGAGTTCAGACAGGTGTATTGAGTCATCTGCCAAATGATGCTCCAGCCGGTCTGCTCTCTGTATTTCAGTGTTGTGTGCTATGTCCTCAGGCATTGCCAGCTGTTTGTTTTCTAATTAACTTTTTCTAAATGCCTTTGGCTCAACTGAGTGAACTGCCCACATACCTGCACTGAAAATTAGAACATTCAAAATATTCAGAACGTTTTAAACAAGCAACATATGGCATGCAGGGACTTTACTGGACTGTGTTGACTGTGTAAATGGACTGACACTTTACTTTATACTGTAGGTCTCATTCATCCAGTTATATTCAATTATACAACTTCCTAATTGGTATAATAAACAAGGTGAGTTCAGCCACAGCCAAGCAATTAAAATCAGCAAAAGACAGAAAATTATAGATCCAGCAATACCTCTCTGAGAGAGAGAGAGAGAGAGAGAGAGAGAGAGAGAGAGAGAGAGAGAGAGAGAGAGAGAGAGAGAGAGAGAGAGAGAGAGAGAGAGAGAGAGAGAGAGAGAGAGAGAGAGAGAGAGAGAGAGAGAGAGAGAGAGAGAGAGAGACAGACAGACAGACAGACAGACAGACAGACAGACAGACAGACAGACAGACAGACAGACAGACAGACAGACAGACAGACAGACAGACAGAGACAGACAGACAGACAGACAGACAGAGTGAGAGAAGCTATCAAAGTTTTTGATTGATTGATTGAATATATTAAAAACTGTAAAACAGCACAATTACAGTACCAAACAGCACCAAACAGTTCAAAATCATCACAAAAATACAGAAAAAAACAACACTATATGTACAGAGTCAAGTCAGACTATTGGCAGTGCTGTAGAAGGAGAATTTACCCATGTTTGTTTTATGGGTGGGAGGTATACCAGATTGTTGTTTTCGCTCCCTCTAGTACTGTGGGTGTCGCTAACTTTTTAGTCAGATATGCAGGTATTGAGGGCATTGAGGGCAAATTTGCATTGACGATTTTGACAATTGTCTTCTACCCTGAGCCATCCTAGACGCGGAAAATGTGTGGGAAAAAGGTGGGTCAAGGGCCCCAGGCCGAGAAGTAATCGAATCAGTTTGTTTTGGGAGGTTTGAAGCTCAGTCTTTAGTGACATTGAGATGTTGGAGTACCAGGAGGTGCAAGCATATTCAAAAAGGTGAATCAAGGTCTTGAAAGGGTTCTGAGAGCACTTGACAAAAGCTGCTCTCAAGAGGAAATTCTGCCCAGAAATCTGGTTCTCTGATTTACTCTTTTGATAACCTTTGTTGCCATGCTTTCACCTGTCAGGTATTTGTCAAGAATACAGCCCAAATAGGTAATCTCTTCATTGCTAGAGATTACTGTGTGATCAACTTTGACCTTGAAATCATTTGCATTCATCTTACTGAGGGAATGTGTGGTCCCAAACCCAAAGAGAAAGATATTCTGTTTTACCAAGATGTAGTGACAGTTTGTTATCGGTAAGCCAAGTACGGATTTTGGGTTCAGAGCTGAGAGCTTCCTCAACTTGCAACTTGTCCTCACCCGAGGTCAGGAGTGCTGAGTCATCAGCAAACAGGAGCAATTTGCAGTTACAGGCAGCATTCATGTCGTTAATGTATAAAAGGAACAGTAACTAGAATGCTACCTTGAGGAACCCCGCAGCTCACCGGGAGGGACGAGGACATGGTTCCGTTGATATCAACTACTTGTTCTCTTCCCTCCAGGTAAGATCTCATCCAGTTTAGTGAAGTGCTATCAAAACCAATTGCCCTCAGCTTATCAAGTATAATTGAATGGTTTACAGTGTCAAACGCCTTTTGGAGGTCCACATCACGTTTGATGTAGTCGGTCAAATACAGTAGGCATGTGTGGAGTGGAGTAGGATGTTTTGAAGCCCGATTGGAATTCAAACAACAGTTTACGCTCACTGAGGTAGCTGTTGATTTGTTCTTGAATTAATCGCTCCACGACCTTTGAGATGGAACAAAGGATGGAAACAGGCCTGTAGTTGCCAGGATCTAGTTTGCTTCCTTTTTTATATAGAGGGATTACTCTCGCCAACTTGAATTCTTGTGGGACGTGACACTGACTGATGGATAAGTTTGTAATGTGGGCTACTATGGGAGCAATAGAGACCGCTGCGTCTCTGAGGAATCTGGTGGGAATGTTGTCAAGGCCGGTGGCCTTGTTTGGCTGGAGGGCGAAGAGTTTGTTTTGCACATCTTCAGTTTTTACAGGTTTGAATGTGAAAAAATCTTTCTTAGCCCCTAGTTTCTCATAGTGAGCTTGGATGTGGTCAGAGCCATACAGACTTGAATGCTGGGGGAGTTTGCTTACCAACAAGGTTGCAATGGTGGTGAAAAAACTGTTTGAACAGTTCGCCACAACAAGTTTGTTGGTAATGAGCGAGCCACTTGAAATAATGCAGATGTTTGTAGATTTGGTTTGAATTTTGTTGTTGCAGCCTAATTGCTTTAGTGCCTCCCACAGTTTTTGCGGGTTGCCTTTCTTTGCCTCAATGTTCTCATTTATGTACATACATATATACAGAATGCTGTGTTTGTGATCATGCATGTGCCCTCAAAGCCATTTCACTAATCAATGCTGACTGTGAAACCCAATTCCCAATAGAGAACTGGCACTTTAATGAAACTCACAACAGAGCAAATTGCCAGTTTCATGTGTGTACCCAGGCGAACAAATTAAGTAGAACAAAAGTATTATAACATCACATTATTAAGCATTATACTGCACCGAGGGAATTTTATTATTATTATCAACTTCCTTCTTCCAAATGTGAATCTTAATTTATTTTTCATTCCTTCTGGGAATCCCTGACAGTGTGGGGAGGGAGAGAGTTGCCAGTCATAGCCTTGGACCATGTGCCATTGTGAGAACCATTGAAGGTCGCTGTTTTCCGCTCTGTGTTTTGGTTCCCCTTTGGGTCCTTTAAACTCCAGTATATGTCCTCAGCTGTGAATTATACAAATCCATACACAGCAAGTGTTTGGAAGCTGAGCTTTGTCCATATTTGTCATATAACGTTAAGCTACTACTAGTTCCTTATAGTAGCAAGGTCGCTTGTGGTGCCAGTTCAACACTCGTGGAACTTTAGCTGTGCTGATTGAGTTTTTATTTGTATTTGTATTTTGGGGGTCATTGTCAGGGGTCAATTACAAAAAGTTCAGAAAAGGTATTGTGTAATAAAACAATAACATGTATTCACTGTTAAAAATAGGTTCCTAAATACACTAATGTTCATATTATAGCTGTAGTAAATGAGTCACATTTGAGTGAAGGATGGTAAGTGTGTGTTCTGTTTTTCAAATGCCTTGTATTATCCAGGGTAGCAAGCTTTCATGTAAACAGTGTAACAAATTGCTCATCATATCAGCACCTTAGCACCTATATACAGTATGTACAGACTTTTATACATTTGAATGAATGGCTTTAAGAAGGAACCCAATTCAAGAACCTCTAGTTCTCAACCATTTTTGTATTTGCCTTGTCAGAACATTTTGCTAACCACATTTGGTTACTGTTCTAATGTCATTCTGTGTTTTAATATAAGGCAGTGAAGCTAATTAGACTAAATTCATTTAGACTCCAATACTGTAGCTTGTCTAACAGAAGCCATGCAAAGCTCTTCTTGTGTTGCCATGGCATCAGGACAATGGCTTGTTTGGAATTGGAGATAGAAACATCAGTGGGGAGACCGCTATAATACAAAAAATGAACATAAAAAAATAACCTTGGAACCTCAGCAGACAGTAACCCACCGTTTTATGTTTTAAAAGCTGTTTACAACCTTCTGTGTCTGTGTGCATGTTCATTCAAGTACATCACATCTCTTGTTAATTACTCTCTGATAACCCATTAAATGCATTTGCAGGATCAAAGCAACTAAGAATCAGTATACAATGTTTAACACATCAAGATCAGATCAGATCAGATCAGATCAGATCAGATCGTTTAAGATAAGTTATTGACCCCTGGAGCGAAATTAAGGTGTCATAGCAGCAACAGCGGAGAGAGGTAAAAGCCAATAACCAAATCAAGATACTTTCAATAATAATAGAATATTAATAAGAGAAATTAATACAAAACTAATAATACATTATTAAATTAAATTAAAGGTAGGGTAAATGATTTACTTTGGTTAAAATAAGTGTTAAATAGCTCTATTCTGATAGTACTCATTGCTATAGAGTGTTTGTTCAGTAAAAGGAGTCTCCCATGTCTCTCCAGCTCTTTATTAAAACAGAAAATGCATTTTCAGTACTCTCTGCTGATTGGCTTAAATGTAGTCACTTAGATGAAAATGTACGTATATTCTGTTTACTAAAGAGCTGGAGAGACCCCTGTGACCGAACAAACACTCTGTAGCAATGATTACTATCAAAATATAATACTTTAACCTTTTAGCAAAAACAAAAAAATTGTTTTACCTTTAAATAGAATAAAATAATGAGATTAGATTCTGGCACTAGATATCTGCCAGGTCACTTTTGTGGAGTGCCGAGGAGGGGTAAGTTTAGTGGGCGTGTAATGTTGTTGTTGTCCCTGAACCTGAACTTTCAGGGAATGCGACGTTCCCTTCAAACACTGTTGTTACTAGTAACACAAAGTTAAAGTGCCTGCTGACGTCTATTGGGAGATAAGGACAGGTTATTAGAATAACAGTCTGCATGGCTGTTTTCAGCACACAGGAAATTCAGACGTCCACAGTTCATAATCAAGTGCATCTTTGCACTGCTCAATACTGTCTACCTCATATTTCTTCCACTATCTCTATATACTCTCTTGATGATATTTTGTCTCCGTCTCCAACCAGAGCACCTTTTTGAGAGGGGAATTTGTATTATTATTATTATATAAATATACATATAATATAAATATAAATAAATGTATTAATCAATATGTATATATATATATATATATATATATATATATATATATATATATATATATATATATATATATATATATATATATATATATATATATATATATATATATATATATATATATATATATATATATATATATATATATATATATGATATATGAAAATGATTCTGGTCTCGGCCTTGACTAGCGGCCGGTCATTTTAGGTGGACTTACAGTACTGTGAATACAGTACTACTTTGGGACTCTCTTGTCATTCTTGTCACATCTTTCATCTTTAAAGGATAGAGACCTTGGGAGAGTGGAGGAGACAGCTCAATGTCACAATCCTGGCGGCACTGTTCAATCTTATTGAGATCCAGACACAGTAGAGTGAGTCATATTGTTCATAAAGGGCCACTTATTTCCTGTGAGATGGATGTGGTGTGGATCTACTTTGTGCTACAGTACAATGAAACAGAGCAGTTGACTTCAGTGCATAGGGGAAAAGGAAGTAAGCTGTAGTATAAATCAATGCACAGTAGTACATATAGTTGCTGTCGGGCAGAAACCTCCTATCTCCATATTTTAACTCTTTTTTTTGTTGTAAATTAATGCCCTACTTGACCATACTACAGTGTCATACAATAGTAGCAAAAGTAGCAGATCCACAAGCTCAAAA
>NC_137611.1:33093818-33141318 GCF_963280865.1 Gymnoscopelus braueri
AGAAAGAAAGAAAGAAAGAAAGAAAGAAAGAAAGAAAGAAAGAAAGAAAGAAATCCAACACACAAATGAGCACACAAATGACAAATATATCATTTATAATGTACGTAGAAGTTGATTAAACATAAAACTATTCCAGCCTCCATTTTCTGTGTTCCTGCAGTCAGGCATGGAGAACAAACAAATGAGCACACAAATATCAAATATATCATTTATACGTAGAAGTTGATTAAACATAAAACTATTCCAGCCTCCAGTATATAACTATTCCAGTGTTCCTGCAGTCAGACATGGAGAACAAAAATTATCATGTTGGACAAATAGCATAAAATGGATGGGCTGTACATTGTGCTGTGATGCCTAATGGAATAATGGAGGTTATTTTGAGAATTTTGAGATAAACATGAGGATGATTATTTGATTATATCTAAGATAAGATCATTGTAATTATTATATTCTGTAATAATACTATAATGACATAGTGCATATACCCTACATACACATAACATACAGTAAATAGACAGACTGCCAACAAATGTACCCGTAGTCAACATAAGTGTATTAAGATCAACATAGAATTATAACATGTGTGTACAGTTAAAATAAACTAGAATGCAGTGTTACAGGGATTAGGCTCTGGCTATAGCTTGCCAAATAATGTAGGACTTTGATGGACAGGGGGACAAAGGAGTACCTATAGTAGTTTAGCTTCTTGCACAGAGGGAATCTGAAGCGAAGGTTGAAGGACATGGATGGGGTCTGAAATAATCGAATGATGGTGTATTGCAGCATTCTAAAAGGTGGGATGGTGTCAACACTTTGCCATTCCTTTGTCTGTTTATTGATTGGAAAAATCTTATCCCATGTGAGAACCAAGTAACGTCAAAACCATCGTAAACATTCACCACAATGGAAATACACTCTAAGTCTAAACCTTGCCATTGAACAAATTGACCCACTCTGATTAGTTCAGCCACAAAGCAATTGCATAACTTATACTGTCTGTCTGTATTTGTACATGTACTATATGTGCTGCATGTCGCTCTGTCTGCACTGTGTCATCATCAATTCACAATACATGCAAATGTCTAACTCAAAATCTGACATGCAATTTGGTGGTTGAGGGTACTCTAGTCAATTATTGATTAGCACATTCTTGTGCATTATATAACCTCTACCTCTATTCATGATGGTAGACTACTATTCATGGTATAAGGGTGAGACTGATTGTATTTGAGAACATGACTCAAGCCATTTCACTTTCCTGCATTGAAACTTTCAAGGTTTGCCATTTTGCAGCTCAAACATTAAAACATTTTGTTCGAATTGCCTTAAAAACCCATTAGCAAGAAACCTATTACGAAGGGCATTATGTATGAAAGCTTTCTGATCGTACATCATTCACATTAGAGGTAAATTGTTGCATTAATGCTCTAAAGCTGCTCTTCTTGTTCTCATTTCTTGTTTATGTATAATAAACAGGACTGTCCTTGAACAGAAAAGCGTTAGGGGTTAAAGCGAGCCAGTTCATCAGGTGCTTGCACTTTACCAACATATTTCCTGATTTATACTTGATTGTGCACTGAAAATATCTGATCTACAAGCTCATGTGTCGCATTGCTATGCATTGAGAGCTGCTATTCTTGGTGCATGACACCAATGAGCAACTAAGTATAAATCAGGCTTAAAGGTGAAACTATGCACTTGACTATCTGTTGACATGTAAATGTACCATCATCACAGGTCATTCGACTCTAGTCTCTCACATAGGGGTAGTATGTCAGCCGTCATAGCCCTAGGCCTATAAGCATCTTACCTTCTCCTCTACTTAAACAGTGGAAGATTTCCTGGATTCCATAGCAGCAATGTTTTATATCAATGAATCTTTTAATGGGTGGAACATTTAACTTCTTGATTTAATGCAGCCACCCTTAAGGGTGCTGGCAGGGGTGCTTAAAGTTACCATAAATCATTCTTATTATTGGGGATCCAGTGAGATGTGTTTTCATGGGGCTCAGAATTCTAAGGCCCTCTTCTTCAAGATATTTTTTTTTTGGAAAGGCATCTGATTAACATTGCACCCACATGAAAGGTCACTGAAGCAACATATTCAGGGATAGAATGTATAATCTGGTCATTAGATAGATACCTTTATTTATACGGCGGGGGAAATTGATTGGTCCAGCTCCAGTACAGAACAATTTCATATTTCTTAACAACTCAAGGGCCAAGAGGACTTTTAGAAATGAGAGAAATTACTTTGGTTGACTAATAGTGAAATACTATCATACAGTACACCTTTACACACAGTATCTTAGTTGAAGTTAATGAAACAAATATTTATATAGCTTATATATTGATTAGGTTGCAGTGAAGGAATAATA
This sequence comes from Gymnoscopelus braueri, assembly GCF_963280865.1. NCBI lineage: Eukaryota > Metazoa > Chordata > Actinopteri > Myctophiformes > Myctophidae > Gymnoscopelus > Gymnoscopelus braueri. Next base: position 33,096,200 of record NC_137611.1, read on the forward strand.
GACTAACAATATTTTGCCTAAATGTGTTATAATTCTGCCTTGTAACTAATTGGAAAATACATCTTCTATGTTTTCACAGTATCGTGGCAAGGGGTCGATGATTTTAGTTTTTGTCCATAAGTTCTTAGCAAGTAGACTTTGCATGCTATATAAATGTGTACTTTATGTTCCAAACCCACAACTTCCACATTCTCTCCCTCTCTCTCTCTCTCTCTCACTCTCTGAGTTCCGCATTCTCTCGCCAACCTATACAGTACATGTGACAGGAGCAAGGGAATTAGAGGTCTAATGAGCTAATAACTCAGGTAACCAGCTTGGCATTATCACATTCACATGTGGTTGTCAGGCCGAGTAGTTTGTCTCTGCAGGTTGTTGTGTTACAGAAATACATTTAAACAAAGGCCTAGTAGTCATTGATTATATGCTTTTTACTTTACAGCTAGCAAAACACATTGCCTTAAATTACCAATGGTATGTGTCAGCTTGATTCCCACATGACCTTTTCATTCATTCCTTCTCATTACCTGTTCTTTAAGGCATTCCTAAGACACCTTACTCTCTGTGTGCGTGCATCCGTGCGTGCATGTGAGTGTGTGTGTGCATCCGTGCGTGCATGTGAGTGCATGTGCGTGCGTGCGTGCGTGCGTGCGTGCGTGCGTGCGTGCGTGCGTGCGTGCGTCCGTGCGTGCGTGCGTGCGTGTATCAATAATGATACCCGAGCAGCCAAAGCTTCCAGTCTCCTGTCCAGCGCACAGGTTGCAGGTAAATGAATAACCCATTCACTCTGTGTTCACACTAGGGCTGGGCAATATATCGATATTAAATCCATATTGTGATGTGATATCTATGTGATATTGTAAAAAGTGTTTCCTTTTCCTGGTTTTAATCACATAAGACCTATTTTATACTTTCAAACCTTTTAAAAAATAGCGAAAATAGCCATTCTACAAGTTTACAACCTGTCACATTGCAACGCGTTTAAATTTTTTTTCCCTTCACATTATCATCACCATACAATATTATTGTCACAATATAGCTATAGTATTTTGTCAAAAATATCGTGCCATTTGATGACACTTAGTTTGAACAGGATCCAAAGAAAGTGCTGCATAGAGAAGCACTGCATTGCATTAACATATTCTGTAGGCCTACATGATGAATGACCTGTGTGTGTGTGTGTGTGTGTGTGGTGGTGCGCACAGCAGCACACTACAGGGGGACAGGCTGTCTGTCTCCATTAAATATGTCAGGATGAAAGTGAGTCATCAGCTATATGACTCATATACTGTATAGTTTTGGGAATAGCCCACCTTGATGCCTGCTGTATCCAGTAATTTCGGTGATGGGAAGCAAAAAAGGGAGAGGGGGAGTGGGAGAGAGAAATATGTGAATCTGTATTGTACCCATGCTTCCAATGTTATAGTTTGTTTACAACTCTCCTGATCTGTTTCCTCCAGGTGACACCAGACACTAAGCCCTACCATCAGACACCTTCTGGACCTGACCTGAGCCAGCCGTCATCACTGATGACTTGATGATATTGTGCATATATGTTTTTCCAAAACACAAGCCTTTGTTATAATATTAATATTATGGAGTTGGAGTAACTGAGGGTCGGGTGTTCCTCCACCCCCCCCCCCCCCCTTCACATCCATTAGTTTCCCTCTCTTGCTTCCTGTCTCCCTCTCTCTCTTGCTCTCTCTCCCACTCCTTTCAGGTTCCCAACCACTATCAGTGATGACCTCCACCCCTAAGACTCCAGGGTCAGCAGCAACGCCTCCTGCTCGGAACCATAAAATATGTCAATATGACAAATATCACCCGGATTCTGCCAGTCGTGTTCGTATAGAGATGCTCGACAAAGCCGGTTTTGAACCCCCAAACTCCACAGTGCAGCTTGAGCACAGGTGGTAACACTTCCTTATAAAGTGGCGTACATACTAGACAGAGATAGGGATTGACGTACGTCGGGGGTGAGGAACTGGTACGTTCTTTACGTCAGTAGTAGTAGTTTGACACGTTTCTTATGTGTAATTAGGGCCAAGAGGCTATTCATCCTCCAAAGGGAAGCAGTGAACGTACGTCAGGTACGTCAGGTTGAGCTCAGAGCTCAACCTGACGGATGACATAATCGACGGACAAACCCCCCATCCCCCCTCCCCTTTTTGGTCTCCCCCTCCGTTCCTTATGCTTACTTAAGGGTCTTACGTCGAGTATGAATAGGCCTTAATTTGCGTAATTGACGCTTAATTAATGATTAACTCATACATGAATTCATCATTAATTCTTGTTAATTAATGGTGAAGTCACTATGACTTAGCCAAAGTTAATATACTCATTGGTTAAGGGCCAGTTGCACCACCTCACAGTAAGTTCAAACTTTGCCTAGTTATAGCTTAAACGGCTTTTAAAAAGCCATTTAACACATTTAGCCGGGAAAGTATCTGTGTCATTTTTAGATTTCTTTGGCTATTCAAAAATAGCAGATATACAAGCTTATAGCGCTGCACCGAGTGCTATGAGCTTGTAGATCTGCTATTTTTCGTTTATTATGTGAAAGTTTGTGCAAATCTTTAAATATATATATATATTTTTTAAATATATATTCAAAGATTTGCACTCACTCTCACGATTTAAAAAAAAATAGCAGATCTACAAGCTCATAGCGCGGCACTCGGTGCCACGCTAGAGCTTGTAGATCTGCTATTTTTGAATAGCCCAAAGAAATCTTAAAATGGCACAGATACTTTCCCGGATTGAATGTTTTTAAGCTATAACTAGGCTAAGTTTGAACTTAGTGTGAGGTGGTGCAACTGGCCCCAGGTCAACACAAATACAGTTTCTTATAGGCCAATCTGGGAACCCATTACCAATGGGTTCCCAGATTGGCCTATAAGAAACTGTATTTGTGTTGGGCCATTGGGTAACCTCGCGTCACCAGTCTTTCTTACCCATTGGGTAAAAAAAAAAGTTGTTTTTTCGCCTCTGGGGGCACCATCTCCTTTTTTTGCATAGAAACATGGCTCCTCCCTTTTCTTAGTCCACTTCCTTCTGGGTGCTTCAGAGGCTTTGTTGTTTATTCCTAGTAGGCATTTCCAAAACACAACAACACTACATGTTTAGGACAGCGGTGGTAATTGAAAGATTGCTCAACTGCATAATAGCAATAGCTATTTGTCTTTCTTTGGGGCGTGAACTGGCGCACTGAAGTGAAAAATGTGAATATTCTGTCCAGCTTCCAAATGGAAATCGTAAAACATTTTCCCACTGCATACATCGGGACTGTACCTATGTTCCCCAGGTTCTATGTTCCCCTCCCCCCCAAAAAAAGGTTCTATGTTCCCCAGGTTGTATGTTCCCCGCTCAACCAACAAAGGGTTCTATGTTCCCCACTCATCCAAAAAAAGGTTCTATGTTCCCCACTCAACCAAAAAAGGTTCTAAAAAAGGTTCTATGTTCCCCACTCAACCAAAAAAAGGTTCTATGTTCCCCGCTCACCCAAAAAGGCAGGAAATGGTGAGACATTTAAAAAGGTTTAAATACATGTATTTATACCCATTAGTTATTTGTAATTTTTCAGTTTTTAAAGTGTCAAAATATCATGTTTTGAAAACTTCTTTGACATGACTCAAAATCTATTTAGGGGTGTCACGATACATTAATTTCACGGTACATATGATACGATACACGATATTGGGCTCACGATATCGATACGATATTATTATCATTTTTACTATCATCAACATTGGCCATCATCTTCAGTGCTTAATTTATAAAGCATATAAAAAAAGTTACAAAGTTTTTTACACACAAAAAATAACTAGAAAAAGTGCTCCTCTGTGGCGGTATAATAGGCCAATGTGAAAAGGGTGCCATTTCTTCCTAGGCCTTTCACGGCAATCGGACACTGCATTTATGATTTGTGGCATTTTGTTCCAAAAATGTGTTTTGCTAAATTAGACCTGCTGGTGGCGCTATAACAGGCCAATGTGAAATGGGTGGCATTTCTTCCTCGGCCTAGTGGGAATGTGCGTGTGAAATTTCACGGAAATTGCAAGCTGCGTTCATGATTCGAGGCATTTTGTTCAAAACGGACCAATCCTGCAAACTTTGGAAGCCAACCTTAGCCAATCAGGATGGAATATGGGAAATCGGACAGATCCGGGTTGATCACATGACTATAGAGATACTGTGTAACGATTTGCATGACGTTTGGATAAAATCTGTAGGAGTAATGTCAAAAAATGGGTTTTGCACAAATCGGCCTCCTGGTGGCGCTATAACAGGCCCATGTGAAAAATTTGGGGCAGAGGTTCTGAATTGGTATCGAGGGAGTGTGTTTGCACAGTTTCGCAGCGAGCGGGCCAATGGTGCCGGAGATTAGCTGGTAACACACGGACAGGACACACACGGACGGACGGACGGACGGACAGGGGGTAAAACATACTCTCTCGCCATGCCTTTCGGCCTGGTGGAGACAATTATGCAAGCTTAAAGGACAACCCATTTTCAACATATCTTCATATAATTGGTCCTCACCAATGCTTATTATCATATGGTACAATTTTTGTCTACTCAGTCTGTTTCAGAGGAGGGCTGTGGACAGTTCAGAAAACCACCTACCAGTAACATCATCAATAGGGAATCCATGCTAATAGAAACTGCAGGCTTTCTATTCATGGAAAGTTAGCATGCTATAATGAAAGGCATTGTTCTCACGTGAATAAAAAAATATATATATGTTTAAACAAAATCTTGTTAAAAAAAAAAAAAATTACGATGATGTCACTGGTAGGTGGTTTTCTGAAGTATCCACAGCCGTCCTCTATATCACCAAGATGGCCGCCAGGGGAAGGGGCGTGCAAGTTTCTGATAGTAATTTCTCCCCATTATGTTCAGTTGTGTGTGTTCAGAGATGTTATTAATAATTGGAAATTAAAAATGTATTTTTCCTGCATTTTTGGGTGAGCGGGGAACATAGAACCTTTTTTTAGGTAAAAGGGGAACATAGAACCCAGGGAACATAGAACCTTTTTTGGTAAGTGGGGAACATAGAACCTTTTTTGTGGGGAACATAGAACCTGGGGAACATAGGTACGGTCCCGCATACATCGCTCGCTACTCCGTTTACTGTTATTGTTAGAAGCCGCGTCCTACCTTGATCATCCTAGGAAAACATAACACAATCATCAATGCACTCCGTATGTTTATCGCCTCATCTCAAAACAGAAGCAAAGATCAGAAAGCAAAGCAAGCCAAGCAAGCCATTAGTGTTGCCATATTTTACGAGAGAAATATGCATCCAGGTCTAGGAAAACAAGCCCAAAAGAAGCAATTTAAGGCCACATGAGCACTTTAAACCTACATGCATGGCTATCTTAAAATAGGTGATCTACAAGCTCACAATGCGTCGCGACCATAGAGGTATAAGGTCGCGACGCGTTTGAGCTTGTTGATCACCTAGAGCTATTTTCAGAAACTTGCAATAAAATGTGGAATATTTGGATTTTTTTTTTTTTACATTCTAACAACACAAATTCTCCCTGGGCACAAAACATTTTCATGAAAATATTTGAATACCCCTGGTTTAAATAATAATAGTAGTCAAGTACACTTTAGAAACAAGCCCCAAAAAACGCAACCCGCAACAACCAATTTTTACAAGCAACTTTACAGAAAAAGAAGCCCAGAGTCGCTTATAATAAGCCAACATGGCAACGCTGCAAGCCATGTGTTTTGGTGACGTCACACTCCACGGCCTTAGCGATTGGTCACTTGGGATATATGGGAGTAGTCTCTTATCTTATTGGCCAATAATATTAAATATCTGCAATTGTGAGACAGCCATTGGTTTACTCTGCATCCGCAACCATTTGAAATCAGCAGCACTTTCAGCAGCTGTGGGATCCTCGGCCACAGCACAGGACAACAAATAACTTTAAAGCCGCATCAAAAGGTAAGGATCGAACGTTACCCGACCTTTACTTTTTATACAACAGTCAGGGTCCATTTAAAACCTTATGCTGTCCTAGAGGTCGTGGTTGTAGGTCTTTTGTCTTATATTCATTGAGTTCAGTTCGGATGTTTTCTTCCTCGTACACAACCACCATTGTTAGTTTAGTTTTCATTGGTGCCGGGAATGATTTCAAAGTTGATTTGAATCGTTATATTTAACAGTGGTGGAAAAATATTTGATAAAAGTATCAACACTGTTACAAGTAAAAGTCTGAAAATCTAAATATTTACTTATGTAAAATTACAGAAGTATTGGTATCAAAATGTACTGAAAGTGCCAAAAGTAGAAAGTACTCATTATGCAGAATGTCCCATTTCACAAGTTTTCAATTGTATAAATGTATAAAAATAAAGATCATTAAATATATAAATATAAGAAAAGCAGATCTACAAGCTCACAATGCGTCGCATCTTCAAATGGCTGAAATGTATATAGGGCTGATTCAAGTGGTTAATATATGTTCTGTAATAATCAAAATAAACAAAGTAACTAAAGTTAGCTGAGTGGTTAGTGAGCCCGCCTAGGGAACCAGCTGGCCCTGGTTGCCCCAGGTTCGATTCCAGGCTATCCCAGCATATGTGCCGATGATATGAAATTTGTCCCTGAGCAAGACTCTTAACCCCAATTGCTCACAGGTTCTCATTGGAAACAAGACCGCAAGGACTTTCATGAACGACCTGTTAAAAGGAATTATAGTTGTCAAATGATTGTAGTGGAGTAAAAGTACAATATTTGCCTCTGAGGTGTAGTGGAGTAAAAGTACAGAAAATTGGAAATACTCCAGTAAGGTAAAAATAGCTCAAAATTGTACTTAAGTACAGTACTTGAGTAAATGTACTTAGTTACTTTACACCACTGGTATTTAACTCTTGATTTCAAACTGTGTTGTTTAGCACACTGGATTGCAATGTTACACGGGGACGACGATGCGAGCCTGCAGTGCTGTGTGGCGGTGGAGCGCCTGAACGCCTCTGGACAGGCCATCAAACGCCAGCTCATCCGAAAGGCCTCGGTGCTTCTGGGACGCAACGAGTTCCAGGAGCTGATTCTTCGCATCCACGACGCGAAAGGACCGCAACAAAGTCTCGCACTGAAAGAGTTTAAACTTTTCACCAAGTTCGCCAAAGACGGGAAATGCACCATCAAACTGCTCCCTGAAAACATCCAGGTCCTCGTGTCGGACTGTCCCCCTGACCGGCTGAACTTTTTCCTTAAAACCCTGACCATCAAACATCAGGCCTGGCAGACGGTCAAGCCCCTGACTGACCGAGACAAGCTTAAAGCCTCTCTCCCCCGTAGCTTTGAGACGATCAGCCCCTTGCAACAGAAGGATGTTCAAAAAGCCAATGAGCTGAGGAATAAAGTCAACGCTCCTCTGCCTTCCAGAGGGTTAGCAGACAGGAACAATAAGATGATGGGTGCAACTAGGGCAGGACAACAGGTTAAAAGGTCAAGGGCTGACTGTGATTTTAGTCCAGTGAGTTACTTACACACACACACACACACACTTCATGATAGCCCCATTACGAACCTCTCACTCTGCTATACAACTCCGAGATGAGGTTCCACAAGGACATCTACCGGAATCGGTGGAACTCCGGCAAAGGGTTTTTTGCCACATCGTATCCAAAAACTAATGGTATTCTACAGATATTTGAGGATGTTCTGGAACCCTAACTTTTTAGACCGGGGCGAAACAACCGTTTAAATGACTTATTTATTCAGCCTGTGGTCATGTTTCCCATTAAAACCGGAAAACAACCTTACGTCAGGTGCCAGTACTGCTCCCGGTTTGGCTACACTGGGAAAACATGGCCACAGGCTGACTAAATAAGCGATTTAAACGGTTGTCTAAAAAGTTAGGGTTCCGGAACATCCTCAAACAACTGTAGAATTTGGGGACTACCATTAGTTTTTGGATACGATGTGGCGAAAAAGGTAATCCACAGACCCTTTGCCAGTGTTCCACCGATTCCGGTAGACATCCTAGTGGAACCTAATCTCGGAGCTGTATAGCAGAGTGAGAGGTTCGTAATGGGGCTAACTTCATGACAGCACCTGAATATTCCCCATTTATTATAATATTTTTAATTATACAACATGACACATTCTTGTTAGTCTTGAATTCAGATATGGTGCATGATTGACTGTTTATCTCCTTAATTTAGGTGAAGTCTAATCCAAATAAGAAGCCCACACTGTCACTTCCAGCTGCACGTAAGCTGACCAAAGATCAGGCTGCTGTCCTAAGTGCTGTCCTGAGTGGCAAGAATGTCTTCTTCACAGGAAGTGCAGGTATATGCAAACTGTCACCACTGGAAGCTATACTGATGGGCAAAGTTCTCCAGCATGATATGTGACTGAACATGAAGAATTCAGTGTTCTGGACGATGGTGAAAATGTTATTATTTTCAAAGTATGTGGTAAATGGTGTGGTCTTGGCGGGGAGTGTGACAACAACGGTCTTAATTACCAAAAATATAAGTGGTGGTACAACAAGTCTCTAATTGAGGAAGCTTAGGAAAAACATTGAAAAAATGTCTTTATAATTATGTCTGTCTCTTTTGTAATTACAGATACATGCAACTCAATTAGCTAGCATATGATACAGTCAACTTGCAATAATTGACGAAAGCTCATGTCCCTTCTTGTACAGTGTATCTATAGTGATACAATCAGCAACAATAATTTATAGATGCACATTCACCAATTTCTCTGAAATTATCAACCAGAAGCACAAGGTCTAAACCGTTTGTTTTCTGCTTAGGCACAGGGAAGTCATTCCTGTTGAAAAGGATTGTGGGATCATTGCCTCCGAAGAGCACCTATGCCACGGCCAGCACAGGGGTGGCAGCCTGTCATATTGGTGGAACAACATTACACAACTTTGCTGGTCAGTCTTTGTCCTGCCAAAAGCCTTACAATACATGAGTGATTGCTTCTATGGTGCTTGATTTGTGCTGCCTTTTAGATATACTTCCATCTGATTGTAGTTGTGCGTTTCATGTTCTGTACCTCTGGAGCAGTAGAGTGAACTAGATCATAGTCACATGCATGAATAATGATCAGTCGGCCTCTAGAGCAGCAACAACAGTGTTTGTGTGTGAATGTATCTGCACGTGTGTGTGTGATGTTTACTATTGTTTATCCCTCCCATCATCCCCACCTCCTGCCCTTCTTTCCCTCGTGTGTCCAGGTATGGGCTCAGGGTCAGCGCCACTAGAACAGTGTATAGAGCTAGCTCAGAGACCTGGGGTACGGCAGCACTGGATCAGCTGTCGCCACCTCATCATTGATGAGGTCTCCATGGTAGAGGCCCAGTTCTTTGACAAGTTGGAGTCCGTAGCCAGGTGAGATGGGATCCTCATCGGGTGTTCTAGTGCATGATTCAAACAGCTGGGCTGACACACACACACGACACACCATGGACCTTATTTTTGTAAACCGCTTGACTGAAACCAAGATGAACAATTCTAATACTGAAGTTCAGCTTTTCAAGATTCAAAGAAGTTTCATTTGGAACTCACTCATACAAATGTGCAGTAAAATGTTGGTGTGACATGCTCGGCTAGCCTGGTAAACCCCCCCCCCTTCCGCAAATCTTATGCTGTCTCTGCTAACAATATATTATAATAGAAAACAAGCTAAAATAATCAAGTTAATAATTAATTAAATGGTTAAAAAAGGTTTTAAAAACCGACCCATCATAAGAAGTTACTACTGTCTCCATCTGGACCTAGTACTATATTGAGATTTTCTTTTTTGTCATTCCATCATGCTGTAGGTCCGTGAGGAGATCTACTGAGCCATTTGGAGGTATACAGTTGATAATGTGTGGGGACTTTCTTCAGCTACCTCCCGTCTCCAAGGGAAAGGAAAAGGCCAGCTTTTGTTTCCAGGTCAGCCTATCCTGGGATGGATCTAGCAGTAACAATGTTTTTACAGTAGTTCAAGTACCACAGGCAGTATCAATGAATCATAATGATTTGATATGTCTTATGTTTTCCCCACTAAACTTCATAAATTGGCATTCACATCTGATAAGCATACCTCCGTTTTATATTTTTGCTTTTACACACTGACATGACCATTTTAACCCCCACTCATTCCACACTCATGTACATCATTAGCCGCAAGCAACTCTTAGATCCTATTTTTAATATCTGAAATCTAGAGTTGCAATACCAACCCTTGACAGCCCATACATCCAAACAGTCCTATCTGATTGTATTAAACGATGTTAAACTCGCCAACATTGCAGCTGTACGGAAAGCTGGAATTATCTGCCACGTTTTTGTTTCATAAAAATCCACCATAGACATGTTATGAGCTACTTTCTGTCAATAAATTCTGTGCAAGAGATTATTTTTCTACGTGTTGGAGTTTGAAAGCGCTCGTTTTCAGTAATGCAACATCCTGTTGCCTCCTGCATTATGTGCAATTTTGAAACGGGTGGTACAGGACCGTTGAATGATTTCCAGTGAGCGCTTCCAAACTTTAACACACAGAATTTATTGTCAGAAAGTAGCTCATAACATGTTTATGAAACAAACTTTGCAGATAGAAAGAGAATAATTCAAGCTTTCTGTAGAGCTGCAATGTTGGTGAGTTTAACATTGTTTAATACAATCAGTTCTGGCTGTCAAGGGTTGGTATTGCAACGAGTCCAGATATTAAAAATAGGATCTAAGAGTTGTTTGCGGCTAGTACATCATGTGATGGAGAGAAACCATAAGTGTAAATGGCCAATGTCCCTTTCACCCTTCTGATTTACCACCTTCAAATCAACAAGAGAAACTAATCGATGGACTCTGTCACAAACACTCATTTTACCCCACATCAAATCCATCACACGTTATAAAAGACCATGGCATCTTCCTGTCTCTGAACCGTGCAGGCCAGGAGCTGGCGTAAGGTCGTCCAGGTGAACATGGAGCTGATGGAAGTGAAGCGGCAGACTGACCAGTCCTTCATCTCCCTCCTGCAGGCAGTGAGGGTGGGCAGGTATTCAACAGGACACACACACACTGAGAAGTAGTGGTTACTGTCCCTCACATTCACAGCTTTGGCCACATATTTGGATACATTTTTAGACATATTTTGTTTTTAGACATGCAGTATGTTTGCTAAAACATCATTGCACGGTTAATATGCAATTCATGAACGTCGGAATTTAAATCAATCCTAAATCAATCTTTTATCCAGAGACCTTTCAAATCAGTCTTTCAAATCAGTCTTCACTTTAAAATGCATTGAAACTCTACGATAACATGACTTTGACAAACTATATTTTTATTTGTCCTCCAGAGCTGTTTAAAGCATAAAAAGAAATGTATAATATAAATAATGTAAAATTCTTCCTCATTTGACCCAATTCAGAGTCACAGAGGAAGTTACTGCCAAGCTAATGGCCAGCGCCTACCATAAGATCGAGAGGGACGGTATCCTAGCAACCAGGCTGTGTACGCACAAAGATGACGTTGAGCTCACAAATGAGAACAAACTCCAACAGTTATCAGGTTTGAATTCTTCCCTTTTTGTTGTTATCACCCTTTGAGCCCTTTTCAGCAGGTGTAAGTGTGCTCCATGGCAACGTGTAAATGTGTAAATGTGCAATTTAGTTAAGTGGCGATGGGAGAAGTGGTAGCATCCTTAACACTGGTGTTCATATTAGACCCATTGTAGAAGACTTTTGCTGTATAGACCATTCACATGGCATCATTCTAACCCCCAAGATTGACATTAGAGGCAAAAAGGCTGTGTGAATATAGTCAATAGAGAAGGTGGTGTTTGTTTTTGGAAGTGCTCACCGTGCCCACCTAGAACTGTTGCCATTATGTCCCTTGTCTTTCCTTTTGTTCAGTCTCTACACCAAGCCAACATTGTGCTGCTGTTAAGCTCCTTTGGCCGAAAATCGGTTGTAGTAATAGTATGTTCGGTGTGTACATGACCGTCGGTGGTAGTGAGGCGTCTGTGTGGGTCGTTCGCCTGCCTCTAAAGTACAATCAGCGTAGCCCGTCTAACATTAGACAGACCTTTGCTCAATACTTCTGACTGGCAGCCTTCCAGTTATACTGCAGATTTCTGCAGACTACGGCTACATCCTGGCATGGAGTTATTTCTTCTCACGCAGGCTCACAACAGCGTCATCAGCTGATCATCTGAGTGGTGTGTTACTCACTGTGACATTACGTTTTTTAATCTTCGCTGCATGCTCAAATACATTTTTCTTGTGACTCACAAGTGATGTTCTTTTTCCTGCTGAGCTATCTCTATTAGCCTGGGTTTAGGCTCTTGACCTATGAGTTAGACCACACAAACATTATGAGGGGACATATCTCATTTTCAAAGGGCACACAAGATTATTTTGGGAGGCACACAGTAACCTGTGTTATGTCAATATGACAGTGAAGGGGGGGGTTTAAAGCAAAAACTATGGGCAAGTTCAAGGAGAGACACATTGTATGTGATATGGAAGAAGGGCCGGGACTCAAATCCAGTAGGAACTTTTGTGCAACTGAGATTGTGTCAAGACAGTTTACAAAGTGTGTACTTGTACTTCTTCTACTCATACAGTACTTGTACTTCATCACATGACCCTTTCACTCAACAAAAAGGGGCCCCTTCCAAAAAGGTCACGTGACAAAATATAAATGAAGACTAATTTATGGTGTCGTGCGCCGAAAATGGCAGACCTAAAAGCTCACAACGCACCGCAGAGCTTTGCTCAAAAGTTGCTGTGTAGCCCTACACTCACGCATATATATAATAGTGATTCCTCTTGACAGATGCCTCTAAATATACAGTAGCTGCTTCTCCACAGTCACAACTATCCTCATTGTTATGCTCCTTTTTGATAGATTATGACTAGAGGATGCCCAGCAAGATGTGGCTTCTGTTGAAGGTTTTGTAGACACTATATCACGCTACCGCTGTCTATTTCCTGTCCTTCAGGTTCGGTGCGTGTGTTTGAGGCAGCTGACAGCGACCCAGCCCTGGTGAAGACTATTGATGCTCAGAGTCCTGTCAGCAGACTGCTGCAACTCAAAGTGGGAGCTCAGGTGTGTGTGTGTGTGTGTGTGTGTGTGTGGAAAGTAACTCCACTGCCAATGCATTATATAGGTTGGTGTGACAATTAAGTACTGTAGGTGTCAAAAGAATATTCTAGTAGTGCAGTGGTTCCCAAACGGTGTACTGTGAGACAAGTCCAGGTGTGCCTTGGGATTTACTTAATCAGTACTTTGTGCACACTCATTTCCCAATAAAGAGGCAAATTCAGTATCCTAAGAAATACATTTGACCACTTTAAACCTTGCGTTCCTATTTTGGGCATGTCATTATTTTAAATGTAATTTTCAAAAATGGCAGATCTACAAGCTCGCACGTTATGAGCTTGTAGATCGGCTATCTTATTCATGGTAAATGCTGCATTTATATATAGCACCTTATCTAAAGCGTTTTACTGTGTGCATTACTTTCAGCCATCATGCACACATTCACAAACCATGCAAGGCACCAACCTGCTCATCAGGAGCAGTTAGGGGTTCAGTCAGTGTCTTGCTCAAGGAAGCTTCGACACTTACTCCGGGGGAGCCGGGCATCAAACCGGCAACCTTCTGACATACCCAAAATAGGAATGCCAGATCTTAGCCATTTTTGGAAAATTTGTTCAAGTATGAAATGGGGCGTAAGTCGTTAAACTTTTTATTTGGCATTAGTAAATAAAACTGTTTACAGAGTGATACCACATGCTGTATAGAGGCTATTTTGCACAGATGTGAAATTGAATATAGGTTGTGTGCCTTGATATTTTGACTTGCCCTTTTGTGTGCCTTGGGTACAAAATGTTTGAAAACAACTGGTCTAGTGTGTAGTAGTAGTCTGATGTGGCCAGCCCTCCAATCACACTCCAAATGGAGGTCTGGAGAAACTAATTGAAAAGGTGGATAGAATGAGCGAGCCGGTCACTTGCTGGGGCGTGGCTAAACTGTGATTGAGTGGTGACAGGACCAGAGTCCGTCTCCGTCTTTCTGACCGGGGTGCAAATCAAAATTAGATCTAACCATTATTTGTATCTGTCAGGTATGTGCACTGCACAAAATATAGAAACATTTTAAACGTATCAACAGCTTTTGTTGAGTAACATTACTTGTTGCAGTTGCCAATGTTTCTTTCACTGAGTAGTCGTTTAATGTGGACATTATTGATGTGCGCACCTGGGCAAGCTCCTGCCCATACTGTCAGCGGCCCTGCCCCTTCTATCCACTTTTCAATTTCAACATTCCCCAGGCTTTCTTTCTGAGAAAGCAAGCCCGGGATTTGAGGTTAAGTGTGGGGTGAATAAATTGTCATGTATCAGTTGTTCTTGTTCTCACAAGGTCATGCTTACCAAGAACCTGGATGTCCAAAGAGGTCTGGTCAATGGAGCACGGGGAGTGGTGGTGGACTTTGAGCCTGGCAGTAAAGGTCAATATTTACTTACACTTTCATACATAAAATATGATGGGCTGTAATGTGATGGTAATGCAAACAAGTGGTTTTTAAGACCAAGTTCCTGGGAACCCAGACTCTCCCAGAGTACCGTACTGCCTTTTTTTTAATAATCATTCTAGCAAGCTAATCAACCTCTTAGGACACTAGATGATGTGTTGTGTCGGCCGCTCTACCTCCTGAGCCACTGTAATTGTATTTTGTACATGACAACACATTCTCCTTTGTCCTCACCCAGGTCTCCCACGGGTCCGATTTATGTGCGGTGTCACTGAGGTGTTGAAGCAAGAGCGCTGGATGTTTAAGGCCGGGGGTGGGCTCTATCTGAGCCGCCAGCAGCTGCCACTCAAACTGGCCTGGGCCATATCCATTCACAAGAGCCAGGTGAGCCCAGATGTTGTATCACCCATTAGAATTATTGACAGATCATGGGTATGAATCCAGCTAACGCATCTAATCTACTTTCTCTATGCCCATGCATCACTGTACCTAATAATCTGAGAAATACCTGAAACTTATCCTAATTTAAAGGAAAATTATGGTGCATAGTACTTTTGAGGTACATGCTGGGTTATTGGGTATGTTAAACATGGGGTGAACCTGTTTTATCCTCTTAGGTTTCCTATTTCAGGGATTCCAATGCATTAAGATATTTCAACGTATCAAATCACACACACAACTACACACACACACTGGCTGTACCTCATGGTGATTTATCCCTATAAAGCTATAAAACTGCTTGCTACCTTTTAACTCCGTCACTGTAGGCTACAGATGCACATCATAAATTTATGAAAGCTTAGAATCAACAAGGGAACGGAAGAGAACAATAAAATGGGATGGAGATGGCAAAGGTTTCTTTAAAGCTGCAATCCGGAGCTTAACTTGAATGAATAAAATGTTGATTGTATGTTAATACAATAATATAACTAGCTCATCTGCAGTGGTTGGAGGTGGTCTCCGTCATAGGTATAATACATTTAGAAACTTGGATGGCACATTGATTGCTGCTGTTCGTTGGAGCGACGCAATGCAAGAAATTTGGGTTTTCATATCGACACAATAACACATTATCTTATGTAGATAGTAATAGTTTTAAAATGGAAACAATTCAAACGACTCAGGAATATTTCTTGCAGTGGTCAGTGGAGTTGTGGCACATTTCCCGTACCAATATGGCAGTGATGTGCTATTGACTGGGACATTAGCAGATGTGTTATTTGAAAGATGAGGCATGTCTCAACTAGCCTGGTATGTCTCAACCCCCCTTTTCTTTCCTTTTTTTTTTTTTAAAGGACGTGGGCTATTTTTATTAGTCAAGGTTGACCATGATGGATGATCATTAGAAATTCCCACCCCACTGTGTAAATATAATATAAGAGATTTGAACTTGGGTTCACATCAAACACTAATTACTCTTTGCTGATATTCATCAAGCCCTGTGGAATACTGATGCAGGATCACTGTCTTGCACCCTTCAAAGGGTAATGGAGGCGGCTAAGGGGAAAGTGGTCGATGACCTTAGATCAGCAGTCCTACATGAGCAGTTTGATAAATGAAGGCTCTGGTAGTTCTAAATCAGCAGAGCCTGACCCATGCCGTGCCCTTGCTCTGCTGTCACACCAGCAACCTGTAAATCTGCGGTCGGTCTTATTAGAATTGGTTCCCAGATTGGTTTAGACTGAGAAATTGGGCCTTCTGGGTAATTGAGTTTATTGGTCAAGACTAAAATGTCACTCCGGTTTAATCTGCAGCACAGGAACAAAGGAAGAGGCAGACAATAGACATCTATTTGCATCATTTAAAAATGTGTCTTTTGAATGAATTTTATCTAAGGTGATGGTGAATACTAATCTTGATTTACTGTTCCTGTAATGGTTTGGCCAACAATACCACTCACCCATTGACTTTAGTGTGTTAAATCTGATGTAGCCAAGCTAGTGAACATTTTCTTCTTTGGATCAATGGAACAGTAAATTTCTACCAAATGCTTTGGTAGAAATGTACAGTCAAAAAAATTTATTACTCATGATTTTACACAGTTATGCTGTTTGTAACTGGCAAACACTAAGCAGATGAACAGGGAAATGTGTACTTAACTTGTCAATACCCTCTTGTACAATCTTGCCATCTTATGGCCGTTCACTGGTACTGCAAGTAACAATTACTAAATTAGAAGAACTTGATGTGGAGACAGCCTGTCAAAATATTGGTAATTAAAATATTTTAAATGGCGCTATGTTGAGTGTGCAGTATTTTTCTCTATCAGAACAGTTCATAGACCACACAGGCAGTGTAAAAACACAAAAACAAACAAATTCTCAATACATTATCACACCAGTGCTGTAAGCTGCATCAAGTTTTCTGGTATGGTAGATGTATTGTAATGAATATAAATATTCTGCATCAAGCTATATATAAAAAAAGTATCATCTCAAGAAGATGGCAGCACTTGTTGGAATTCATTGATGTGCTCCTGAGTTGTCGTCATATCCTGTAACTAATGTCTCTTTGTAAAGGGAATGACTCTGGACTGTGTGGAGATCTCTCTGGCCCGTGTGTTTGAGTGTGGCCAGGCATACGTGGCTTTGTCTCGGGCTAGGAGTCTGGAGGGCATGAGGGTCATGGACTTTGATCCAGGCGTGGTCCGGGCAAATCCAGACGTTCTCCTTTTCTACAAGAAACTCAGAAAGGAGCGGCTGCTCATGCAGGTGAGTGTACATCTTTAGACGGCACTCAATAAAACCTGAACCTCCTGTTTTGTGCCTTTTGGTTATGCCAGCTTAATATCCACTGACTGACGGCATGTTCAATTGCTCACCAATTTAACTTAAGCTTCTATGATGTTTACAACAAGTTGCAGTGATGTAAAATTTTGTTTGAAAAACGGCAGGTGTAATGTACAGTATTTTTTTTTTGGGGGGGGGGGTCTGCACACTAGTAGTATTAACATTTCACCTCAAATGCATGAATTGTTCTTTACTGTCCCATTGCATATCAATTCCTTGTTGAAAGGCAGCAGAATCCTGCAGTTAAGCATTGAAAACTGTAGTTTTCTTTTTTGGTATTTTGTCATTTGCTGCCTTATAAATAATTCAAACCATAATGATATTTGGTACTTTCATTTTTGTAAAAGACTATTTTTCTGAATCACTCTCTGTAGGCATCCATGGAAGATTTTGTTGGAATGAACAAAGAAAACTACCGGTGACTAAGTCGTTAGCACCCGGCGCCCAGAGGTGTTTTTTTCCCCATCCCTTCTGTAATGATTGTTTGTCTTTTTTTTCATTTCAAACTCCCTTGAGACGGTCTGGTCTCAAATCACTGTAATCAGTCTCTGTACTCAACAGTATGTACCTCATCACTGTTCTGACAGATATTCCTGGAACTGCACTGCCACAATGTGTAAACCAATGCAGTTCTCAGTATGTTTTTATACCTGTTTTATTTATTATCATGATCTTTTGGATTTTTTATTTTACACAAATAAAGTTTTAGTCAACTTGCATTGTGTGGTTATTTATCCAAGTAATCCAGTCCCATTCACCCCATCCCATCAGTGCTTTGTCAAATATCATTTCGGTGTATTATCACAGAACAAAAAGGAAATGAACTTGGAGCTTGTTCAAAGAGTCAACATTGTTAATATGCTATGCTACAATCTTATAATGGCTCTTGATGCCATGTTCCTAGAAAGATTCATTAACTCGTTTAAATTGCTTGAAATGAAACGGAGCCCAATAAGGATCCAAAAGCATGAGGCAATCTCAGACATGCATAAACCTTCTCTTTGTAGCACCTTGAATTTGCTGTTTGAAAGGATCTACACCATGAATTAAAAAAAATATATATATCATATTGTTTGTCCTTCAAACGTTTTTCAAAAGGTTTGAGCCTAAATCAAGCCTCATATACTCATTCCAACTAACTTCTCTCTGGCTTATAAAGCACTTTCACCTGCAATACCACATTGTCCTGTTTGGCACGGGGTGCTATTGAGCCAGTTCGTATGCATGTTATCTCCTGGTTCTGTGTGGTAAAAGTTTAGTTGAACTGAAAAAACGGGAGGGATTATACCGAACGTGACGTCACGTTTGGGTGAAAAAAGTGATGTCTGAGTTTGATTTATATAGGAACCACTCTTTTGATGTAGGTAACTTCCATTTCTTTAGACATGCTCTTACAAAATAGTCTAATTGTTATGGTACAGTATACAAAAAGGTGCTTCGATTTGAAAACCAAGCACGTACTGTTTGGATTCACACTGACACAAAAAACAAGACGTGATTGATGGTCTTCAGTGCTTGGCAAGTTTAATACAGTGAATCCTGAGTGTACCATTAGCCAGGTGTACAATGGTTTGTACCACGGACAAAAATCAATGCCCCAGGGTGGATGCTAGTAGAAATACTGGTTACAAAAAAGCCATCTTTATTGCCCAGTCACAGTGATAGTTAAAACTGACACTCCATTTCTCTGAGGGTGGGTGGATTGGTCATATTATTGTTTTTTGCATAATTGTGAAGAGTCTAGTCTCATTGCACACTGCCTTTAAAACATGTATCAACTGCCTAGACAAGCGACACTCAATTTACACAATTCTTGGGATCTTCTCAATTATATGCACTGTGCAACTAAAGCACATGTATGTAATCTAGGTCCCTAAACATATATTAACAAGAGTTGTAGTTTATACACATAATACACAAAAAAATAACTTGAGGTTTCTTGTGTTCCCCGGTTTCTTGTGTTCCCCGATATTGTGATTGTACAATTCTTGTACTTAAATAGCTCCTACAGCTGCAACACATTACTGGAATTTAGATGAGATGGGTATGAAGTTTATTTCACCCTGTGGAAGAGCCTGTCTGATACCTGTAATGAGAAAAAGTATAAGTGTGATTAGCAGCATTTCTGCAGTCATAAAAACGGAATTAATATTCACTGTGCCTTATGTATAAGCCAAGAATGACATTTAAATGTAAGATAATCACAATGCTTGCACTAACCAGTGCTAGGGGTTAAAATTACAATTGCGAAATCAGAGTAAATGGCATGAACTCTAGTTAACAAACAGAAAAATCTTATGGGGATCAAATTGGAGGTGGTTGTCCATCACTGGCCTTATCGGCCAATAATTCTCAGTTAATAATTATATTGGAAGCACTATATCCCAAAAAGATGCTATCATTTCAAAATTGATCACTTCTAGTTTCTCTCATAAACAATCATTGGACCCTGAGGATGACTTGCAGCAGACAGTCTCTGTATCTCCTAGTTCTCCACATCTCCTTTGTCTAACCTCTTGTCTGTCCCACTCCTGTGCACAAACTTACACAATGGTCCCGTGCATGCAGAAAGTCAAACAGTTCTTCCGTGCAGTCCTCGACTGTACGGGACCTGGATCCCACACGGCCTGTACACGTCTCCAGACGCTCCTTGAGGTGTACACAGTGGTCCGTCTCCGAACACTTGTTTCGTATTGTTTCTAAGGGGTCCTATTGGGGACCAAAAGAGCATATGGCAGTGAAGGGGCGAATAAACTTCTAAAACAAAATGTTTATTCATCAGGACATAAATACAATAGAAGTTAGTCAAAATACATTCCAATATTTGGCTACACATGGATTTTAACGCATTTAGGGAACCCCTATTTGAGACTATACCTTTCAAGAGGTAATTTTTTAAATAAATATTTGAAGTTTTTCAGACAACTTTGGTCAGGATTTAGAAGGCGTTTTTAGAATCAGCCTTAGGTCTAAATGGGTTAAATAAATTACAGATTTCTTTCACTTCAGAGTTTTGTTATCAATGTCAACTACAGAAGTGGTAACAAAATACAAATTCTCTTCATTTTAGATGTCTAGGACTCTTAAATATTATACAACATACTGTACAATTGCCATTACTCTTAGTAAAGGTGGCCTTTTCTGTCTGCACAAGAAAATTATGCTATTCAAATTCCATGTGGCACAATGGTACAGTATGCACTCAGTCTAAGAAAAAGCATGACTCTTTTCAACACCTGATAACGTGCAGTGAAATACGAGCGATGGCTATATGACTGTCACTGTACCCTATATATAGGCCAAGAATGATGTGACATTCGTAATGTAAGATAATCACAGTGGTTGCCTTGAATGCACCAACCAGTGCTACTTAGTGCAAAATACCTTGACCCTAACAGGAAAGAATCAAAGAACTTGACAACCTTGCAAGAACCATGTCTCAAAAAGTTAAGATTAAGATTAAAGAATGGATGCTTGACTGTCTCAAAATGAAACCAACAGCACACAGAGTAGGTGTTTGTCGATTAGACAGGAGCGTACCTATGTTCCCTCAACTCAGCCCTATGTTCCCTCAAAACTAACACGAACCCTAACCCCAAGCCTAATCCTAAACTGAGGGAACATATCCATGACCCCGATTAGACTGTGGGCTCAGCTACACAGACTTTCACATCAGCCATTATTGTTTTCAATAAATTTCAAAAGCTTTTCCATGTTCCAACTTTAAAATAAATTAGTTCTGGGTTCCAAAAGAGCCTAAATAACTTTCATTATTTGGATTATGGCGAAGCAATACTGACTTACCACCATGTCTTCCTCCTCTTCCTCCTCTTCCTCATCTTCTTCCTCCGCTGCCTCTTCTTCCGCTGCCTCCTCTTCCTCTGCTGCCTCCTCTTCCTCCGCAGCCTCCTCTTCCTCCTGAGACATTGAAAGTTTGAGAAAATGTAATAACTCAACAATAGTATAGAGACTATACAAAATTTCACATTGTCAGACATTGTCAAAACAGACAATCTTCACATTCACAATAACTATGTTGTTATTATTGTAAATGCAATGCAATATTATAATATTCATGTAATATTAATGTATTAACCCATATTGTAATTAACATAACAACAATTTGCAGCTGTACAAGCAATGAGGATTAACTTAGAAAGGCTGTGATATTTCATGCATTTCATGTATTCCATATACACAGCCATAAATCACTCCTATGCCCTCCTTTGATAATAAAACTGCCTAGCCATGCCTATGTGGGCATAGGAGTCAACACAATTGACAGGTAATGGATATGAAACTAGATGACAATAGCTAACCCCAAGTCACAGCAATTAACAGCAATTAATTAGTGGGTGAGTAGTGCTGAGTACACACGCAGCCGCCCGTGATGAGTCACCGTCGCCGACACAGGAGGGCATAGGGGTGATTAGGCCGATATATTATAACTCGATGGAATATAGACCCGTTTGGAACCTCACTCAATTCAATTCAAATAAGCTTTATTGGCATGAGAAAACATAGGTGTACAGTACAGTATATTGCCAAGGTTAAGACTTTGACAGGGGCCAGTTTGGAATAGCAGCCTCCTGAAGGTGTTTCTTTAGGGCACATTGCGTTGTTATATATATGTTATACAGGCTTTTTGAAACATATAGCAGCAATATTTGCGGTCACCTTTGGGACAATTAGCAGCATTTTTCTCAAAACTATTTAAATAGTATCACTCATTGCAGCAGCCGCATGCCACAGGCTGACTAAATAAGCCATTTAAACGGTTGTTTCAATCCGTCGCTTACATTTTTTTCCCGACTGTATTGCAACTGTTTGCTTACTGGACTACCTTAACTTTTTGGATACTATGTGCTGGAAAAGGTAATCATCATCGGTGACTCTCATCGGTCCCAACCATAGCGTTATAGTGTATATCAGTGGTTCCCAAACAGTGGGTCGGGACCCATTTTGTCCCGACTCATTATGGGTCACAATTACAGTTTTGTTTCCTATGATGTAAATAATGTGTCCATTATGTTTTTAATTATTATTTCAAAACATAAAACACATTTTTCATGGATTATAAACTAATTCAATTATTTTTCTAAAGAAGTTCACAGATAAGTAAAAAGAAAATACATCAGAAATTCCATAAATTAGAAAAAAATATATATATAATGGATATAGCTGATCTACAACCTCAAGCGACGTGTTGTGAGCTTGTAGAATTTACAAGCTCACACACAAAATAGCAGATCTACAATGTAGATCTGCTATTTTCACTAGCTTGAGTCCTGGGAAGACATCAAATTTCTCTTTTGGATCTCAAGCTAAAAGGTTTGGGAACCAGAACCACTGCTGTAAATGACCCGACCTCCGTCGGGGTCCAGCGCAGCGAAACCTCCTCTCGGAGATCACTATTAGCGTAAAGTGAGGTTCCAAACGGGGCTATAAGGGGTGATCTATGGCTGTGTAATACATGAAATGTCTGTAATATGATATCCATAGTCTAGAGTTATAATATATCACATCACAATGTAATATCACAGCCATTCCAGGGCTAGAAGTCACAGTGAGCAGCAACATCATGGCAGTGCGACACACAGTTGTTAGTTAACTATGGCTGGTCACAAATGTGAACACATTTTCAAAGCATACATTCAGCATAATTTCATACCTCATCGTCGGGGTCGCCGAAGGCGATCATTTTGTTCTCAAAAACCATATTTACAGTGTGATAAAATACTTCGCCGATATGTCTGTGTCAGGAGAGAGATGTCGTAACTCTGTTGTAGGACGTGTTAGGTCAAACGCAGGAAGTCGCTGGAACGGTTGCCGGATGTATCCTTCTATTGGCTGAGAGAGAGAGCGACATTTTGCTTAGTGGTTTTGCTCCAATCATTGGCCTAGGTTTGGTTTCAGGCCCGCCCCGGTGCCTACGTGTTCTAGGATGCGGAATAGTGTTGCCATGTGGGCTTATAAGCGACTTTGAGCTTATGTTTTTGTAAAGTTGCTTGTAAATATTGGTAAGTGCGGGTTGCGTTTTTTTTAGCTTATGTACTTGCATATTTAGGCTTGCTTCCAAATGTTGTCATTATTACTTAAACCAGTGGTTCTCAAATATTTGTATGAAAATGTTTTGTGCCAGGTACCAGATTTGGTAGAATGTTCGGTAGAAAGTTAGAAATTGAATGTTTAAAAAATATTCCACATTTTATTTCAAGAGTTTTTGAAAATAGCAGATCTACAAGCTTGTAGATTGGATATTTTCAAATAGCCGATAAAGTGCTCATGTGGTCTATATGTTGCTTCTTTGGGGCTTGTTTTCCTAGACCGGGTTGCTTATTTCTCTCACAAAATATGGCAACACTAATGCGGAACCTTTGTTTTGGCCAATGGAAAAAACTAAGACGGGACACTAAAACGGTAGCACGGCAAGATGGCGGCACTCATGGACACGAGATTACTCCTGAGGAAAATCAAAGATTTACGTTGTCTAACTCCTAGACGAAACCGTGTAAAAGCCAAATGGGTATGATACGGAAAAACCTATGCGCATGATGACCTATCACTGTTTGTGAATCACTGTGGCATCAGTCATGCAGGCAAGGGGGGGCACTTCAAACACACCATTGAAACACCTAGATATAGTGGCATCATTCTGAGCAGGAGAGGAAACAACAGATTCACCTGCTACCCTAGGTGGAGCTGTATGAGACTTGGCATGTCCTTTGTGCCAGACCAGTAGCTATGAGGATTTACAATGAGACACACAATGGTCGCTTTACCAGGTCGACTGTAACATAACCTCGAATAATAGATGAATCAAGGACTCTGACCTCTAATGACACTTTTAGGGTATTGCTATTGTACTGATTGCACTGTGAACACTGTCACTTGTCTTTCGCATTGCACTGACTGTAATGGACCCTTTATTTGTTTTGGGGCGGGATATGGTGAGGACACTGTAACCTTGTGGTGTTGTTTGTTCTGCATAGTGCAGGATAGTTGAATAGGTGGTGTATACTATTGCATTCTGTTGTTCTGTATTGAAGGTGCTTCTTATATTATTGTTTTTCTTGCCTTTGTATTGCTGTATACAACAATACTTTCCTTCTCTGTACCTGTAATTCTGTAACTCTTAACTGCTGTGCTGCCTCTGGGCGACTGAAATTCCCCCGCGGGATCAATAAAGGTATCCATCTATCCGATACATATCCCCTGTTCTAACCCCAACAGGCTGGAACTCGACCCAAGTATCCTGCCACCAATCTGGCCCTGCAGAACTTTGACGCCACCTACAGTCTCCAGTTGGGAAAACAACAGTGGCCCTCAGTTCGGGTCAGCTTGCTCTCCGAGCGCAAGTACGGAGCCCTGTTCAACAGCTTCTCTGCCGACGAAGCTGCCGTTGCTGAGCTGCAGGCCCAGGGCTGCAGGGACTTCATCATAAACACAGATCAGAATGGTAGGGGTGCTGTTTCAACATTCAGTCACCAAGAGGGAATTTGCAGAATCAAGAATTCTGTTTGCTGGACATGGTATGCTTTAAAACTGAGGATTGCGATTTTCACGACTTACTGTAGTTCTTCTTGTACCCAATAGGTGGAGCAAAGTCAGAGGGCAGGACCGAGGAGGAGTGCACTGGCATTGGTCAAGAACTGCCACAGCTCAGCCCCAACATCAAGTGTTTAGTGTTTCCAAGAGCAGATATCACAAGATTCAAGCCTACTAGGTGAACATTTTCTGCAATTAAAGTTGAGGTGTGAACAGCTATCCCCCGCTGAACTCCTAGAGATCTGTACAATAGCATTTGGGAGACTGATGTGTTGTTTAGGTGAATTAATGACACATTTGATTGTAAATGTCTGCAATTTCCACAGGCCAAAATGTGATCTAATTCTAAGCCTAATTATGGTTTGCTGTGTCTCTTTCCTGTTTAGACCAGATGTGTATGGCTTATGGTCTTACTATCTGATGGATGCCGCCTCCATCTTGCCTTGCCTGGCGCTGGATGTCCAGGAGGGTCACAGCGTGTTGGACCTGTGTGCTGCCCCAGGTGGAAAGACCCTGGCTCTGCTTCAGACCCAGGCCATACGTAAGAGCATGGATCTCATCTCTGTTTTCATATTTCTTTTGCTATATTATATATTATTTCCTGTATCAGAGTAGCCATGCCTGTAGCCCTAAAGCCTAATGTCTCCTTTAGCTAAGGGGGAGATTCACATCTGGCTGCACAGTAGATGTTTAATTTCTCAAGTGATATTATTATTATTATTATTGTTGCCTCATCTGTCATTTGTTGTAACTCACTGTGTGTATGTGTGTGTGTGTGTGTGTGTGTGCGCGTGTGCGTGTGCGCGTGGCATTTATGTTGTTTGATAAAGGGTTTCTATGTGTGAATGATAAATCAGTGTCTCGGACCTCACGTCTCAGAAAGGTCATCGACAGCTACATTCCGAAAGAGCTTTTGAAAGGGAGACTGCGTATCACCTCCCACGATGGCAGAAAATGGGGTGAAATGGAGAAGGACGTCTTTGACAGGGTAAACAAAACAAACAGAATGGTAGCTGGACTAAAATGACATGGAATTAATTGTGATTGATTGATCAATTTGACATAAAAAGTGTACATTACCCTGTTGTCAATTTATTTTTGAGTACCAAGCCAATTTATGGAATTTGTACAAAATTGAATCAGTTGCGTTGTGTACTACATTTGCATTACAAACAGATACGGCTTTGGAAAAAACGCAAGTGCTGTTATTGATATTGACCTCATCTTTTTAAGAGTATGTAGTATTACTACAGGCTTCTGAACCTTCTGTTCTGTGCTCAGGTCCTCGTTGATGTCCCCTGCACCACAGATAGACACTCAGTCTTGGAGGACGACAACAATATATTCAACAGGAGCAGAACCAAGGAGAGACGCATGCTGCCCCAGCTGCAGATGGAATTGTTGCTGTAAGGACAACAGGACACTTTGTGTGTGTGTGTGTGTTTGAGAGAGACGGATTAAGAAGAACATACAAACTAGAGGGGAGCATCATGTCATGTATTCTATTAACATTAACTGCCAGAGGTATTTTCATATTTTTTTTGCCAGTGCCGAGTTTTTCATTGAAAAAAAAAAGTACTCAAGAGCCGAAATACTGAATTTTTAAGTTTTAAGTCAACAAGGAAGTGGATAGGAGTCTAGATCTTTGACTAATCATATCTCCTTGTCTTTGGGTCAAATTGGAAAAAAAAATATTACTTCACGTAGATCTACGCGATTGGCACGTGGCGGCTTTAAATAGGTTCGCGTAGATCTATGTGATTGGCAGTGAATCAGTTAAAGTGGAATGTTTCAGGTTAAAAACTACACCAGGGTAAAAATGTGACCGGGTGTCTACCAATAGGAAAGAAACGCCATGTTGACCCCACTTGGCAGCCATTTCGCTTGTAGTTTTCTTTCAGTGAGTCAGTCAACTACTACAACGTAAGTCAAACGGACTACACACCAGAAAATGAGTCATGAGTAATTGACGCGTCTGATGCCTCGGTATGCGCTGGCTACAACGCTTCTGACGCAGATGTGTGACTGTACCCTTAGACAGACCGTATAGTACACTAACACGACTGCAGCTAATCAAATTAATAATGGGTGTGTGTTAGGTTTAGGTATGTCAAAACTGTCTCACATTGGCACACCTTTGGCTCTATGCACACTTTCTAACACAGCCAGCCAGTAGGCCATAATTAGTTTTATTTAATGCAGATGCATTGCTTACTAGCCTGCCATGTTTTTAATCTGCTGTAGTCTTTAACCCGAACTAGAAAACAATCTACAAAATCAGCTTAGAGTTTCATGCCCCTTTAACTGATAATGTATTGGGACCTGGGAGCTGACTTCACTTAAAAATTCAAATTTGTGCCCACAGTACATCCAGCTGAGAAACTGGCGATATTGAACCTCCATATTCAGATCTAAGACCACAGACTTTTACAATCTAGGCCAAGACACAAATCTGGATAGAGATCTAATGAAACCTGCTATCTCACTAATCATGGCACACTAGCTATAATGAAGTTTATGCTATAGTATGTTGTACCAAGCCTCTACATTCTGAGCATATAATGTCATGACGATTTCAAAAGCTTCCCTTTTGTTTCTGTCTGTCCTACAGGGCTGGTATCGAGGCAGCGCGTCCTGGGGGAGAGATCGTCTACTCCACCTGCACCCTCTCCCAGCTTCAGAACCAGTATGTGGTGGAGCAGGCCATCCACCTGGCCAGAGAGAACCTTGGCATCCACCTTCAGGTCAGTGGACACACATACACACACACACACACACACACACACACATTATATACAAATATGCAGCTAAATAGCCATGGTGGTGGCTCAGCCACCTAATGTGTGAAGCACATAATGGGTTCAAATCCACTACATGAGGTGCAAACTAACTGTGTTGCCGGAAGAACTTTCTCTGCTTTGCATATACATTATATCGTCGGTGTCCAGGACGAACCAGCTAACTCCATTTTCATCTTTTTTTTTCTTTTCATAAATCAAATCTATTGAACACCCTTTACGTCTGTGTAAAAAATCAAAACATTTGAACCAATGAAAAGTATTAAAAAGCGCCTCTGACGAAAACTCCCAACTCCATTGGATCCTCAAACTGTCCGTCAAAAACAAACAACTCCCCCCTCTCCTCTCCAGCACTGCCTTTTAACAGCATGAGTAGAGCTCACTGCGCAGTGAGCCAGGAGGAGGAGCACGACGTAAAGCTCCCCGTAGTCTTTTAAAACTATACAGTGTACCTGTTTATCAAACTTAGCACTGACGCTAATGTTATGAAAACAAGTAATTATATTTCTAAAATCTATGAAGTGTTTAATGAGGAGAGCAATATGACAAGAAGAAAGGCGTTCGTAGCATTTCTGCCATGCTAGTTCTACTACCTCTTTGCAGAAGTTATTGTAATATTTAAAGTCCTGTTTATTATTGTAGGCCTATATAATAAGTGTCATGAAGCATCAGGGCATTGATTCACACGTTGTTGTGATGCATTGTGAGCTTGGAGATCCATTGTTAGCTTTTGGGAATTTGTACCCTTTTGAAATCTCTCCCTCAGCAGCGAGTGGAGCTATTGTTGTTTGGACAACAACTCCATTTCAGCTTGATTTCTGCTCGTCTGAAACTACTAACTAAAGTGTTGATTTACCCGCGATTTGGGTAAAGTGTTGATAATATAATGACACATGCAAGTATCTGACAATATATAAAGTCACTATACCAACTTTGCTTTGCTTTTAAAAATATAAGGTTTTCTTCATTTCCTGAAAAACGTATATTTTGTTTTTTCGTTTCCTGAACAATGAGCGTTTTGGAGTTAGCAGGTTCAGGCTGGACAGCAGAGATATGCAAAGAAGCAGCAAAACACATTTTGAGTTATACCGGCCACTTTATTAGACACACCTCAACGGCATGGTAACGCAAATGTCTAATCAACCAATCATTTGGCAGCAACTCAATGCTTTTAGGCCTGTAGTCGTGGTCAAGACGATTTGCATCAGCTCAAACCGAGCATCAGAATGGGGTAGAAAGGGGATTTAAGTGATTTTGAACGTGGCATGGTTGTTGAGTATTCCAGAAACTGCTCTCACCTGTTCTTAGCTGACCAGAGTAGCACCTGGTGTGGTCTTCTGCTGCTGTAGAAGTCTGCCTCAAAGTTCGATTTGTTGTTTAGAGAAGCTCTTCTGTATACCTCGGTTGTAACAAGTGATTATTTGAGTTACTGTTGCCTGTCTGTCAGCTCGATAAGGTGAAAATGGCCTAAATTAGGCGACACCACTCAAGGTCAAAATGAAGAAGAATGTAATATAAAACATCACCATGATAGACAGCACTGTCCATGCGATGAAGAGGTCTTGTGGAGCAACTGAAAAAGGATGGAGAAAAACTGTCCACCGTAGTATTTACAAAGAATACATAGTTGGTTACCTATAATAACCCTGTGCACACACTAATCTCAGAAAATAGCAGCAACTCTAGAATATTGTTGCTAGATTATTATTGATACATTGTTAAAAACCTGACATTCTTAGCCAAGCCTCTCCCCTAAATTTGCTAAATCTTTTTACAATAAAATCACAACCATCAGAGCTGAAATTATTACCAGTGCTGGTGACCTCTGCAGGCAACCTTGAGAAAGGCAGGCACAAAAAAACAGGCAAAGTACCAAAGTGACCCTGCATCTTTAAGTCCCTTATAAACAAAGTGACCATTATTCTTTCATCTCATATGAATTTTCAAAGTATGACCATTCCTAACTCTTCAAAATGCTGAAAAACGAATTCATGCTTTTATCTCAAGTAGGGTGAATGCACTTTAAAAAAAAACAGAACTCTATTAGACTTCTAACAAAAGCAAAAAAGAGAGAATACGTCACTCCAGACTTAGCTGAACTACATTGGCTCCCTGTGTTTTTCAGAGTTGATTTGAGGCAGGTTGAAATCAAAAAAAATAAAGAAAGAAAAAGCCACTTAAAAACATAGGCGTTACTTGAGCATTTTAGCTTATCATCTTTTGTTTTATGCTAAACATTTATTTAGTTTGTGATTGTTTTCTTCCTTTTAATCTTTTCCCTCCTGTTTTATTTTAAGTCTCTAATGTAAAGCATTTTAAGCTGCATGTTTTGTATGAAAGGTGCTATGATAATAATAATAATTTTGACTGGTAGCACATGTCATTCTCTCATTGCCCTATACGGTCTAATAAAGTGAAGATGCCTTAAATAATCAAACATTTTAAATATGTACCGGGCACACTAAGCTGAACAACGGCAACAAAATCATTTATGAATGACGTTAATCTGAAATGAGAATGAATAGTCACTAATTAAGTCAAAGTGAATAGAAAGGTTCAATAATATTTTGAAGGGCCTGCACTTGCACCAGTGGATGTACACAGGTCAAAGTTAAACAGCAAGATGATTTTGCTATGTGACCGTACATCTTTGAAAATAACTAGTATATTTTATAGTGCTCTAAACTTTTCACAGATCTCATTACAATATATCAATCATATATCAGTATATTTATCAGCACTACATTAACTTACATTACAATTTACATGTTTTTTTTGTATGGCCCTGTGACAGAAAGAGTCTCTCTGCAGAAAATAATGACTGTCAATCTAAATCCAGATGGTAACTTTTTATTTTCTTTTTTCACCTTCATCCTAATCCAATGCCATCTCAGGTACTCGACCTCCGACCCCTCACAAAGCTGTTCAGCAACACTTTTAACTTCGCCCCTGACTTGACCCTGGGTGAGATGGTCCTTCCACACCTAGCAGCCAACTTTGGACCCATCTACATGTGCAAGCTGAAGAAGCTGATTTAGACTAGGAGGACGACTGTAGACTGGATCTCATTTAGAGAAAAAATGTAAAAAAAAATCTGATTACTATACCATGGACACTAGAGGGTGCTAATAATGCGTCCCTCTAGGTACCGTGGTTGAGGTAAATAGAACTCTGCTGTTTCGTGGCGCTTCTGTGTACCCTATCACATACGATTTTAACATTTCCATTTTGACGTACGGATACAGTGATGTCAATACATTAACATGACAAAGACAGTTCTACAGAATATGGAATATCTATTTTCATATAGATTGTTTTAGGTCTATTCTGTAAACCACTACTATTTATCAGGTTCCATATACTTGTCTTATAATGGGTTATGCGAAACAAGGTCATAATGAGCAGACAGGTAATGACTTCTTTGACCATTTGGCGTCTCACATGCGGGTCTCTGGAGCTTTTCATTATTCTGGTTGGAGTGATTCCATTTTTGCATCGACATCACCCAGAGGAGAAAACGTTGCCTCTTATCACAGCATAATGTGAGTGGAAAGGTACCTCTTTTTCCATCACACCACCGATGACCCTTTATGTTGTACTACCGACCAGGCAATGTAGCATGAAAAAGCTGTGTGTGTGCGTGCATATGTGCGTGCGAGTGCGTGCAAGTGTCTAACGAGCGGGACACACGCGAGTGTCATCGACATCCCACTGTCATTAAGCGGCTCGGGAGTGCAGGAGCCGGGTCCCATCGCCGTTTGAGGGGAGGAGAGAGGAGCCGAGCGCTCGGCGGCTCCCAGATGAACATTAAAGAGGCAAGAGAGTGCTAAAATGGGAACGTCTCGCCTCACTTTGCCCCCTCTGCCCTTTTTTTTTATTCCACAGATGAGTGCAGATAATTTTCAGTGCGATTGTGAGTGATTACTGTATTACCGCGGTAAAAGGGGGATGTACCGGCGAATGCAGAGGGAATTAATGAGACATAAAAACTATTTTAGTATTGACTGCTTTCGTCTCCGGGGGCCCTGGATGCCTATGCACGCATCTTGTGATTACCTAAACGTATTGTAAATATGTGTTTCTTATGGGCCCTTACATAAATTTACATGTTTTACCACTTAGGAGATGGCAGACTATTAGAGATGAGTTACTCTCTAGTCTCTAGTATCTGTGGACTGACTGGCTGGCTGCTTTATTATTGAATTAGCCAATGATGCGCTGTATTTTTGCATCTCTGTAAGCTTGCGTCAAAGAAACACTGTATATCAGAAAGATGAATATTGTGGATTTAACTCCACACCATTGCTACTGTGTTCTTCTGCTATGTATGCAAATATTGTGTAAATATTTGTTAATAAACATGCCCCCCCCTCCCCCCCAACAACGAAATAAAAAAAACAGTAATGTTCTCGTGCCTTGTACCTATTGAAATTAAATAATGAAAGTGAAACGGAGAGCACCTTAGTTTATTGCAGTATTGGTAGAGGAAAGGCCTGAAATCTTATAGCCCTGAAACTTATGTTAAAGGAGAATTCCGGACAAATTAAGTGTTATCTTTGATGTCTCGTTACTCACCTACCGATGTGAAAAGTAGCGTTTTTTTTTTTCATATATTCCCCTGTCGTCATTTTTTAAACACCCTCCGTTGTTATAATGGGAGCGTGAGGGTTAGTGAAATTCGTCTATTATAACCGACGCAAAGTTGTTTTTTTCACTACTAGTATTCATAGTAGAGTCTCATGATAGTCAAACATGCGTTGAAACTATCTGCGAGGCTGCCGTCAATGGCGAACGATTTAACACTGGTTGCTTGTTTCTTCCAGAACCTGGCAACTCGTGTTGCCAGATTCTGGAAACAAGCAACCAGTGTTAAATCGTTCGCCATTAACGGCAGGCTCGCAGGAATTTTCAGCGCATGTTTGACTATCATGAGACTCTACAATGAATCGTAGTAGAGAAAAAAATAACATTGCGTCGGTTATAATAGACGAACTTCACTAACCCTCACGCTCCCATTATAACAACGGAGGGTGTTTAAAAAATGACGACAGGGGAATATATGAAAAAAAAGAACGCTACTTTTCACATCGGTAGGTGAGTAACGAGACATCAAAGATAACACTTAATTTGTCCGGAATTCTCCTTTAAGGAGTCGGTATAGTCTATAGTACCTATAGCAAATCTATATATTGGTGCATGCTATGGCGGCAAAGTACTTGTACCAAAAGTCCCTGAACTTTATTTCCCAGCTATTTCTATTTAAGTTAATTGGGATGATGTTTCATAAAATGATGGTTTCACGTCGGGTGAGTGGATTCTTATTTGATTTTTTTATTTGTCACGTGAAAACGCAATAAGATTATCAAGACATCAAAATAAACACATTATGAATGGACGTTTGAATATAAAATCAAGAAATAAAGCAAATAAGAGCAGTGCAGAAGAGTGATTTAAAAAAATCTCAATGATAGGCAGAGGCAAACAGAAAGGTTTTTAGCTTTGATTTAAAATGACTAAGAGTTGTAGCAGAACTGCATTCTACTGGGAGTTTGTTCCAGACATGCAGCGCCTTAAAACTGAATGCTACTTCTCCATGTTTAGTTTTGATTCTGGTTGACAGAAAGCAGACCTGTCCCAGACAACCTGAGATGTCTGGTTGGTTCATGATATGATAGAAGATCAAAGATGCATTTTGGCCATAAACCATTCAATGCTTTATTAACTAACAGTAGTATTTTGAAATCATTTATTTGACACAGGGAGTCAGTGTAAAGATCTGATACGATCCACTTCCTTGGTGGTATTAGTAAGGATTCAAGCAGCAGAGTTCTGAATCAACTGCAGTAATCTGATCTATTTTTAGGGAGCCCTATAAAAAAACACTATTACAGAAATCAAGATGAATGCATAGGTGAGTTTTTTTCTAAATCCTTCAATTCTTAATATATCATTTAGGTGATAGTAGGCTGACTTTGTAATTGGGTTAATGTGGCTGTTAAAATTCAGGTCTGAGTCCAGGTACATAAAGATCTTTGCGTTGTGGTTTTTAATATTTCCGATTGAAGCTGAGCGCTGACTTTTAATAGTTCTTCCTTGGCTCCAAAAACAGTAAATCCATTTACTAAGTGTTTGTATTGGACCATAGTCCCCTTCAGATCAGAAGTGGCCAGAAACTATTGTATGGTTGCATTGCAAGGTTAGTTCTTGTCCGTCTCCTCTTATGTGTTTTAAATGGCTCTATTATGAGCTAAATTCATTGTTGGTGTGTGTGTTTAGTAGTGCATGTTTTTTTAAGCCCAGGGGCATGGATCAGACATGCGTATAGGCTGTGGGAGAGAGAGATTATCTCACCAGTGGTGGTCTTTGTCCCAGACACCCTGTGAAGAGTGGTCCCAGCAGGACTCACTCTCTCCCCTGTCCCCATACCACCACAGCAAACACAGCATAATATACACTATAATATTGTACATTAGTAATATTCCTTTTCTCTGTATTTCAGGTTTCTCATTTTTAACCACTTAAGCCCTATACTTCATCGTAGGATGAATAGTGATTTATTTTTTAGATCGTCTGTTTTTGCTATTTCTATTTTGAAACTTGATTTTTTTTAAAGATGTAATAGGTGTGGAAAAGGACCATAGGTGTGCTTAGGTGTGCAAAAGGACCTTTTTTCACGAAGATCTTTAAAGTGACATGCCTAAAACAGGGATGCCAGGATGAAAGTGGTTAATGAACTGTGTTCACAGGTCAAACCCTGTTTCATTATTATTTGATGATTTCTTGATCACATTCCTTGACCTAGCTGGGTCTTTCCATCAAATTGAAAAGGGAGTGGGAGAAGTCTGAACGTGAAGCAGCTGGACCAAAAGCCAACAAAGGGTTAATTTCCCAGGTAATTGCACGGGCAGTCCACCACATTAGTGGGTCACAGTCACACTGATGCATTATGCCAGACTTTTCTCTCACAACACATGTACAAGGCCTTTTCCAGTCAAACATCCCCCATTTAATTTCTTGCCTTAAGATATTTATTACTTGTTTTGGAGGCAAGACAATTGGGGGATCAGAATTTAGCAGGATGAAAAAAATCATGCAGTTCTGAAATTACGCAATCCTTAATTTTTAAGTAAATCTAAAGTACGTAGAGTGCATAATTTTTTAGTAATACAAATATTGCCTTTTTAGCCTACATTTAATTCTTACTTCTATTCTTACATTCACGCTGTATTCATTAAGTAGTCCAATTATTGTATGGAGGTTTCACTACAGCAGTCCTGTAGATTTATATTTCCTTTTTTTCTGTTGGCCTTTATGAGAACGGATCGCGCTCCAAATGATTTCATGCATGACTTTGTGTGTTGTGTCGTTATACTGGCTTGACACCATAACTCCTGGAACTGGCAAGGAGCCTACCCACTGGTTTAGGCAGGGCCCCACATTGGAAATGCAAGCATTGGTTTAGGCTGGACCTGGATTAAACTGAGAGAGAATGGGAGTTTTCTTCCCTCTAAGAAGATTAGCCAGGGAGGGGTGAGATGGCAGGCAGTGTTTAAGAAAAGAGGAGAATAAGAAAATGAAAGATGAAGTGGAACTAAAGGAGAGATGTGCACAGTTCAACCACCTGTTGTCTCTCTCTGTCTCTCGCTCTCGCATGTTTGATAAGCGCTCCCGAAAACATGTGAGGTAGAAAGAGATTATTATCTCTGATCAAATAAATAAAAATGTGTCCGTGTATATCCTTCTGCTTGTGGAAATGGTGGATGATTGTTTACATCCCCTTTTTAATTTCTTTAATAAGCAACATTATAGTACAATGCCCAGGATCACAAAGTGTTCAGGGGTGGGGGTTATCCCTAGGCTACATACATCAGTGTGTTAATGAATATTTACCCTGAATACTGATACCATGCTCCACTAGGAAAAAATGTAACTATGGACTGAAATGCCCTTCTATTGTTTTTTTTTACTGTGTGAGTGTGTTCATAAACCCCTTGGCGACAAGTCTCCCAATCCCATAATGGTACTGTAGTGACAGCCATCTTACCAGAGTCCTGTTCTGAACTTGTCTTAAGGTTGAATTTTGATTATAGCTCCAAGAGAACACATTAATTATGCTTCAAGACATGGATTATTTCTGATTTGCTTTACTGAATACCAGAAAGGCAAAAGGTAAGTTGGCAACAAGTGATGTTATTATTGTTGTTTGTTTTTATCTCAAAACAATAACTAACGCAAATAAATCAGTTGTGTGGCTCTCAGACTTTAAGTGGCCAGCCTGTGACGACATCAGCTATGATGTCACAACTCTGTTGTCTATGACATTATGACTCTAAAGTTGGACAAGGTTTCAGCCTGAACAGATCCCCATTGACTTCCATTATGAAATGTTATATACTTACATACAAAAAGTATAAATCATGTGTGGAAATAAGATAGTGGAGGTACTTCTGTGGCCGACTGGAAGTGTGCACCAGACATCTGGTGCTTATCCCTCCAGCTGCAAGATTAGCTCCAGAGACACACACACAGACAGACCGACCCTCTCTAGACGGCTAGACTACAGAACCATGCCGTAAAAACAAACCTCTATATTGATGTGTGGACAGTAATGCCACCTTCCTGGTCTCTTTGGTCCAATTAGTAATTAGGCACAGGAAAATAAATCATATTATTGCTGCCCATAAGTGACAGTGTTCCAGGGATGATATATTTTTGTAGGTGGAAGGAGGAATTTAGTATCCTTCGACTAAAGGCCTATGGGGTTTTTGCATTGGATTTTTTTATTGTTGCGCAAAATAAGCTTGTGATACAGTTTAGCCTGTAGGTCCTTTAAGAGAGGTAAAAACTAAAAAGATCACGAGTGGGGTATTTACCGACGTATTTTATGTCAAAGAACAAAACATGAACATCTCTTAAGCTTGTGTGAAACACAGGCCTTATTTCAAGCATCTAATCAAAAACCAATAGATCTTGAGACTAGGAAACCAGAAGTGCAAAAATGCTAAATCGTTTCTCTGGGTTTTAGGCACTATACCCAGGTGTGTGTGTGTGTGTGTGTGTTTGTGTGTTGTTTTTTTCCCCTTGCCTCTCTAAGCTCTGCTACACAGTGCAGAGTTAATTTCTTTTACACTTTTAGGTGTTGAATGAAAAGTCCGCATTTAGGACTTTGATGTGTATCTGGACAATGCACTTTAGAGGGATTTCCCAGGGCCTGACAGCTTAGAGAATATTCAGCGAAATGGCGATGCCAGCGGGCTAAAAGAATGCCGGAAACAGGATTAGGACCATTTTGTAGCAGACCTTGACACCTCCTCAATGGGTTTGGTGGTTTCTAACGCTGGCACTTTTCACTCCTGCTGCAGTAAAGACCTTTAAGAGAACCACAGTTAGCAGAGAGAAAAACACAGATTGAACGATATACTGTGACTTTAGTGTTACTTGCTCCAAGGGAGTGCATGTATGAGTGGTGCTTGTACTGTATGTGCATGTATGTATGCACATTTGTGTGTGTGTCTTGGTTGGTTGGTTGGTTGGTTGGTTGTGTGTGTGTGTGTGTGTGTGTGTGTGTGTGTGTGTGTGTGTGTGTGTGTGTGTGTGTGTGCGCGTGTGTGCGTGTGTGCGTGTGCGCGCGTGCGCGCGTGCGCGTGTGTGTGCGTGCGTGCGTGTGTGAGAGAGAGGGATGAGAGGAAGAGAGAGAAAATGGGCTGGGATATAATCTTGTTTTGAAATCTGTTAAGTTCTTTTCTTTTGCCGGGTTGAACCTGGATAGATTGTACTGGTAAAATGTGTCGTAGAGTAGGCTGTGTGTGTGTGATTTCACAACTGAATGTGTTCAAAGTGTAAAATAAACTTTGAAAACATTATCAAGTACATCAACCATGTCTTTGCAGATAGTATATGATCACTTTCATACTATATGTACACTTTCACATGCCACTACTCGATTAAACGGAAGTAGATGGGAAGATGTGTATATAGATATAAGTAGTTTGTTGGAAGAGGACAGAGGTAAATATACAGCTTTTAGTGTTAGAGATGGAATCACATGATCCTGCATCAAGGTCTCAACACACTTGACCCCACGGCATTACAATCTAGCATTCCCTGCTGTGCCCTCAGGCATGCCTGTGTGTGTGTGTGTGTGTGTGTGTGTGTGTGTGTGTGTGTGTGTGTGTGTGTGTGTGTGTGTGTGTGTGTGTGTGTGTGTGTGTGTGTGTGTGTGTGTGTGTATGTGTGTGTAATAAGAATCAGGTGTGTGTGTGTGTGTGTGTGTGTGTGTGTGTGTGTGTGTGTGTGTGTGTGTGTGTGTGTGTGTGTGTGTGTGTGTGTGTGTGTGTGTAATAAGAATCATTTTCGGGGGATGGGTGTAAAAGAGAGAGCATTTGGAACAGGAGCATTGTGTTCTGTGGTTCCATGTCCCTGGGGAGGAAATGGCTATGTTCCTCTATAGACGACCACCCTGGATAACAAGGACATTCGACTCCGCTGCATATCCCTGCCAGAATCCTATCAATGATACAACAAGGATGCCCTTGGCAGAGGACATGTTACACACACACACGTCCAGTGTAATAAAACACAACAAGGTGAGGGTGAGGTGTTAACATGCACATTAACACTGCTAATCTGGGGATAGCATTACCCCCTATTAGCCCGCCTTTCGGGAAGCGCTCATCCATAACAAGTGGAGAAATTGCTCAATGAGAAACCTCAGGTGCACTCATTATTTACACACTGTAGGGCTGGGTGGGCGGGATTGGGGGGTGTCTTTATTTTCAAGGCCGATTCAATTAACAGCGGAGCAATGTCACATAGCTAGGTTGATACGCTTATAGTTTGGAAAGAATAACAGAACGCACTGAAAGAGACTGATATGCGACAACCCTCTGCATGTGTGTCCGCACACACACGTGTGTTTCTGTGTGTGTGTGTGTGTGTGTGTGTGTGTGTGTGTGTGTGTGTGTGTTGCGTGCGTGCATGTATGTGTGTAGGAGGAGGAGAGTTGCAGAGTCTGGAGGGGTCTTATGCATTTTGACAAACCACGCTGTTAAAGATATAATAGCAGCATAATCACTGCCCCGGGCCGTCATTCTTCAGGATAATGGCCTGCTTATTCATTGGGGATGGCTTATGCCTCCACGCGCCTTTTTGATTTTTCCAGATTACCTGGTTCTTTATTTTTGTCTCTTTTGCTCACACACACATTCTCTCGCACTGCCAGCTCTCTTAAACATGTTTTTTTTAACATATTGTATTTGTCCTTGTCCTGGATATCCTTGTCGAGGGTCGTCTCCTGTCTGCAACCGCGATGTGCTTAGATTTGTCTTTACCTTGTGATGAACCCAATTCCCCTCTTTCTATCTTTTTCATAGTGTAGTTTGAGTGACGCTGATCTTATATTACCCGTAACATTTAAAAACACTGAACATTATTTTGTTCTTGCGCAAAAAAACTTCCCTAAGGCCAAGTTGGTGCTAGTTTCCAGAAATATATTTAAAAGAAATAAATACCACTGATTTTATTTTATTTTTATATTTTACCTTTATGAAGAACAGATAACAATTTTGCCTATTACAAGTATAATTATGTCATTGTCCATTTGTAATGTTTCTAAATAATTCATGTTTAATCACAGGGCCTGTTACGATTGTTGAACTTCCAGGGCAAAAAGATTGGTCTCCTGAGTTAAATGGTCTTAATTTCTACAGCGTTTTTATCCGGGGATCTCAGTTGGTGGAGCACTTGCCTTTGTTTCGACAAACACGGTTCTGGGTTCGATCCCGGTCACAGTAGCACGGCTTGAGTAAGTACGGGAGCTGATGGTAGGTTTTACGCTCTACCTCAACAATCCATCTCCCAGGGGTCCAGCGCTTTGAAACAGAGATAGATACCCTCGTTCTCGGCCAATATCGACAATAAGCCACTCAACCTACTAGCCAAAGCACTTTACAATGTACATTACATTTCCTGAGTTTCCCTTCTGGGCTCAATAAAGGTTTATTTTATCTTATATTCACCCATTTACACACGGGAGAGGCAGAGGCAGCCACGCAAGACACAAACCTGCTCAAGAGGAGTTAGGGAGTTAGTTCAGTGTCTTGATCAAGGACACTTTGAGCTGCAACCCAAAAAGCAGGTATTGAGATCAATGCTCCCTCTAATTTTCAGCAGTGCGAGCAAACACTCAACCCCCCTGAGCATTGCTGAGCAACTGTTGAGGTGTTTATGATAGGGTCACAAACACAGCAAGACTTCAGCAGAGGCATATTGTGTTAATTAGGTCCCAGTACACCAATTAGAAGAACATAATACCCAATTGATTCTTGATTCAATACAGAGACATAATATAATATTATTATACCCAATACAGAGACTGAAAGCTGGATTATAAAGATCTCCAAGCAATGTTTTTTATTTAGTGATTATTTACAGTACAACAACGCTAGATGAAATCTACACCATTAAGCAGGAGTAAAAGTAGTAACATTGTTGATGGTTGTCTGGAGCACTCTGTTCTCCACCATTATTAATCTATCTACCACTGGAGACATTGAGGGAGAGGGGGGGGGGGGGGGGGGGGTCATTACAATCACATCTACAACAGAACAATGTAACTCAAACAGATCCCGGACAGCAATACACAGAGGACATGGGTCAATTAGTCATTCAAATCCCTTCAATTACTTTACTGACTTGTTTTGCTTCTCTGCTTAACATTGCAAAATGGCTGTTGAGTTGGCACTTTCTTGGCCACCCAAATGGTCCCATTCCCCGGCACGAATCAGTCAGTCCCACACAGTAAAACCATTACTGTTAATTTAACTCTGAGTGCATAAAATGGGTCTATTTGGGTGCATTTTTACACTCTCACTGTTTAAATCAGGTTTAGGTGGTTAATACTGAGGATTTATCTGTGCATGAGAAGCAATTGAATGCATTTCAAATACATATACAGTATATAACCCAGGTTTGACATATACAGGTAGACAACCAAGATGTCCAGGGAGAGAAGAGGGCTACTGGGAAGGTTGTCTTGCAACAAGACAGCTACAGCAGAGCAGTTGACAACTGAAACAGTCCATAAATCAATTGTACAACATGAGAACTTTACATTTTGCCATAATGGTACATTAATAGATAGACTTCTTTTTTTGTTCTTAATTTACATATTAAAATAATGTACATCTTTTTCGTACAGAGACATTTGTTTCCAGAACACATATTTAACACAAAGCAACAAATGTGGTTTACCTCACCAAGTGCTAACAGTCAGTCTTCCTTTATGAGAAACTGTATACCCCAACCACTGAACCCCAGTGAACTGAAGTGGAGTTAAGGCTGAAATAAATATGAGATTCAAGTAAATGGCAGTTGTTTATAGCCTAACGTCCTTTTGTTTAGCATGTCAATTTCATATCCTGTTTTGATTCTTTTATTATAAATAGAAGTAATTGTTGTGAGTTAGTTACAATCATATATAGTTGTCTTGGTATTTTTTTTAAATACTTTTTGAGTAGAATAAATAAAAAAGAAGGGTTGTGTTAAATGGTATGCATGTTGGTAATTGCATATGCCTCCGCTCCCTCAGCCCAGGGCAAAATGTAATTAAAAGCTTTGCACATTTACTCACTGAAATCATTTACTAATTATCAAGCCAGTCTCCATACAAAGTGGCGT
Source organism: Gymnoscopelus braueri (assembly GCF_963280865.1). Taxonomy (NCBI): domain Eukaryota; kingdom Metazoa; phylum Chordata; class Actinopteri; order Myctophiformes; family Myctophidae; genus Gymnoscopelus; species Gymnoscopelus braueri. Next base: position 33,137,518 of record NC_137611.1, read on the forward strand.
ATTACTGGCCATTAGACGGGTAAATTAGTCACTTTTAAGTATGCAATTGAGGAGAACATGGTTTGAGTTTATTTTTATTTATGTGCTGTTATGTAGTACGTGCTAAGTACATAACTAAACTGCTTAATTGAATAATCAATGGTCCCATGGAAGTAGTCTCTTGAATGCACCAGTGATGATACCTTTTTGCCCTTGCAAAAATACTCAAATTTGTTTAAAAGTGCCTCATTAATTCACATACTATATTTGTAAACATTACGCTGCAATGCCTTTTCAATGTATGTGCATCTTATCTCAAGCTGGTAAATCACTGTGAGTGTTTTACTTTTATTACATTTTTTATGTTCAGATATTAAGTAGCTCCGAACCTAGATGCCTGAAACATCTGAAAGGTCAGCAAAGTGTATCAATATATCATGAGTCAGGGATTTATCTCCAGAGTCCTCCCTGGATCTTAGGACTCACATTATTCTCTGGCTCTAGGGATTTAAGGTATATCCTGTGAGTAGTCCGTTTTGGAAGGACGTCTTCGTGGACGACGTGGAAGCTGAGAGGTGACACAGAGTGGTCTGTGTCTACCGTTTAGAAACAGCCCTACAATTCTAGAGGTCCATTGCCAGGTGCTGTAGTTTTTTGGACATCTCTGAATGTCATGTCTACATGTGGAGAGGGTGTACATAATATAATTACAGTTACACAGACACACAGTGGGATGGGGATGAGGCGTCGCGTAGGCCGGTTGCTTCGGCCAGACACTGGCGTTCAGTTCGGCATGGTATCCAGTCCCAGTGAGGCAGCATGCTGCTTAGCCCTCAGCCGGAGGTTCTCGATACTGGTGGTCTTACTGTTGTGGCTGGTCAGGCCCCCCGCGGCCGAGGCCTGGAGCAAGGGGCTGTTCCACACCTGCTGGGCATGATGGGACAGGGACTGGTAGTAGGACTGGCAAGGCAGAGAGCCCAGCGGCGCGGGGGGCATGTTGACGTTCATTCCCAGGTAGGGGAGCGAGGTCGGGGGGGCGATATCAAAGGAAGGGTAGTGGACCATGTTGTTGGTGGCGACCATGTGCTGGCGGAACTGCTCCTGCAGACGGAAGAGGCTGAGAGGGGAGGAGGAGTAGGCGTGACCCGGGGGGAGAGGACCGCCGACCAGCCCACCGCTGGAGGAGGACGGGGTCACCGAAGGAGATATCAAAGGAGAGTCTGGTGAGAGAGAGGCAAGGAAGATGATGATTATTAAAGTTTCACTTACTGTATTGTGTATATTGTTATTTAGACTGCAACATTTTTACATTCTAAGGGTCAATTAACACCCTAAATTACCCAGTGTAGCCCCAATAGAAGGGGGACATTGAATTCACAACACATTTTTGGAAACTGGCCGTTACATTTTCCAGCATATTAACAGGCTTCCTATACAATATGATAGGGATCACCCCATATCACTGATGTCCTCACCAGGTTTGGGGCTGAGGCGCTTGCAGGATGGGGAGATGCTCCCGGGCGACACGGCCCTTTCACACTTCATCTCCTCCCCCGGAGGTTTACCCTCCTCTTCCTCCTTATCTGTGGCGTTGTCCTCTGTCGCTGACTCGCTACCGGAATGTTCCGCCGACGTGACGTTGAGCTCCATCTCCACGGGCAGAGGGTGGACCACGGGACCGTCTGTCTCCAGGGAGGAGGAGGTGGAAGAAGAAGATGAAGAAGAGGAGGACGGAGGTGGGAGCTGGGTGTCGGGGAGGACTGTGGTGGAGGGAGGTGCGTCCTCCTTCCCGGCACCGCCTTCCCCGGATGCCTCCTTCTGTTTCTGGAGCTGCTCCTTTTGCAAGCTGCGCTGCTTCTTGCGGAACTTGGCTCGGCGGTTCTTGAACCAGACCTGTTTATCAGGAAGGAGAGGACAGCAAAGCTTTAAAGACAGTGGTTATTATTTATGTATAATAATAATAATAATAATAATAATAATAATAATAATAACAATTCACACACAGTAAAATCTTCAGTGTTCAATTAACCCTGAGAGTGAAAAGATTCACACAAATATGCCCTTTGGGTCATATTTTACATTACCAGAGTTATATGAATACTGAAGATTTTACCGTGTGCAAGACATGGAGCTCAGGTTCGCTGCATTTACAACAGACTTTTGCTTTTGTAAGCATTGCCAAGCTTACTAAATACAGCTTGAAAGGGTCTGCACACCAATTGATTAATTGTATTGCTATGCCCCCCCCCCCCCCCCAAAGAAAACTAACAACAACAACTATGTGATCAGCACCAGAAAGCATGTTTAATAAGGTCACTGACACAGATTAAGAGTATATGCTTAGCTTACTAATTGATATATTCACAAAAATAGTTTTAGGAACATGGACTATTTGAACATCACTCTTTACTGTCTCCCCCTTTTCCGTACCTGCACACGGGCCTCAGGGAGGTTGGTGCACATGGCGAGGCGCTCGCGCATCACAACATCCGGATAGTGTGTTTTCTGGAAGGTCTTTTCAAGGGCCTCCAGCTGCTGGGCAGTGAAGGCCGTGCGGCTCCGTCGCTGCTTCCGGTGCTGGGAGCCGTAGCGAGCCTCCAGGATGATGTCTTGAAATGTGCAGCCGTTGGAAGGGAATAGACACGGCAAGTTTAATTCATTGGACGTGATAATAAGATGACTTGTGAGCATGACACTACACTTTAACATTTCATTAAAAAATTATGCAGAGTATAGGCTGATAATTGTAGCCAGTGGCAGTAGTACCGAGTGGTCATTTTGATAATTTAGCAAGTGAGAATTCAAAATGGTCAACATTTTACACTGTCAGAGAGAGAGATAGGGTGTGTGTGTTTGTGTGTGTGTGTGTGTGTGTGTGTGTGTGTGTGTGTGTGTGTGTGTGTGTGTGTGTGTGTGTGTGCGTGTGCGTGTGCGTGTGTGCGCGTGTGTGCGTGTGTGTGTGTGTGTGTGTGTGTACTCAATTACCAGCGAGTCTCTCCGCAAGTGTAAGCGCGTGCACAGAGGGTCTGTAGTCGGGCGCATGTTGTGCCTGTTGCGCTGCCTGCTGGTGCAGGTTGTACATGGCGCTCAGGGAGTTCATGGCGTGCAGAGAGTAGCCGTTCACTCCGTAGTGCTGCATGTCGACTCCTACCTGTCACAAACACAGTCATACTATATATTAGAGGGATTTTGTAGACACAGTGCCATATTTACATTTTTTTTAGATATTGTGGAAACAGTAGAAAACTAGGTGAAGGTATACGGTCAAATCTGGAGGGCCAGTTTCATTCTGTGAGTGTAAACATGGAAGGGTCCATTTAACATGAGATACATTGAAACTGCTGATTTTACTGTGTATTTGTACTTTCCATTGAGAGCAAGTACAAAATAGGCTTATATTTAACTAAGTGTTCATTGAAAGTTCTGTCATTTTAATGCTAAATATGTGTTTTTCTACGCAGAGAGCTGGTCTAACAGGAACTCCAGCACTCACAGTTTTCTCACACTGGCTATGTATTAAACAGGCACAGCAGGTCTAATCGCTCAAGGGCCAATTCATTTTAATATGTAGACGCAGACAAAAACATTATCCATTAACATCCAATTATCGCTCTGTTCATTCCATTAATTATACAAAATACTTTAAATTGGGGGTAATTATCGCACGTTCCAATAATGAACCATGACGGATGCGTTATTCATGAATTTATTCAGTCAATTTGTGAGAAGGCACAGAAGCCATGCATGGCTCTAACAGATCACAGCCCGTTGGAAAATTATTTAAGGCGATTTGTTCCGGGGCTTGGTGGCAAACCTGAAACC